>NW_022436952.1:10461945-10846596 GCF_009761245.1 Sapajus apella | reverse complement strand
GAGGAGCATCTATTATTTTATGTTACCTTGGAATCTATTTTAAATATGTTTAATGTTCTCATACCTGAGGCAGGACTCAATCACACTTTACACTATTTCTAGTTCTATACCTTCTTCCTGTTTTTCAATGTGATGGGTCCAGATAAACCTACCTATTTATGCCCAAATGAACATTTTGCATAAGTTTCTAATCACCTCTCCAATTACTTTTTGTAACTTTTACTACCAACTGTCTCACTGTCTTATTATAATCATGCGATTACCTTTTAACTTCTCCCAGTAGACTATGGGCTTCTGAAAGCAAGGTTCTGTTTCTCATTCATTTTCAAATCTATAAGTTAGTCAACACGTTTGATTACTGAGTAGATGAACGACAACTGAAATCATGACTGTGCATGAAGGCCTGTTAATCATTGTTTTAGATTTGGGGGATGGCTACATACAGGGTAATTAACAATTATATAGTGCCTCACTCCTCCCCAATATCTCTAGTGATTCTATTTAAACTATGATTGGAATAAGGGTTTAATGCAGTTTGATGTGCAGCAACAAATAAAGTAGGATTTTTTTTTCACATTCAGTTATTCTTCAGTAAGAATCTGCCTAAATTACTGCATACCAGATATATTGTACATTCTTTCAGATCAAATATAGTTTACTGTCTAAACTTCTGGCCAGAAACTTAAAGTTCATAACAAGTTTGTCTTGTTTTTCCGAGTTTGCTTTATAATAGCTATTGAGAAACAGAAAACTGGCAATATTTTCATGTATTCTGGGAAAGACAATACCATTTTGCAGTTTTACATCTAAAATAATTTATTTCAATATGAATCAGTAATATTCATACTTGAATTTCAGTTAAGGGGTCAATCAAGCCCCACTGGTATGGAGAGTGGATTACAATGAAAATGGAAAGTTGTCTTTAGTAAATGTATTCTATGTAGTTATCTGGAAAGTTCTAGGAAAACAGAAAATCAATTGTTCAACACAAATATATGGTACCTAAAATGCTGAAAAATCGGTAAAATTTTGGTCAGATACAGCTAGCAGTGTGGTAGCTGCTCTATAAGGAATGACTGAATTGGTCTATAGCATACTGGTAAATAATGTAGGAAGAATAATGACTTTAGTGAACTTGAATCACTCATTTGAACAACAGATCCTAGACTATACAGATATAGATGATAAATATATCCTTGCATTGGTTTTAACACTAATATCTCTCTCTCTCTTCGTTTTTTTTTTTTTTTTTGGAGTCTTGCTCTATCAACAGGCTGGAGTGCCACAGCTCAATCTGCCTCCCAGGTTCAAGCGATTCTCCTGCCTCAGCCTCCCCAGAAGCTGGAACTACAGGCACGTGCCACCATGCTCAGCTAATTTTTGTATTTTGTATTTTTAGTGGAGATGAGGTTTCATCATGTTGGCCAGGATGGTCTCAATCTCTTTACCTCCTGATCTTTCCACCTCAGCCTCCCAAAGTGCTGGGATCATAGGTGTGAGCCACTGCGCCCAGCCAACACTACCATCTCTTCAAGAAGATTTAAGGGCATTCCTCTCAGAAGACACTGTTAACTCAAAACCCTCAATCTTTCACATAATCAGAGTTGAGTCGTTATTGTGGTTGCCTCTCTATATCATGTTTTTTTTTTTTTTTTAAATTTCATAAATAGTGAAAGATTTCTTAGCTTGCTATGGTTTGGATGTACATGCTCCCACAAAATTTATATGTTGGAACTTAAACCCTAAGGTGATGGAAGTTAGAGATTTTGCGAGGTGATCAGGTAATTAGGGCTCTGCTCACATTAATTGGATTAATGCCCTTATAAAAGGGGCTTTGGAGAGTTGCCAAATCTTCCAGGTCTTTCTGCCAAGTAAGAATACCAATAGGGAACCATCTATGAGAAATGGACCCTTACCAGACACCAAATATGCCAGCACCTTAATCTGGGACTTCTGTTTCCAAAATTGCAAAAAATAAATTTCTATTGTTTATATATTACTCATTATAAGGTATTTTGTTACAGCAGCATCCCCAAAAAAGTTCCCAAACTACAGGTATTAGCAGCTCCCTATGGAATAATTAGACAATTCTCTCCCTTGATCAATAATAGAATGATATGACGGCAAAAATGAGAATATAGTGCTGTTGGATTTGGAGTAAGACCTATATTGCCACTCCAAGCTGGTTTCATAGTTATTCTTTGCTATGTTTTTGGTATGAAAAAAGTTATTTCATCTATTAGCTTTTGGAAGAAAGTTTTAAAATCCTTAAATGCATCAATTTCTTCCTAGCTTGGAACTTTTAATTGTTAACAAAACTCGTAGGTGTATTCTCATCAGAATCTCACCTATAAAGCTTTTATAGTATCTCATCTTTACAACTGCTTTAAAAAGATTAAACCAAATGATTATTTTTTATTATTAGAAATATATTTCTTAGAAAAAAAATTAACATGAATACATATTGATGAGTATGGTGAAGAATTTTGCTTAAAAATAAATTGTGGCCGGGCGCGGTGGCTCACGCCTGTAATCCCACCACTTTGGGAGGCCAAGACAGGCGGATCACGAGGTCAAGAGATCGAGACCATCCTGGTCAACATGGTGAAACCCCGCCTCTACTAAAAATACAAAAAATCAGCTGGGCATGGTGGTGCATGCCTGTAATCCCAGCTACTCAGGAGGCTGAGGCAGGAGAACTGCCTGAACCCAGGACGCGCAGGTTGCGGTGAGCCGAGATCGCCCCATTCCACTCCAGCCTGGGTAATAAGAGTGAAACTCCGTCTCAAAAAAAAAAAAAAAAAAAAAAAAAATTAGCTGGGCGTGGTGGTGCGCGTCTGTAGTCCCAGCTACTCGAGAGGCTGAGGCAGGAGAACTGCTTGAACCCTGGAAGCGGAGGTTGCAGTGAGCCGAGATCGCGCCACCGCACTCCAGCCTGGCGCCTGGCGACAGAGCGAGATTCTGTACATAAAAAAAAAAAAAAAAAAAATTGTGGCTGGGCATGGTGGCTCACGCCTGTAATCCCAGCACTTTGGGAGGCCAAGGCGAGCAGATCACAAGATCAGGAGATACAGGCCAACATGGTGATACCGCGTCTGTACTAAAAATACAAAAATTATCTGATTGTGGTAGTGCCTGCCTGTAGCCCCAGCTACTGGGGAGGCTGAGGCGGGAGAATCGCTTGAAGCCCTGAGGCGGAGGTTGCTGTGAGCCGCGAGCGCGCCATTGCACTGCAGCCTGAGGAAAAGAGACTCCGTCTCGAAATGAATAAATAGTTTCAGACTTAAAAAAATTTAAATATTGGACCACTAAATACTGAGTCAAGTCCTCAGGTAAACCGTAGATGACAGGAAAGCTAGAAGCTACCCTTTTGGTTCGTTCCCCTCAATGCCTTCTCTCTCCCTCTTACCACTATATCTAACACAGGCAACAAACAAGACACCGCCTGAGGGTTGAAATATCACCCCCATAAATTTCTACTAAAATGTATACACGATCCTTGTTAAGGTAAAGATATTCTTTACCTCATTTATTTCTAGTAATAGGAGTTATTTTGTTTTATTACTTACGTTTATAATTGAAAGCCTGGGTAAACAGGGCTGGTAAATAATCCTAATAGAGGAAAAGCAATGTGGAAAAAAATGGAGGCCGCAGCATTTCTGAGGCAGCCGAGTGGGAGGCGGTCCTGAGAGAAATCCAGCCAGCCTGCCCTCCGTGGTGGAGCTTCCGGAAGTTCCTGCCACTGGCGGCGGGGAGGAGCCTGGCCCCTCCACTTCCTGTGTGGAACCTGGGATTACGTGAGTTTGGCGGGAAGCCCTTTAGCGAGCGAGAGACGCTGTTTGCCCCTCCTTTCCCCTCTTCAGCCGGTAAAACCCTGCTTTACTCGCTGTTTAAACCTTCTGCGAGTCTAAATTTTCGTGGCTGTGGGACGGACAAGAACCCCGTCTTTAGCCGAGCTACCGAAAAGTCCTGCAGCATTTTTGGCACGTGACGTGGGGGCTGGAGAAGTGGTGAGTGAGATGCAAACCAAGAATTCTTCTTCCAACTCCCTTCTGAGCCATTTTATCTTCGTGGTCTTTTCCTTCCTTTTTCAGGACGGACTGACAAGCAGCAGTGCCACGCCGCTCCCCGCTCAGTGCAGGGGCCGGGACGCAGGTCCCAAAGGTCCCCGCCGCCAAGCGCTGCTGCTGGAGCCTTTCCCTTTTTCAGCCAAGAGACTCAGCTCCAAGCGACAGTAATTAAACTTTTCTCCCTGGTGGAGGAACCAGTTGCATAAGAATAAGAGGTTCTCCCCCAGGCATTTTTAAACCGTTTTTTGTTTTGCCTTCTTCACGCTGTCCGCAAAGTTTTTTGTTTTTTTTTTTTCTTTTAGAAGTTTCACTAGGTTAGTCCCGTGGGGGCAACAGGCCTCATACCCTCATCTACGCAGTCTCTGTACTGGGTTCCTGACCACTAAAAAATGTCGCTTTCTAACAGGTCTAGGAGCTCCAAGTTTATCTGGGGACCTTAAGAGGAGATGATCACCGAACTCACAGGTATTTGAGGATACAAACTCAGAGTTGAGCTCAGCTTTTAAAGGTCTTATCTGGCTGAGCGCAGTGGCTGAAGCCTGTATCCCAGCACTTGGGAGGCCAAGGTGGTCAGATCATGAGTTCAGGAGATCAAGACCATCCTGGCCAACATGATGAAACCCCAGCCCTTCTAAAAATACAAACAGGAAAACCAAAAAACAAACAAACAAACAAAAAAACAAGCTAGCTGGGCGTGGTGGCGTGTGCCTGTAATCCCAGCTACTTGGGAGGCCGAGGCAGGAGAATGGCTTGAACCCGGCAGTTAGAGGTTGTGGTGAGCTGAGATGAGGTCACTGCACTCCAGCCTGGCTACAGATCGAGACTCTGTCTCAACAACAAAAAAAAAGGTCTTATCTGAGCTTCCTTGTGGAACAGCCTACCATCAAAGCCAATCCTTTCCAAAAGGCCTATATAGAAATAATTTTTTTTTTTTTTTTGAGACGGAGTTTCGCTCATGTTACCCAGGCTGGAGTGCAGTGGCGCGATCTCGGCTCACCGCAACCTCCGCCTCCTGGGTTCAGGCAATTCTCCTGCCTCAGCCTCCTGAGTAGCTGGGATTACAGGCACGCACCACCATGCCCAGCTAATTTTTTGTATTTTTGGTAGAGACGGGGTTTCACCATGTTGACCAGGATGGTCTCAATCTCTTGACCTCGTGATCCACCCGCCTCGGCCTCCCAAAGTGCTGGGATTACAGGCTTGAGCCACCGCGCCCGGCCTGAAATAATTATTTTTGCTGCACTTTATGAAGATAAATCAGGCCAAGAAAAAGACTAAAGCCTATTTTGCAAACCACCCAGTCCTTATCATAATTTTTTTTTTTAACAGAAATGAGGACTGGAGAGAAATTATGTTTCAAAACGTACCATACATTTGCTATTAAATCCTAAACTCGTTAGTTGTTTTTAAGTTTTAGCCTACATGTTAGACTAACTGTAGTTGCTCCTGCAACCAGCAATACCTGGCTGCAGCTCAGAAGGAACAAGAGGAATGGTAATGTAGAAATCTGGATCAATATTCTAGTGCTGAGCAATTATCCTGCAAATCCTGCCAGGTAGTAGAATAATAGGGTGCCCATTGCCCAGTGGTTTTCTTTTTTGGAAAGTAAGACGGAGGGAACTAACCAAAGCCAACACCATGCTCCCAAATCCTAGCAAGCATAACTTGAGCTACCAGTTATCTGGGTGTGTCATAATCAGAGCCAGTTGGGAGGGGCTCCCCAGAAAAACTCCAACTGGCCTGTGCCCTCCCCAGAAAAACTCCAAGTGGCCTGTGCAGTGGGATGGAGACAGAATTTCATTCCCTTTGCAGTGGGGAAGAGTGGGGCTCCTCCTCTTCCTGTGTGGAACCTGGGATTCAAGCTGCAGGCAGGAAGCACTCCAGCAGGGACTTGGGCCTTGGGAGAGTCCCTGTTTCCCTCTTCCTTTTCACCCAATAAAACCCTGTCTTACCATTCAGATTGTCTGTAAGCCTGAATTTTCATCGCTGTGGAACAAGGAACCCAGTCTTTAGCCGAATTAAGGAAAAGTCCTGCAACATTTTATGTCTATATGCAGGATGGCAGGGAATGACATTGATGCTTGGGTGAGGGTCATTGTCTAAAAATGAAAGTTCAAAGTAGATGGTAGGTTGGAAATAAATGTTGTGTTCTTTGTAAATGTGTCTGCAGCTGTTTTGAGACCTCATAAGCTAGCATATTAGGTATTTTTATAGCAGAGAACTTAAGGATAGTATAATGTGCTCCCAGCTTAATAAGATTCTAACACTGTTGTTTGAATATTATACGATATCATCATGTTTAAAATGTAGTATTCATTCCATTTATGCAATCTCTTTCCCCTGGATGTTTGTGCTTTCCAAGATGATATAATAAGAAAATAAACAGCTCAAATGGCTTTTCCTTCACACTTTTATCAGTTTAGAGAAATAGGGTGACAATAAATGAAAAAAAAATTAACATTTATAAAGGGCTAAACAGGCTAGGTACTTCAGATATGTGTGTGTGTGTGTGTGTGTGTGTGTGTGTGTGTATATACACACACAATCTTCTTACATCTTACAACTCTCCTTCAAGGTAAATATAATTATCTTAATCTTATAGATAAGAAAATGGAAACTTCAAGATTTAAGTAATTTGCTTGAAATCATATAGCTTATAAAGTAATATTGGATTGCCTAATTTCATAATCATGCCCTTTACCCTATGCTGCATTTGAAGAACTTTAAAAGTGTAGGGTACCTAAGAAGTCATTGACTTTAAGTTCTTTCCCTCAAGCAAATGTCTTAAATATCTACTGCCTGACAAGTTACCCAAAGAATGTCTTTTTCATTCATACAACAAAAGTGTAACAAAGTGGTATCTTTCGCCACCACCACCTTTATTAAAAGTTTTAGCATATGCCGTTTCCAATACATGAACTAGTTAATATGCTGTCTCAACCAAAACAGTGAATCCATTTGTTAACTGCCCCCAAAGGAAGTGAAAGTTTGGAAGAGGAAATGCAATCTACACTAGCTAGAATAAAGGTCAGACCTACTTGGCACTCACCAAAACAGAATATTGGCAATAACCCATTGCTTTTCAGAGATAGAGGCCGTCATTGTAAAGTTTTCTTTGCTTTATCTGGAAACTCAAGTCACTTCCTGTTCAAAAAACTGTGCTATGTAGGATCTTCTGCAAGGGTATTATGAAAACTTGCAATTCTTAAAATATGATCTGAGAATGCATTGTATAAATTATCCCATTTTAACAGTGCTTCTCAAAGTCTAATCCATGTAAGAAACACCTGGGCATCTTATTCAGCTGATATTTTGCAATCTTAAAAGGCTCCCAAGTGATGCTAACAATGCTAGATCCCATTTTGAGTATGATAAAAATCAAGATTATTCTGCATACTTATCTGTGGTGGTTGCTTTAAAGTACTTGCAAAAGTCTTCAAATAAAGCTAACTGATTTAGCATCAATTTTTAAAAACAAAAGCATTTTTCCGAAACTATCTTAAAAATACCCTTTCCCACTCCTGAGCCACCTGGTTCCTTATGACCTAATTCGACTGACCTTGGTTTGACCCAGCGTGCCTCAAATATTTTAATTTGTAGTCAACGCATGGGTTTATTCTTTTTTGATAAATCTCATTCTGAAGACATCACATAAATGCCTGGCTCACCGGGCCGTTAGTCTATAATCAAGTCTTTAGAAAGGAGCCCATTCGGAAACTTACCTCCCTTATTTTTTTGATCCATAGAAAAGATCTCTTCCCTGATTCTCAGAGAACAAAAAACGAGTTAACAACAAAAACTTCAGGTGTGCCTAAATACAATTTTAGCTGTGTCTAAAGTTCCAAAAATTTTATATAATGCTGTTGAAACATACGGGCAGCATCATAGTAGACTTAGACTGTAAATAGGTTGCTATGCTTTAATACAAAATGCACTGGATACAAAAAGTGAGTTTTCTCTGCAATACCTGTCTATCTCTTCCTCTTAGACTATAAGCAACATGGAAGAGGAGACTGCATCATCTTCATCTTAATCTCCAACACAGAGTCTGACAGATAGAAGAATGAAGGTACTTAATATCCTCTGTTTTTTATTACTGAAAGAGAAACACAGCATCCTAGTCTTAAATTTTGACTTACTGTCCTCAGCTACAAAAGGAGCAATGTTAATCTGCACAAGCACAATAGAGTTCCTGCACAGTTTAAGAAAGACAATAGCTGTTATAGTATTTTAAAAATTTAGAACACTATACATATGCACACAATTTTAATTAGACTTGTTACTGTATTACTAGCATTTCCTAAAAGATGAAGAGCTGAAGATAGAAAATAGACACATTATTTTAGTTCAGGGAAGATCTCCTTTTGTGGGTGAAATACAGCGAATTCTGCTTGTTATTTGAAATTTAAAATTTACAAAGTATTGATTTTTAAATTTAAGCCTTCACTCGATGAAGCTTTCCTTTTTCATATGGTCATCCTCCTGATGAAACAACATGAAAGCCTCACATTGAGTTTTATCAGGAGAATGACCATATGCCCCATTCTCATGGACAGTGTCACTTTATGCCTTTCATCCTAGTATCCCATTTAGTTTATGTCTCCACTTAATCTCAAAAGGGCTCTATTTAGATGATTATGTAGTCACACTAATCATTCGATATATTTGTAACTTGGAGTGAAATAACTAGTTCTGTCTTTTGCCTGGGCATGCAACTTCTGAATGAAGGGTTGGAAGCAAGGCACAAAGGGGTATCTTGATGGATCCAGTGTAATGGGGTAGAAAGTGTGCGATTTGTGTAAAAAAAAAAAAAAAGGAAATATAGGAATAAAAAGAACAAAAATGGTTTTAGCAAGGGAAGTTTTGAACAGCCTCATGGCTTTCTTCAGTTCTTAGAGACCACTGTGTTTAGGGCAGAAGGTGGCTATTTACTTGAGATTGGTGAGAGGGGGTATTTATTTAGAAAGGTTGTGAAATCAATATGTCTTTAGAGGTTTGCCGTCAGAGTCATTCAATTACTATCACAGATAATTACAGCATTAATCTGCTTCTGCAATTTGGAGAAGAGTCTAAACACAGAATGATGGATTTTAAAGATATATAAAGTAAAATGCATATGTCATTTATTCTTCCAGTAAATAGATCTCTAGTGTAAAAATCCAGGGCCCATTTTATCCCAACAAAGTGTAATGAAATACCTAAATGTACCCAAATGTATTTTTTTTTAAGATTCTCCACCTTTTGGAAGGAACAGAATACAAAACACTACATCCTCACAAGTCTTCCACCTTTTTTATTTTTTATATAATTTTACTTTTTTAAATATAATTTTTCTTTCTGTGCCATGACTAGAATAAGTCATGCACCTTAGTAGCCAGAGCAGAACAGGAACAAGTTGGAAATCAGAGTTTTGTTAATATTGAATAGGTGGTGGAATCAGATTTTATCTGGAAGTTTTACAGCCTGCCTCATTTGTATTGCATTTGGTTACAGGTTATGTCACAAGAATTTATGAAAGTTTTCTGCCCTTTGTGAAAGTGTTTCTCTTTTTTTTTTTTTTTTTTTTGAGTGTTTCACTATTGTCACCCAGGCTGGAGTGCAGTGACACCATCTTCGCTCACTGCAACCTCCACCTGTGGATTCAAGGGATTCTCCTGCCTCAGCCTCCTGATTAGCTGGGAATACAGGCATGCACCACTATGCCCAGCTAATTTTTTGTATTTTTATTAGAGATGGGGCTTCACCATTTTGGCCAGGCTGGTCTAAAATTCCTGACCTCAGGTGATCTACCTGCCTCAGCCTCTCAAAGTGCTAGGATTACAAACATGAGCCACCACGTCCAGCTTCTTTCTCATATTTTAAATTTAATTCCAATTTAACTTTTCCAAATAAATATGCCATTGGTTTCTTAAATTCAAGTGCTGATTAAAACAATAGGCATGTAATGAGGTTCTTCCAGTGAGTGATGACTCTTGACAATTAGTAAGGGTCCTTCCCTTCAGGATAAAACTTCCAGAATACAACAGATTCTCTTTGGGTTCAGAATATATCACCTTTTCTCCAAGGATTTTTGTCCTAGTTCTTGAAAGGAGGTCTAGCACAGCCTAGTAAGGGTCTATTAACATGAGATTTTTGAATTAGAGAAGGCGCTTAATTTTGTTTACAAAAACATTTAAAATATTTATAGGTTTAGAGGAGAGTTGTAAAGATAATACAAAGCATTAGTAACGTCCCGTTTTCCCTAATTTTTACATAATATAAAATCATAGTATATTTATTGAAACTAAAAAAAAATAATGTAGATAGAATACCAATATTTACACTGAATTATTTATTTGAATTTTACCAGTTTTTTCACCATGTCTTTTTTTCTATTCTATAATTTGATCTAGTATGCCACACTGTATTTAGTTACCATGTAGTCTCCTGTAGTCTGTGACAGTTTCTCAGTCTTTCCTTTCTTGTCATAACCTTAATTCCTTTAAGGGTCTGGTCAGTTATTTTGCAAAGCAACCCTCAATTTGAATTTACTTAATGCTTTCTCATAACTACACTGGGTTTATTGCTTTTGGGGAAGAATATCATGGAGGTGAAGAGCCCTTTCATCACATTATGTATCTGGTGTTGACAGGACTTTTTACTGATCATGTTGAGTGTAATCGGCTCCTGTGAAGTCTTTCAGGTTTCTTCATTTTAGAGTTACAATTTTTCTTCTCATACTTTATTTGTTACAAATGAGTCACCAAATCCACCTGACACCTTTGTAGGTGGATTTTGAACAAAAGAGTTATCACATTGAGTCTGTGAGGTAGTCACTACCAAGGATGCCAAAGCTGTGGGACAGATTAGAATTTCTTTGAAAGTAAGATTAAAGACATTTGACTTTTTTTGACCCAATTCCCCAGCTCACAAGTATCTTGAGTCATATAAAAGTAGGGAAAACTACAAGCAAAATTTAACAGTGGTTTCCTTCCTATGACTATTATAAGACGCTAGAGCATAAGCAGCTCTGCTTTGGTGTTAAAATTTTTAAGTATAGTACAAAACACACGCACATACACAAGGAAAAACTTTTTATTTCTATTTTACAGCCAATCTGTGTACAAACCAAAAAATCTAGCACGTCAGTGAAGGCAGCAAAAAGTTACTGCATGTTAAGCATACTCCATGGCCAGTGGGAGAGGCAGAAGTGCACGGTGGGTGTATAGCTTTCAAAGAAGGTCCACTAGGTTGATGTCATGATGAGAAGGAAAGTGAAAGGAATGAAAGAAATAAACCCATAGGGATCATTACTTGGGAGGAAAAAGCAAGGAGTGGCATAGAGGAGATTAATTACTTAGTAGTTGGGAGTAAAACTTGCAGGCCCCTCAGGGTAACTGTTTGAAATCTTTTAGATGGTTCCAACAATACTGAGAAGAAAAACGCAAGGGAAGAGGGAGGTGGGCATGGCAGTAGCTGAAGTTCTGCATTATTAAGTAGGGGCAAGAGAGTCTAAATTAATTATCCAATAAATGTGAGAAAAATTCATTTGTTATTACAGTATTGTGTACTTGTTAAAAATCAAGCTTATCACTTTGTCACACCTCATATATATTTTTTTTTCATTAGGAAATAGTGACCTTCAAACTAGACGTGTACTCATAGGCTCAAGAAAGTTCAGAATTTTCCTCACAGTGAGCTTTTTTTGCTGATGGCATTTTAAAGCTCAAAACCTAATTTAAAAGAAAAGTTGAAACTCTACCAGAATAATAATACAAAACTATTTAATTAGAGACACATTTGGATCGGTTTTACTTTTCACTAAGTCCAACGGCTCTTCAAATTTCACAATAGAAATTAAAATGCCCTTCATAGAAGCCCTGAATTTTCATCCAAGATATTAGAATAATAGCTCTGGATACCCAATACAAGAAGAGCAGAAAGAGTCTTTATATTGTGTAACATATAAATAATAAGCCACTTAAAACAAGGTGTATATTTTGGTTTGCTTACCTAGAAATAGAGATGGATAGTTTTTCATCATCCACACTTCTATACCTTATGTCCATTATTGCTTATAACTAAATTCTTTATACTTCAAACCAATAATTAGACTCAGGCGACATGGCCAACTGTGCTCACATAGCTAACTATAGGCACACAAAAAAGATGCTTGTTAATGTTTAAAATGTACAACTGAAGCAGATGAAAGACAAATCCCTGAGGTAATTGAGATAAATAAAATCAGAATGGTAGATAGTCTGATGAATCGAGGACCTATGAGGTATTTAGACAAGGAAGAGATTCTAAGGATATAATTATGGATGAAATTTACACAGGAAGCTGGAACTTTTCTCCCTACCTAAACCTGAAGCCCCACGATACTGTCTATCATTATGAGCTAAAAATCACACACGATCTCTCAGAAAAGGAAACAGTTACAAAGCTTTTCTTTTGTGTGGACTTTGGGCAGGGAGATATATATGAAAAACCCAGACATTCAATGTATGTAGGTATGGCATCTTAACTTATACTACTTACAAGGTGCAAGTGCCCCAAACAAAACCATAAAATGTGGTAGTTCATTGAAATTCCTAAGATCCCTAACAAAAACCACTCTGTTTAAATGCTTTGGCAATTCAGGAAATATGGAACTCATGGAGAAGGAAAAGCCAAATTGAACAAGGGTACATACACACAAATGATTACAAACTGTTGTGAGAAGACATTCACACATAAACAGAAAAAGCACAAAAGCTGAGGGTAACTCAAACAGCTGAAAGTGACTATCTTATAAATATCCTTAAAATATCGACACAGATATTTTGAAGGATTAGAAAACAAATTAAAAGAATGGAGGGATATCAGCACCCCCATGTTTATTGCAACATTATTCATAATTGCCAAAATATGGAATCAACCTATGTCCATTGACAGGTGAATGAGTAAAGAAAATGTAATGTATACAATGGGAGAGTATTAAACCTTAAAAAAGAAAATCCAGGTTCGAAACAATGTGAATGAACCTGGGGGATGTTATGTAAAGTGAAATAAGCCAGGAATAGAAATACTGAATGACCACAGTTATATGTGAAAACTTGAAAAGCTAAACTCTGCTGGGTGTGCTGGATGCCTGGAATCCCAGTGCTTTGGGAAGCCTAGCCTAGAGGACCACTTGTGGCCAGGAGTTCAAGACCAACCTGGACAACATAATGAGACACCTGTCTCTAAAAAAAGTTAACGTAGCTGGGAGTGGTGGTGCATGCCTACAGACCCAGCTACTCAGGGGCTGACATAGGAGCACTGCTTGAGCCCAGGGGTTCAAGGCTTCCGTGAGCAATGGTTGTGTCACTGCACTCCAGCCTGCAGCCTAGATGATAATGTGAGACCCTCACTCAAAAAAAAGAAGTTGAACTCAGAAGCAGAGAGTACAATGGTGATTGCCAAGGGCTGGTGGGATGGGAGGGAGAAATATAGAAATGTTGATAAAAGAAGACAAATTTCAGGTAGATAGAATACATAATTTCTGGAGATCTGTGGGACTTGACAACTAGAGTAAATAATCATATCATATCTATGATTATTTGAAATTGAAAATTTCTGAAAGTAAAGCTTAAATGTTCTCACCACAGAAAAAATAATAATTATGTGAGGTGTTAATATATTAATTAGTTTCAATCATTATATATCAAAACATCACACTGTACACCTTAAATACGTACAATTTTTGTCAATTATACCATCATATTATATCTATATCAAAACATCACACTGTACACTTTATGTACAATTTTTGTCAATTATACCGTAATAAAACTGAAGGAAAAAGAATAGGATACTATAAAATAAGTATAAAATAACACATTTTAAATAGGAAAACACTGAATTTCTAGATATAAGAACATAATCGTTGAAATTTTTAAAAAGCCAAAAGCAGATTAAACTGACCTGAAGACCTAATTAGTGTATTATTGATTGAAATGAGAAAATTAGGAGACTAATACAAAAGCAAATACATAATAGATACAAAAATATGAAAAAAATTAAGGAACTTGGAAGATAGTGAATAATGCAACATAATTTGAATTGAGTGTTATAAGAAAAAAAATACATGCCGGGCGCGGTGGCTCAAGCCTGTAATCCCAGCACTTTGGGAGGCCGAGGCGGGTGGATCACGAGGTCAAGAGATCGAGACCATCCTTGTCAACATGGTGAAACCCCGTCTCTACTAAAACTACAAAAAATTAGCTGGGCATGGTGGCACGTGCCTGTAATCCCAGCTACTCAGGAGGCTGAGGCAGGAGAATTGCCTGAACCCAGGAGGCGGAGGTTGCGGTGAGCCGAGATCGCGCCATTGCACTCCAGCCTGGGTAACAAAAAAGAAACTCCGTCTCAAAAAAAAAAAAAAAAAAAAAGAAAAAAATACTTATTTTTGGCAGGAGTTGTTATCTGAAGAGAAATTATTTATGAATTTTCATCAAATGTTGAAAGACACCAATCTCTAAGCAACATAAATTATAATGAATCCACATGTGCAAACTTGATGTAGTAAATCCACAGTGTCTCAGACCAAAAAAAAAAAAAAACCCCACTTAATTGATTATGAAAGGACAAAGCAAAAATATTTTTAAACATAAGATATCTTAAATACCAGAAAAACATAAACTATATTCAAATATATCATTAAAACAAATGCTTGAGATTAAGAGTATCTGCTTTTAATTTTAGAACAAAATGAAATGAAATGTCTAATGACTCTTGATTAAAAGTTTATCTCCACCAAGGCAATGAATCAGAGCCTCTGATGAAAATGTTGAAGTCCTAGCTGCCCTATAGAATTTCCTCAAACCAACAAGATGTGGAAAGGCTAATTAGGCAGGAACTCTGACCCTGTTTCATACCCATTTCAACTTAAGGAAGCATGTAGTTTTCAGTCTTACATATTGATTTCCTCTGCAACTTTTTCTTGGAAGAAAGTTTTTAGGAAGTTAAAAAAAAAAAAAGTCTTTATATTGATGTTTTGTGCTGTTTCTCCATGTGAATGTTTTGTCCCCTCTTTCATTTTCAATCCCTTTAGTTAGATTTATATTTGCTTGATACGAATAGTTATCAAAAATAGCAATGGAAACAGCTATCAACATTTACATTTTTTTCCGTTGAATCTTTATAATGATATAGGTTAGAATTTTGTCTGCGTAAATGGATTAGCAAAATTTGGTTCAGAGAGCTTGTGAAGTTCATATCACTGGTAAGTGGTAGAGACAGATGGTGATATACTTTTGGATAGCAGACTAGGTTAAATGGCAGTGTGTATATCTCAAAGGTCAATTAGCCAGCAACGTTTTTCACTTTACAAACTGGTAAAATAGTTGAATTTCTAAACCGTGAATACACTTGGTTAGATCAGCTCTTCCTCTTCAGTAAGTGGTGCTAACTTTCTATCTATTTATCCTATTGCCTCCTATAAAAAGGAGTAGCTCCTATATATTTTAGCTATTTAGCTTTATCATGTATCTTTTCCTACATTTATGAGAAAGGACGTCTATAGCCTAAAATGGTCTACAGTTATGGTTAAAATGTTCTATTCATGAACGTTATTTTCTGAAGGGCTTGGAGAAGGCTTTTCTTGAGAACTGATTTCAGAGAAATACATGTGCTGCTGCTGAAATGTCTAGGCCTGAGGTAGACTGGCCAAAAATTTGTGGAAAAGGAGGTTTTCTGCAGGAGATACGAGTAAAACCCTTCCAATTTATAAGAGTATCATAAGTATCATATGTTGAATGCTAGCCCTGGACCAAACACTCTTCTGGGCACTTTAAATACAGCATCACATTTAATGTTGTATCACTTTGAGGTGTTATGAATTATTAAGCCTGTTTCTCATCTCTATGCATTCTACTTATATTCTTCATCTAAGTGTTCTTGTCCTTCCCTTTATCTCAAGTGCTCATTCTTTTCCTACTTCTGGATTTTAAAAGCAGCATGCATGCACCCCTTCTGAAGCACTTGTCACATTGTAGTATATTCAGTTGGGCAGAACATGTTGCCTTTCTTCCTCCCTAGTGCATATGTTCCCTGGAGGACATCATCGCATTTGGTTGATTATATTTTTGAATAATCAAAGAACATAAAGTTGCAAGTGACAGTATACAACATATCTTTGGTTTGTTTCATTTCTACAACCTTTTCTAGGTAGGTTGTGATCCCTCCTTTAATTCTGAGAATATAAGTAAAAAGACCCTCATGTTACTGATTAAGATGATGAGGCCTAGAGAAATTTAACTAGTTGTCCCAATTTACTTAAATATACACTCTTTGAATCCAAGTCCGAATCCTGAATCTTTTTTTATTCCACATTTCATGCTACTTAAACATTTCTTAATGAATTACATTTTGATTCACAAAGATATTAGGACTTTAATTCCAGTGTTTCTTTTATTTTATCAGGTTTCCTTGTACTTGTGTGTTATTTATAGCACAAGGTAGCGTAGCCTAATGAGGTGCACTAAAATACAAGTTATTGCTCCAGAAATCTTATGTGATAACTATGGCATCTATAGTAATGATCTGTTTATTTCACATATTTTCCGAGATTCCTTAGCTTCCTCTCACTACCTCTAGCCAATTGCTGTGAGTGGGAATAAAGTATGTCTCGTCTGTGTCAAACAATATTAAAGCACTATGAGAACTCCACGTATGATCTCTCTTTTAGCAGTCATCAACATTCCTCTTGGTGAAGCACCCATCAGCTCAGATCCCTAAAGGACTATGTAGAGTAAGCACTCTACAGATTGAGTCACACATACAGCATGAATCAGAAATAAACTTCATGTGTGAAGTCACTGATGTTTCTGGGTTAATTGATACTGGCAAATAAACTAGATTATTTATGGCTAAGACATTAGCAATTGTCAAATGATAATATGATACCTTTAAAAGGTATAATGGTATAAATACATGTTAAAATAGGATATGTCTCTTTCTTTCTTTGTTTTCTGAGATGGAGTCTTGCTCTGCCACCCAGGCTGGAGAGCAGTGGTGCTATCTCGGCTCACTGCAACCTCTGCCTCCAGGACTAGCCATTCTCCTGCCTCAGCCTCCTGAGTAGCTGAGATTACAGGTGCCTGCCACTACACTTCGCTAATTTTTTTGTATTTTTGTAGAGACAGTGTTTCACCATGTTGGTCAGGCTGGTCTCAAACTCCTGACCTCAGGTGATCCACCCACCTGAGCCTGTCAAAGTGCTAGGATTACAGGTGTGAGCCACCACACCTGGGCTTATATGTCTCTTTCTAAAGAATAAGACATTTTAGGCATTTACCTTTCTGCTTGTTTTATGTAATGAGTTATGGCCAAAACAGATATCTATGCCTTATTTTGATTTCTGACAGTTTAAACTAAAAGACTTGGTCAATGCATGGTGCCATTTGTAACTCAGATTAATGAAGAGAAATTTTAACTATTATGGCTTCAGGCCTCAAGCAAATTTGCCCCAGAGGAACATGGTTCAAAGATAATTTTGCCAAAGAGTTGCTGTTGATTCTGGAAGTCAGAGCCCAAGTTATGACTACTGATGTATATTAAGCAATAGGTATACGGTCCAAGGCATTAGTTGGATATTTAATGGATTTGTCCTGAATTTATCCAAATATAAATTTCAATAATAATTGTAATAGCCAATGGTATTTCTTTTCCTGTGACACATTATGTCTTTATTATTTCAGTTTAACTCACAAATAATATTAAATGAGTACCCGTGATATATTGGGAATGTCACTATAGATTGCTTATACTAAATTAATAATCCTCTGCTGCCCTCTAAGAGTTTAATGTCCAAAAGTACTGTGATGTACATTAGATAATTTCTGAACAATATAATATGCTGCACATGGAATATACATGAAGAAAGCATTATTCAGACTGTGTGAGGAGAGGAATAATAGAAAGCTTTGATAGAAAAATACCATTTATGCTGTAAAAGATCAATAGGAATTATAAAGTATGTCAGAAAGAAAAGGAATTTTAAACAGAGAGAACAGTACAAACGATAGCAGAGATATTCAACATAATGTTCTATTCTGAATCTAAGTAATTCATTACTATTGCAATATGACATTGATGGCACAGATGTCAGGAGACAGGATTATAGAGGTCTCTTGTCATCCTGTAATCATGGGAAGCCCCAAAAGACTTTATGAAGAGAAGTAGTAACATGAGCAAATTTAAATATTAGGTAGATCAAACTGGTGGCATGATGGAATAAAATGTGGCTTCATTGGAGAAACTTTTTTCACCCAAAACTATTTTGTTAAGAACATTTTTCTTAAGAACCAAAAAAATACCTCATGAAATAGTAAAAAGTTTTATAGATTTATTTATAACACCTTGAGGTTTGTTTCATGATTTATTGAAACCATGTGTTATTCTCAGAACAGATTCACTAAACAGATGTTACAATAATAACCAACCCAAATTATCTCTATTATTTTCAATTCTTGTAACCTGTAGTCTTTTCCTATACACATGCAAATATTTGATGAGCAAAAATAGATGAGGGGGTTAGACAATTTCAACATAGGAAAAGCGCAATAATAAAATCTGTGAATCAGATCATGGTAGAAACCAAGTTGAATAATTCAATCTCTTACCATAGTGTTTTCCTAGTCTTTTCTTAAAGCTTGAATTATTAATCATCTCTGCTTTTCTAGCTAGAACCACCACATGGATACAAATGTCTACATATAAAAATATTTTCTGAATGAATAACTCATAGAATACAACACATTTCACAATCCAATCATTAAAATAACTTAGCAAGCAATTAGTAAGTAACTACTCTGAGGCCAGAAATATATAACATGATATGAAAGACTTAAAAGAGGTAATGTATATGTTAATTAGCTTGGTTTAGCCATCCCACAATGTATGCATATTTCAAAACATATTATACACAACAAATATATATAATTTTTATCAGTTAAAAATAAAAAGAAAAGGAAAAGAAAAAAATATATAAATTTGTTGAGAAACTTGCTCTCTTTCTTCTATTTTCCTTAGTAGGAAATATTGTGTCTATATAAAGGTAGTACCTAAATACAAGGGGATGGAAATATAGTATATGTTAATATTCAAAAGGAAATTATGATCTTAAAATATATGTGGAATGGATGATTTAGTATAGTCAAGTGTCTAGACCTCTCTTTTATCATTGTGGCAGAGACTGTCTAGTTGTTGCCCAAAACATTCCCCTTTACTCCTTGGAATAAACTAAATAGTGGTTTTCAGTCTTTTGTGCAGTTTTGGCTAATTTAGTATAGTAACATGATCACATTTATATATTATGCAAATTTAGTGTATATATATATATATATATATATATATATATTAGCTAATTTAGTGCAGACGATGTTGATATCTCTCACTTCCATTCTTGGTCCGTCGACAAATTCTCCCATGCTCTTATGTCCATTATCTTCCAGTCTAGTTCAGATGATGAAGTGGAAATCACTGAAGCCCTTGATGAAATCAGAACCACTACATAGAAAAAACCTGTGCTTCTTGTTGAGCACTATTTAATTTTTTTTTTTTTTTTTTTTTTTTTTTGAGACAGAGTTTCGCTCTTGTTACCCAGGCTGGAGTGCAATGGCGCGATCTCAGCTCACCACTACCTCTGCCTTCTGGGTTCAGGCAATTCTCCTGCCTCACCCTCCTGAGTAGCTGGGATTACAGGAACGCGCCACCATGCCCAGCTAATTTTTTGTTTTTTTAGCACAGACAGGGTTTCACCATGTTGACCAGGATGGTCTCAATCTCTTGACCTCACGAGTGATCCACTCGCCTCAGCCTCCCAAAGTGCTGGAATTACAGGCCTGAGCCACCGCGCCCGGCCCCACTGTTGAATTTTATATGAACAATAAATGAACTTCAGTTTGATTAAATCACTAATATTTACAGATCTGTTTCTTAAAGCAGTTAGTGTTATATCCCCTAACTAATATAATTAACATGACCAGAGTTGTACATTTCTTAGGAATTAATATGTATATTCGTATGAATAAATATATATGTATTCCCATGTATGTTTTATACATGTATACATAAGCACAAGAAGACTAATGAATAAATTGAATATGAGTGAATAAATTATTATTAGAACTCACTATAAATTATAGATATGAAGTCAAGAATATTCTTGTGGAATTTGTGCATCTTCTGTGTGAAAATAGATGTATTTGGGAAAATAAATGTTATTCAGGCACTTACTTAGAGACCATGGAAGAAGAAAGAGAATGAAAGAATTGAAGGAGCAACAAGATAGATACCCTCATGGTTTAAAGCTGCTGGGAAGGCTTAATTACCGCAGAAAGATTCAAAAAGGGACTTTTGTTTTGAAGTGAAATGCAGTTGATCACTTTTTGCAAGGCAAAAATTAAAGACAGACAAGGCATTGTTTTGGTGAAGGAGTAAGGAACACATAAACTTAAGCTTGCAAACGACATAAACATCCACAGTGAAAACAAAGTAATGAGGTCAAGAAGCTATGTACCTATGCAACAGTCTTGCATGTTCCTCACATATACCTCAAAACCTAAAATGCAATAAAATATATGTTAAAAAAAAAAAAAAAAGAAACTAGCTGGTTAGAGATGCTATAATTAAAGTGCCATCATCACGTATGTCACACCAAAATAGTCAAGGTTGTTCTTTTTTTCAATTTTGTGGTACTTACTAATGTATTGTAATTTTTGCTGTAGCATTAAATTAATGAAGCTAAACTTAAACTGATTTTTATAGTTGATTTTCTATACTTCTAAATTTCATCATGTTTTTAACAGTAATGAAACCTTTTTGTTTCACTAGTAGGTGGGTAAGGAAAATCTCTTACCAGGATGTTCCCCTGCACTGTCCTTATCATAATTATTTGAACAAGAATTTTAGAGTAATCCCAGTGGGGATATAGAGAAATGAAGGAATAAGAAAAATTAGCTACAAATAAAACAAACAGGACTTGGTGAATTAGTGAGTATAAAGAAAAAAGAGAGTCAAGATTATACCTACAGTTTTGACTTGGGTGACAACATTTGGTGGTGCAATCTATTGAATTAGGAATTACAGAAAGAAGATCAATTTTGGGGAGAAAGATGATGTTATATTTGGACACAAAAACATTTCATTGATAGTGAGTTATCCAAGTGAGGGTATCAGGCAAATAATTAGAAATAAATATCAAACTTAGAAGAGGCAAGTCTGGGTTGAAAATATGCATTCATAAGCCATAAAATTATAAGTGGTAATATAGCAACAGGAGAGGATTTTGTCACCTATGAATGATGTGAAAATGATTTTTTTAAGTGACTAGGAAAATTATCAGCATATAAGACTTGGGAAGAGCAACCATGAATTGACAGAGATTTGAACTACTGAGAATATCAAGTTTTGGTAAGTATGTAGATCAGCTGTACAGCAGAAACCCTTACATAATACTCATGGAAGAGGAAATTGGTATAAGAAATTTAAACATTCAGTGTGGAATTATTTTATAAAGCCAAGTATATTAGCAATTATGGTTCTAAATAGATAGCTGAAGATATGTTTTCATATGTGTACCAGAAGACACATAAGAACATTCATGGTAACATTGTTTATAAAAACAAAAGCTCTTGGAAAAATACAAGGGTTTTTCTAGAAGAAAATTAATAAAGTATACAATTTCAATAACATATAATAGTGAAAATTATACTTTTAACACGAAGGAATCTCAAAATATAATGGGGAAAAATAGAAGAACCCTACACTATGCTGCCATCAATATGAAATTGAAAGCATGCAAAACATTCAATATGTTGTTAAGGAGATGTACATCTATATAAATGCTATAATAAACAGGGCTATAATAATCACAAAAAATCAGAATGATAGTTAACCTTGCTAAGAGAAAGATATAAATGGATACCATATTTTATGTGGATAAAATATTTGATATTAAAAGCAAATTTAAAAATTAGCTGAGATTAGGTAGAGATTATAAAGGCAATTGAAAAAGAGCAATCTGAGAAGTAAGGCAGCAAGTTGGAGAATATTATTAGGGGATATGATGTTTGAAGTATGAAAATAATTTGAAATGAAAAAATAGTAGACTGTCAAAAGCTAATATTTAGTTGAGGGGGTTCAGAACATGTTACCTCAAATTATGACACCTTGACATTAGTAAGTTGAAGGAAATTGAGAAAACCACAGAAGCAGAAAGATCTCTCTGACCTTCTCTGCTTACAGAGCCATAAAAACGACAAATTCCTGTCACCCCTTATTCTGTGAACTGGGCCATAAAACCTAGGGATCTTTCCCTTAAGTAAGACTTTCATTCCATAGGTGCTCTTTTTATATTTGGAGGAAAGAAACATCCTCATTCTTGAAGATACTGAGATAGCAAAAATAATCTAAACATAACAGGCCGTGCTAATTTCCCCTCAGTTATCATTAGCTCATAGCCTCTTTGTCCAATTATACTTCTGTACAACTCCCCACTCTTCATCAAATATAACCATAAAAATATACATATTGCCCTGTTTTGGGGGACTTTATTTCTGTTTTCCTGTGTCATGTAAACCAAAAATAAATTTCTATGTTTTTCTATGTTAATCTGTCTTTTGTTACAAGAACCTTAGGCATGAAACTAGCAATGAGCAAAGAAAGACATCACTTTTCTCCCCTGTATAGTAGAACAAAATAAATTAAGAAAACTCTTCAGTTACTTTGTAGCAAACAGGTAATTGACAGTAGTAACTAGAGCAAATTCAATAGAATAACCATTTGGGAATCGGAATGCATTTCTGTGACTAATAAATAGAAGGTGAGGAAGTCGAAAGAGTAGAGTCAAAAAGGGTGGTGGCTGAAACTGGATATGAGGTTTAGGAAGGATATATATTTAAAATTGAGGACTTCTGCTCTTGCCTCAGTACTTATGAGAAAGAGCGTATAGAATAGGGAGGAGTAAAAAAGTATAGAAAATAAAATAATCGGTTATTGAAATGAATGAAGTACTTGAGAGAGTGGAAGATGATACGATCTAGATTAAATGTGAACGATTTAAGTTTCTGGTGTTAAAAGACAAGCCTATGTCGAACTGACTCTTCAATTGAGAATACCTTGAAAGGTGAAAACAAATTATTTGAAGATATGAACGAAAGCAAAGGATTTAGAATATGAGAGGGGCAAGATGTACATTTGCTGATTCCCAATGCAATCAGTAGAGACCAAGTAGTTCAGGGCTGGCAGAGTCTCATTGAGTTGAAGATAATGGCTATTGAATTCAGGGCTGGTAAGATCCCAGAGAGAAGAAAACTACCCTGTATTTTCCCTTTAAGGTATTTGACCAAATATAAACTGTATACATGTGAGACAATGACAGGTAGACAGAGGTACTGGGTAGCTAGAGTTTAGCATATATGTTGAGAGTCTCACAGAAGTGAGGAGAGAGAGTTGTAGATCCAGAACAAAATAGGATGGAAGAAATTTGACAAATAAACCCAGGCTTTTAGTGGAAATTCAGGAGTTAAACGTCAGGAATAAGGGTTATTTTAGGATTATGTGCAAACCATCTGCCACCGCGTCCCTCAATAATTTTCAGCTTCCAAAATTAAAATTATGTATACATATATTCTAGAGAAAAGTTTTATGCTGATACTTTACAATTATTTATCTTTAATAGTTGGCATTCAACAAAAATGTCCAGGCATGCCAAGAAAGTATAAAAAGATGAAACCCCCTTCCCAATTGAAATAAAATAATAAGTAATTTGTAAATTGGAGATTAGACAGGAGTTTTAGAAAATAAATATTTTTTTATTTTATTTATTTTATATAAATATAAAAAATATTTCTGGAAATAGAGAAAATATGAATAATTTTATTAGTGAATAAGAAAATATACAACAAAAATTGTATATAACATTTTGAAAAGTACATTTTCAATAGCAGAAAACTGTATCATTGAACTGAAAGATTAGTAGAAAAAAACAGATCATGGAAGAGGATAGAGAAAAGAGACTTGAGGACAAGATTAACAGGTTAATATGTATGTAGCTGGGACCTCACACAAAGAGGAGAAAGTGAAAGAGTTGTAATATTCAAAGAACACTGGCTGATGATTTTTCAAATATGACTGCAGATATGGCTCTACAGATTTAAGAAGCTACACAAGTACTGTATCAGGCAAAATGCAAAGAAAATCACACCTGGGCAAATCATGTATTTGCTCTCAAGAAATTAGAAAGTCCAAGGACAGGTTACACTAATGGCGTAGTGATAGAAATCAGAATAGCAGTTACTTTTATGGAATGATATTTACTAGGTAGGGCATAAAGGGAGCTTCTGGCATTATGGCACCCTGATATTTCTTGATCTGGATAATTATTAAGTGGAAACATTCACCAAGTAAAAATGATTAAAGAGTACCTGGATACTTTGTTCATATCTTTTATGTATGAATATGTCATTTTAATGAAAAGTTGAAAATGAAGCCCATGAGCTTTTCAGTTTGAAAACAGACAAAATGACTTGTCCTCTTATATTTTGAAAAATTATGTTGGTAAGAACACTTAACATGAGCTTTACCCTTTTAATAATTTTTAAGTGTACAGTATACAACTGTTTACTATAGATATAAATATGTAGCAGATCTCTAGAGCTTATCTTGCTTGACTGAAACTTTATGCCTAGAAACTGAAACTTACCTGTTCATTGCATCTGGACAAGGAGATGCCAGATTCCTCACCCATAGTGACTGCCTAAGCTATCACCTGCTTCCTGTTGACCAACTCCCCTTCCTTACTCCTCACTAATTCCTGTCTTCATTCATGGAGTCACATTTCTTCTCTGCTGTATAAACCATTTTACGTGATTTTAGGTAGTCAGGGAGACTGATCACCCACTCCATTGGTTGCAGCACCCAATTATAGCCTTCTTCCCTGACAATATTCACAGCATTCATGATTGGCTTTCTGTACAGTGAGTAGCAGAACCTAGACCGAACACCTGATGTTTTGGTAACAATTTTAAGTAACTCATATAGGTGGAATTACACAGTATTTTTCTGTGTCTGGCATGTTTCACTTAGTATACTGTCCTCAAGGTTCATCAATGTTGTCTCATTGTAGAATTAGCCTTCTTTATAAATACTTAGTAATTTTGTGTTATGTGTGTCTATATTTAAAAAAATCTATTCATCTATTGATGAACATTTAGGTTGTTTTTTTACATTGGTGATTGTTAAAAGTGCTGCATGAACAGAAGAGTGTTATTATCTCTCCGAGGTCCTAATTTCAGTGCTTTTAGATAAATATGCAGAAATGGAATTGCTGTGTAAATAATGGTAATTATTTTTTGAGGAACTTTGATAGTATTTTCCAGAGGAACTGCATCATTTTGCATTATCACCAAGAGTTTTCAAGAGCTCCAGTTTCTCTATATCCTTACCAACACAACTTTAAAAAAAATAAAAAATATATAGCCATTCTAGCAGATATGATGTGGTACATCTTTATGATTTTCATTTGCATTTTTCTGATGATTAGTGATATTTAGCGTTTTTACACTTATCGGCTGGTCATTCATATGCCTTCTTTGGAGAAGTGTCTATTGAAATCCTTGGACAGTTTTAAACATCTGGTGGTTAGTTTTTTGTTTGTTTGTTGTTTTAACTGCTTAGTCGTATGAGTTTGTTGTATATTTTGAAGATAAACTACTTATCAAATATTGATTGCAAACATTTTTCCCACTCTAAAGATTGCCTATTAACTTTTTCAGTTGTTTCCTTTGCTACATAGAAGCTCTTTAATTTCATATAATCCCGTTTGTTATTTTATCTTTTGTTGCCTATGCTTTTTATACATGAAATCGTAGCCAAGACTGATGCCCTAAAGATTTTCCCCTATGTTTTCTTCTAGGAGTGTTACAGTTTTGGGTCATATACATAAGTCTTTAATGCATTTTAAGTTGCTTTTTATGCATGATAGAAGACAAGGATCTGGTTTCATTCTTCTGTGTTTGCACATCCAGTTTGCCCAGTAACATTTGTTGAAAACAATATTATCTCCCCATTGAGTGTTGGTGCCCTTCTAGAAAATGAGTTAATTGAATATATGGTTTTTTAATTTCTTTTGAATCGGGTGTAATTTCTTTTACTTCTGAATATGGATAGATATATTTCTGGGCTATTTTGTTCCATTTGTCTATAGGCCTGTATGCCAGTATCATATTGTTTTGATGATATTTTATAGCTTTGTAATATATTTTGAAATCAGGAAATGTGATGCCTCTAGCTTTATTATTTTTTCTCAAGATTGATTTGGTTACTTGCAGTCTTTTGTGGTTTCTTGTAAATTAAATCTTTTTTTTCGTTTCTTTAAAAAATGCCATAGGGATTTTGTTAGTGTTAACATTGAATCTGTAGATCATTTTATGTACCATGGATTTTTAACAATATTAAGTCTTCTAATCCATGAACACAGGTTGCTTGTTTGCGTGTTTTGTTTAATTTCTTTCATCGATGTTTTGTAGTTTTCACTATACATAGCTTTCACTCCATTAGTTAAGTTTATTTAGTTATTTTATTCTATTTATTCTGCTATTATAAATTGACTTGTTTTTAAAATTTCTTTTTGGATAGTTTGTCCTTAGTGTATAAAACACTAACTGGTTTTTGTACATTGATCTTATATCCTGACACTTTACTGAATTTGTTTATTATAATGAAGTCTTTAGGGCTTATATAATTTGTTATATAGAGTTTATATAGCCTTTTATAATGAAGTCTTTAGGATATGTGTATATATATATGTATATATATATATATACCCCATATAATCTGCAAACAAGAACAATTTTACTTCTTTCTTTCTAATATGGGAGCTTTTGATTTTTTTCTTTTGCCAAATTGCTCTAAGACTTATAGTATAATGTTGAATAGAAGTGGTAATAGTGAGTATCCTTGCCTTGTTGTTGATCAGAAAAAGAAGATTTAGGCTTTTCACCTTTGAGGTTTAGCTGTAGGCTTTTCATATATAACCTTTAAAATGCTTAATTAATTTCTTTTTATTCTTAGTTTGTTTGAAGCTTTTATCATGAGAAGATGTATTTTTTCAAATACATTTTCTGCATCAACTAAGGTCATATAATTTTTATCCTTTATTCTGTTAATGTGATGTATCACATGCTAATTGATTTTTATATATTGAACCATCCTCATATCCCACTGATAAATCTCTTTTGATCATGCTGTATGATTTTTTTATGGCATCATTACATTCAGTTTCTTAGCATTTTGTTGAGCATTTCTGTAGGTAAGTTCATCAGGGACATTGACCTGTAGATTTCTTTTCTTGTGTTGTCTCTTGTCTGGCTTTGATATCGGAATAATACTGGCCTTATAAAATAAATTCAGGAATGTTCATTCCTTTTAAATTTTATAGTATCAAAGACATGAAATCAACCTAAATATCCAAAATATGGTACATATACACCATGGAATATTATGCACCCTTAAAAAAGAATGAGATTATGTTCTTTGCAGGGACATGGATGGAGCTGGAGGCCATTATCCTTAACAAACTCTCCAGGAACAGAAAAACAAATAACCACATGTTCTCACTTACAAGTGGGAGCTAAATGATGTGACTACATGGACACGTAAATGGGAACAACACACACTGGGGCGTATTGAAGGGTGGAAAGTGGGAGGAGGGAGAGTATCAAGAAAGAAAATCAGATGGGTACTACACTTAATACCTGAGTGATGATATGTACAACAAACTCCCATTATACAAGTTTACCTGGGTAACAAACCTGTACACATACCAGTGAACTAAAATTTTACTTTAAAAAATATTTCAGTAAGAATTGGCGTTAATTTTTTTGACTTTCACAGATCTTTATTAGTACACATAATGTTAACACATATAAAGTGAAAAATCATATAATGACCTCCACAGATGGTGAACTGGCATTTAACAGAATTTAACAACTACTTTTGATTAAAAAAAATTAATTAAATAGAAATACATTTATATATTTTTACAATGATACTTGGTACGGTTAACTCATGATATACTGGTTTCTGGGTTTTTCTTTGTTGAGAGGTTTTAACTGATTTGGTTTTCTTACTAGTTATAGGTCTGTTCAAACTTTCTGTTTCTTTATGATTTAGCTTTGTTAGGTTATATGTCTCTAGGAATTTACATATTTCTACTAGGTTATCAAGTTTGTTGATGTGTATTTATTCGTAGTAGTCTCTTATGATTTTTTTTTTTTTTTTTTGCTGGGATATCAGTTGTAATATCTCTTCTCTCATTTCTGAATTTATTTATTTGAGTCTTCTCTCATTTTTTCTTAGTCTAGCTAAGGGTTTGCCAATTTTCTTTATCTTTTTAAATAACCAACTCTTAGTTTCATTAATATTTTATGTTTTTGATTTAATTTATATCTGCTTTAATCTTTGTGTTTTTCTTCCTTCTGTTACCTTTGGACTTTGTTCTCATTTTTCTAGCTACTTGAGGTAGATTGCTTATTTGAGATTTTTTTTTATTGTAGGTGTTTATCACTGTGAACTCTCTGACTACTGCTTTTGCTTCATTCTTTAAGATTTGGTATATTGGGATTTTTGGTTTGTTTTTATTTTAATTTTTCTCTAGGGAATACTTCATTTCTGATTTGATCTATTTTTTGGTCCAATTATCACTCAAGAATGTACTGTTAAGTTTCAACATATTTGTCAGTTTTCCAGTTTTCCTTTTGCTATTGATTTCCGGTTTCACTCAATTGTGGTTAGAAAATATGCTTGTCTTAATTTCAGTCTTCTTAAATATGTCAAAGAGGGGGCAGAGCAAGATGGTAAAATAGAAGCTTACACAATTTGTACCTCCCCGAAGCCCTAACAGCATGGAGAGAGAAACTGTGTAGTTTGTAAAGGGAGAACACAACTGAAGGACTTTACATCGAACTCAGTGCTGCCCTGCCACAGTGGAGAGATAAGAAGGCTATGTTGGGTTCAGCCATCACCCATGCAGGGAGAGAGCATTTAGACTAGACCTAGCCACAGGGGTACTACTCATTCTAGTGGTAGGAACTTGAGTTTCTCTACAAGCATCACCACTGTGGGCTAAAGTCTCTGGGGTCCTAGGTAAACGTAAAAGGCAGATCTAGGTCACCAGGACTGCAATTCCTAGTCCACTCCTAGTGTTAGGCTAGGCTTACAGCCAGAGCACTAGGGTGCATGTGACAGAGAGACAGCAGCTGGCACAGCTGAGAGACGGCTTTCACCATCCCTCTCCTAACTTCAAGCAGTGAGTTACTCCTCTCCTAAGGGAGAGAAGAGCAAAAAATAAAGAGGAGTTTGTCTTGCATCTTGAATACCAGCTCAGACTTAGTAGGATAGGGAACCAGGCCGAGTTGTGAGGTCCCAATTTCGGGACCTTGCTCCCTGAAGACATTTCTAGTTACTCACTGGGCCAAAAGGGAACCTGCTGCCTTGAATGGGAAAATGCGGTCCAGACAGGATTTATCACCCGCTGATAAAGGAGATTTTGGGCCCTGAATAATGACCAGCAATACGCAGGGAGTATGCTTTGGGCCTCAGGTTCTCAGATATCTTGGCTTCAGGGAAGACCCTGAACATTCCCAGCTGTGGTGGATATGGTGAAAGATTCCTTCTATGGTGAAAGTAAAAAAAAAAAAAAAGATAAAGAGGACTACGTTTTACACCATAGGTACCTGCTTGACCACAATGAGGTAGAGAGAAACAAGCAAGCAGGCTTTGGAGTCCCCTAGTCCAGGCCTAGGCTCTTAGGCAGCATTTCTAGACCTGCCCTTGGCCAGAGGGGAGACCACTGACTTAAAGGGTGAGTCCCAGGCTTGGCAGCATTCACCACAAGCTGATGAATAGCTCTTGGGCTTTAAGCAAACATTGGTGGTAGCCTGTAAGAAATTTCCATGGACTGGTGGTAGTGGTGGCCACAATGAGAGGCTTCTCTGCTGTAGAAAGGGGAGACTGGTTAGTGGGAGAAGGGAGAGAATCAGAAAAAAAATAACTATTGGGTACTAGGCTTAGTACCTGGGTGACAAAATAACCTGTACAACAAACCCCTTTGACATGAGTTTACCTATAAAACAAACCTGCACATGTACCCCTGAACTAAAATAAACATTTTAAAATTGGCCAAAAGATTTGAATAGACATTTCTCAAAAAAAGACACACAAATGGCCAATACTCATATGAAAATATGTTCAACATCATTGATTATCAGAGAAACACAAATCAAAACTGCAGTGTGATATCATGTAACCCCAGTTAAAATGGCTTTTATTGAAAAGTCAGACAATTACAAATGCTGGTGAGGGTGTGGAGAAAAGGAAACTCTTGTACACTGTTAATGGAAATGTAGGGTAGTACAATCAAAATAGAGAAAAATTTGGAGATTCACCAATAAAAGTAGAGCTACCATGGGATACAGCAATCCTTCTGGGTCAACATCCGAAAGAGAGGAAATCAGTATATCAAAGAGATATCTCAACTCCCATGTTCGTTGCTGCACGGTTCACAATAGCCAACATTTGGAAGCAACCTAAGCGTCCATAAGCAGATAAATTCGATAAAGAAAATTCGATGTTGTAATGTTGTATGCATACACAATGAAGTACTAGTCAGTGATAAAAAAGAATGAGATCATGTCCTTTGCAACAATATGGATGGAACTGTAGGTCATTATATTAAATAAAATAATCCAGGCACAGAAAAACAAACATTGCATGTTCCCCCTTATTTGTGAGATCTGAAAATCAAAACAATTGAGAGCACTGAGATTGAGAATAGAAGGATGGTTACTAGAGGCTGGGATGAGTAGTGGGGGTGGGGGAGGTGGGGATGGTTAATGGGTACAAAAATTAGAATAAATAAGTCCTAGTATTTGAAGACACAATAGTCAATAATACTTTAATTGTACATTTAAAAATTATTAAAACAGTATAATTGGGTTTCTGTAATGCAAATTATAAATGCTTGAGGGGATGGATACCCTATCTTCTAAGATGTGATTATTAGGCATTACATGCTTGTACCAAAATAGCTCATGCACCCCATAAATATATATATACTTATTATCTACCCCCACAAATTGAAAATAAATCAAGCCTCTTGTGGACAACTACATGATCTATCTTTGAGAAAGATTTGTGTGTTCTTATTAAGAACGTGTACTCTGCTACTTTTTGGTGAAATGTTCTGCTGTGTTTAAGTCTGCATGGCTTAATGTGTTATTCAAGTCCTCTGTTTCCTTATTGATTTTCTGTCTTGATGTTCTGTCCATTATGAATGTGGAGTATTAAAGTATCCTACTATTATTGTATTGTTGTCTATTTTTCCCTTCAGTTTGCCAACATTTGTTTTATGTACTTAGGTGTTTTGATGTTGAGTGCTTATATGACTGCAATTGTTGTATCTTCCTGGTAGGCTGAAACTTTTATCATATAATGTCCTTCTTTCTCTCCTGTAATAGTTATTAGGGATAATTCTTTTTCTTATTTAAATGTGGCCACTCCTGGTGTCCTTTGTTTAACATTTGCATGAAATATATCTTCCATTTATTCACTTTCAGCTTATTTGTCCTTCAACCTAACATGAGTCCTTTGTACACAGCATATAGTGGGGTCCTGTTTGTTTTTTATTCATTCAGCCATTCTACTGATTTGAGAGTTTAATCTATTTATGTGAAGTAATCATTGATAGGGAAGTATTTACCACTGCTGTTTTGATAGTTGTTTTGTTACTCTTATACTTCTTTTTTTCCTTTTTACCTCTTTTACTGCCTTCTTTTGTGTTTCCTTGAATTTTTTATCATGCTATAATTCCTGTCTTTTTTATCTTTTGTAACTATTACAGTTTTTTTGGTGTGTGATCAACTTTGTAATTACATAAAGAATTTAATAACTATTATAGCCTATTTTAAACTGATAATAGCTTAAGTTTAATTGGATGTAAAAACTCTACATTTTAACTTCTCCCCTGCCACATACACTTTGTATTACTGTCACAATTTGTATCTATTTCATATTGTGTGCCTTTAACATATTTTTAGTTAATAGTAATTTTTAAATAATTGCCTTTAACACTCAAATGAAAATTATTTACCCACCACCATTTCAATAATACCATTTTCTGTACTTGTCTATATATTTACTTTCACCAGTGAATTTCATACTTTCTTATCCTATTTTGTTACTGGTTGGCATCCTCTGTTTCTATTCGAAGAACTCCCTTTAGCATTTCGTGTAAGGTGGTTTCTAGGCATAACTAAATCCCTCAGCTGTTATATGAAAAAGTTTGTGTTCTCTCTCTTTAATTGTTGAAGGAGAAGTGTTGCCAGGTGCTATATTGGTTTTACTGTATGTACTACTGGTTGGTAGCTTTTCCGACACTTTGAATATACCAACCTACTCATTTCTGGTTTGCAGTATTTCTGCTGAAAAGTCCACTGATACTCTAATGGGTGTCTCTTTATATATGACAAGTTAACTTTTTCTTGCTGCTTTCAAAATTCTCTTTTTGCTTGAGACTTTTGATAATTTGATTATAATGTATCTGGATGTGAATTTCTTTAGGTTCATCTTATTTGTTCTTTGGGTTTCTAGAATTGGGGTGGACATTTCCTGTCCCAGATTTGGGAAGTTTTCAGCTATTATTTTTTGGAATAAGCTTTCTGGTTCTCTCCCATTCTTTTTCAGAAACTCCCATAACCTTCATTTTGGTCTGCTTTATGGTGTCCTATACGTCCCTTAAGCTTTCTTCACTCTTTGTCATTCCTTTTATTTCCTTTTGGATCCTCTTAATTATTTACAATAAATTATCTGCGTTTGCTGATCTTTTCTTCTGTTTGATCTAGCCTGCTATTAAATCCCTCTGGTGAATTTTTCAGGTCAGTTTTGTTTTTCTTCTGCTGCATGATCCTTTTTAGTTCTTAAACATAATAATTATCTTTCTTGAAATTCTCCCTTTGTACACACATTGTTCTCTTGTCCTTAGTGAGCATCTTTATAAGAGTTATTTTTAATTATCTGTAAGGTAAATCATATAGCTTCACTTCATTAGTGTCAGTTTCTGGATATCTATTGCATCCTTTGTTTGCAACCATCTGCCTGAATCTTCATTTTCCTTGACTTGGCTTTCTTTTTTAATGTTTGTACATTAGACAAAGCAGGCACATCTCTCAGTCTTCATAGACTGAATTTGTATAGAAGAAAACTCCCACTAGTTATTCTAGCCAGAGATCCTGGAGGCTTCTCCCAATTCTTTTCCTCCCCAGGGAGAAGCAGATAGTTGTGTTTTATGTTCATTTCCTCTGTGCTAAGCAGGTAGGGGATGTGAGGGATGGACTTTGGCATCTATCAGCTTAAGTTACTTTCTCTATTCAGGTAACTAGATTATGTGAGACTCATCAGAGCTTTAAAACTGATAAACATAGTCTACCTACCTTTAGGAAGCCCTGGAGAAATTGGGATGCTGGATGCTTGGGCCAAATTCTTCCCCACCTCAGCGGGAAGCTGAGAACTAGGATTATTTGGTGGGTCACTCTGTGTTAAGCAGAGAAGAGGATGAAGGGCATCTCTCAAGTTGCTCTGCCCAGGATATCTAGACAATACTGAATATATCAGAGCTCCAAGATTGGCAAGAAAAAAAATCAGGCCTCTGTGGAGGTCTCTTGGAAATGCTGAATTTGGAAATCAGCCACTTACCCAGCTTTTTCCCACACCCCTACCCCTCCCCTCTAGTGAAACTGGCACCTAGGGACATCTCTTCCTGATCATATGACACTGATCCAAGGGCAGGTCCCGAATCCTCCTACTGGCTTTGTTGAGTCTGTTTTCACATTCTCCTCAGGTGAAGCAACATTTCAATTGTTTTCTCATTTCTTACAGTGTAAATTTGTGCATGAATTGTTGCTGATTAGATGTGTCTGTAGGGATAAGAAAAGCACAGAGCTTCCTTCTGTGCCATCTTCTTCATGGCCCACTTTATGACAAGATGATTTAAAAATTTATAGAAACCAAAAGAGTTAAAGGTAGTCAAAATACATCTGGATAAAAAACAAGGTGGAAAAGTTTCTTTACCAGGTAACAAGGCTATTATAAAATTGCAGCTATTAGGCAATGAGTTATTATTTCAGAATTAAACAAATCACATAAATTTTACCAGAATCATGTTAAGTGAAAATAAGATAATAAATGACCCAGAATTAAGACTCATGCACATATAGCGACTTGATATACAGCAAAAGTCATGGAAACAGTCGTGAAGGTCAGTCTTTAAAAAAGTTGTGCTGAGGAATAGGGTATTCATATAGGAAAAAAAAGAAATTTGACCTGTATTTCACACTGCATCTAAAATTTGGACTATAGCAAACCAAATTGTTAGAGGATAAAAGTTAAGCATCCAGAAATTAATATAAAAGATCTAATACCTTAGATTGAGAGGATACTATTCAATAGAATTAAAAACACCCATATAAAAATAAAATATTGGTCAATTTGACTGTATTAAAAATGTCAAATATTAATTTTGGCTCGGTGCTATGGCTCATGCCTGTAATCCCAGCACTTTGGGAGGCCGAGGCAGGCAGATCATGAGGTCAGGAGATCATGACCATCCTGGCGAACATGGTGAAACACCATCTCTACTAAAAATACAAAAAAATTAGCTGGGCGTGGTGTCACACGCCTGCAGTCCCAGCTACTCGGGAGGCTGAAGCAGGAGAATTGCTTGAACCCAGGAGGCAGAGATTGCAGTGAGCCGAGATTGCACCAGTGCACTACAGCCTGGGTGACAGTGCGAGACTTGGGCTCAAAAAAAAGAAAAGTTTTAATTTTGAAAAAAAGCTGCCATTAGAAGGCATAGCTGATAATCCACAGAGCAATGGAAGATATTTGTGCTAATATATGCACAAAAAATTGTTTCCAGAATATGGAAAGATTTTCTGCCTAATAATAAGGAAAATACAACCTCATGGTTAAATAACTGGATATTTGAAAAAGTCTTTCATAGAAGAGGGTATACAAATGGCCAGTAAATGTAAGTTTTCAAATTCCTTGGCAAAGAGAATATTCGAAATAAAAGGCACAATGAAATATCACTATATACTTATCAGAAAAACTAAAAGCAAGAAGAAAATAGCAGGTGTTGGTGAACTATGGAGCAGTGACAACTCCCTTACAGTTCTGGGAGGAGAGAATAAATACGTATGTTTTTTCGTATTTTTTTTTTTTTTAAGACTGAGTTTTTCTCTGTCGCCCAGGCTGGAGTGCAGTGGCACAATCTTGGATCACTGCAACCTCCATCTCCCGGATTTAAGCAATTCTCCTGCCTCAATCTCCCCAGTAGCTCGGATTACAGGTGCATGCCACCATACCTGGCTAATTTTTGTATTTTTAGTAGAGACTAGGTTTTGCCATGTTGACCAGGCTAGTCTTGAACTCCTTACCTCAGGTGATCCACCCATTCCAGCCTTGCAAAGTGCTGAGATTATAGGCATGAGCCAACATACCTGTCGAGAGTATATTTATACCGTTTATTTGGAAAATCATTTTATATTATTTGCCAATGTTGAATAAATGTAAACCCACAGATCCAAAAGTGTCAATAAATTATTTATTATATACCTAGTGAAAATGCATATGTATGTGTACCAAACAACCTGGATATAAATATCCATGGAAACATTATGCATAAAATCTCCAAACTGGAATAACCCACATATTTTTCCACAATAGAGTATATATAAATTGTTCTGTATTCATGTAATTGAATACATATAACAATGCAAATGAACACAATGCAAGAATTTCACCAAAATTATGTAAGTAAAGAAGCCAGGCACAAAAGACTGTTGTAGGATTTAGTTTATAAAAAACTTAAAAACAGGCATAACAATAGTGTTGAGAGAACCATACTTATTTGGTTAAACCAAAGAAATGCAAGGAAATCATTAATGTAAAAATCAGGCCTGGGACTGCCTTTGCAGGAAAGGAAAGGTTTAATGACAGGGGCATGAGAAAAGCTCCTGAGTCCTTGCAACATGCTGTATGATGGTAGACGTTTTGATAAATCATTGAACTGCATGCGTGTGTGTGTGTGTGTGTGTGTGTGTGTGTGTGTGTGTGTGTATGTATGTGGTGTGGGGAACAAGGGGAAATGTTTTAAAAAGACTGAGAGAATTACTGTAAGTCAATATTAAATATTCTGTTCCCATTCCGTGTTATACTTTGTAAGAAAATTTGTTTCCAAAAGTTTTCATGTAACTTCTAATAATACTGACAGAACTTAAATAATCAGTTATAAGAGAAACCTGGATTATTTCTGCCATGTAAGTAAGAGTACAAGGACTAATGGATCAGGAAGTAATAGCTGGTTTATATTCCAAGCTGTTGTCCCTGATTATTTTTATATCATTGAGCAAATTACCATCTTTCTGAGCCTCACTTTTCTCTTTGGTCAAACAAAGCTGTATGGCAGGATAACCACTTAAGTTCTTGTCCCTCATAATCCATAAGTTGATTAGTATATATCAAGGATCAGCAGACAGAGTTCCAAGAAATCAGTATTTTAGGATTTGCAGACCATATGTCTCTGTGGCAATTACTCAGCTCAGCCATTGTACAATGAAAGCTGCTAGCTACAGACATTTCATCAACTAATGAACATGTCTGTGCTCTAGTAATATTCTGTTACTGAAACAAACTAAGCTCTGGATTTGGTCCTTGGGCAGTAGTTGGCCAATTCCTGGAATGTACTGACATTATTATTGGTCTTCTGTCAGGATTTGTGTCTGGGTTTAGTGATAAATTTGAATAAAGTGAGCATTGAAAATGAACTAACAAACATTGCTAACTCTTGTGCTTATTAAGAACTTGGATTGACTGGGTGTGGTGGCTCACCCCTGTAATCCTAGCACTTTGGGAGGCCGAGGCAGGTGAATCAGTTGAGATCAGGAGTTCGCAATGTGCCTGGCCAACATGATGAAACCCCATGTCTACTAAAAATACACACACAAAAAATAGCTGGGCATGGTGGTGGGTACCTGTAATCCCACCACTGCTTGTGAGGCTGAGGCAGGAGAATTGCTTGAATCCGGGAGGTGGAGGTTGCAGTGAGCTGAGATCGCACTGCTACACTCCAGCCTGGGTGATAGAGCAAGACTCTGTCTCAAAACAAACAAACAAACAACCTGGATTGTCAGGCACTGTGGCTCACTATCTGTAATCCCAGCACTTTGGAAGCCCAAAGCTGGTGGTTCACTTGACCCCAGGAGTGAGATCAGCCTGTACTACATGGAGAAACCTCATCTCTACAAAAAATATAAAAAACTAGCTGGGCATGGAGGCATGCACTTGTAGTCCCAGCTACTCTGGAGACTGTGGTTGGAGGACCACCTGAGCCCAGGAGTTTGAGGCTTTAGTTAGCTATCATGCCACTGCACCCCAGCCTGGGCAACAGAGCGAGACACTGTTCCGCCCTCACAAACAAAAAAAAAAAAAAAAAAAAAAAACTAGATTCATTTTACTTGCTCATTTATGCCAAAACCTTTTGTCAATAGCCTTACTAAGAAGGTATTTGAGCTCTTATTTTGATTCATTTGATTGAGATTTTGTTAATATATAGGGAAGTGATGCCAAAGAGCATGGATAAATTGGAAACGTGATCTTTATTTTATGCTATAAATTCAGTTACATACATATAATGCCTACATTTAAGCATCTAAAATCAAGTAGAAGTTGAATAATCATCTGTAAAAATAAAATCAGTGCATGCATCCCACAGTAATAAATAGATTTCCCAACTTAGTTTCCCTCAAAAACAAGTTTTATGTTTTGAAAATTTAAAATTGATTATGGAAGGTACTTCAGTTTAAGGACATTATGCCATTTTGTTTTTTATTTTCTTGTCTTTTCTACACCTATTTTTTTTTTCTGGCTTTTGCATTATAGACTGTCTAAGAAACTACTATAACTAAGTGGTTTTAGAGTACTCCGAGAATTTTCAACATAAGGAAACTGAACAGAGATACTAACATTTCTGCTTAGAGCTTATAATTTCTCAAGTCTCAAGATTAAATATGGAGAAAACATAAACACATACTGTATAGGCACAACTGAACTCCAGTGTGTAGCATTACTTCCTATAAAATTATTCATTACTTAATTAGAATGTTAATCTTTATATTTCTTTGGATATTTGACCAAGCCACTATATATCATGGTTGTATGAAACACTTATTAATCTTTATTCCATAATTTGGATCTGAGCATTAAAAGACAAATGAATATAGTGTAATCTCAATGGTAAAAGTCAGTACTAATATTTCAAGTAGTAAATGAGATACAAACTCTCATTGAGATGTCTACAGTTTATCCAGTTGTTTTACACTTTACAAACAATTCTGATTGAGTATATTATAAATTATGTACATAAGGATATTTGGATTATAGTTACTAAACAATTTTCACACTTATTACCTCTGGCATTTGAAAAATTTCTCCCAAAATCTAGGATGAATATTTTGAAATAATTACTTGTTAGGTAATGCAGCCCTCCTTGTAAAGATTCAGGATGTTTAGTTTTATGGTGTTCAGTAAGCAGGCCCATTAGTCTATGTGCTTCCCTGCAATACTCACTTATTCTGTCATACATAATTTATACCGTTGTTAAGTATTTATTGACTGATATTCCTTCTTGCTATTGAAGATTTACAGCACTGACACTCAGGAGTTGAGCATCCTTGGAGTAATAGTAAAGAATAAAGTTTATGCACTAGAAAATATTACAAGAAATATCTATCACTTCTGCACAATCAGTGTTTGGGGGATTCTTCTTTTATGAAGTTCTGTCTTATAAGATTCTCTTTGAAGATGATTTCACATAAAGACTGGTTTCCAGATATATATATATATATATATTGTTTTTTTTTTTTTTTTTTTTTTTGAGACGGAGTTTCACTCTTGTTACCCAGGCTGGAGTGCAATGGCGTGATCTCGGCTCACCGCAACCTCCGCCTCCTGGGTTCAGGCAATTCTCCTGCCTCAGCCTCCTGAGTAGCTGGGATTACAGGCACACGCCACCATGCCCAGCTGAATTTTTGTATTTTTGGTAGAGACGGGGTTTCACCATGTTGACCAGGATGGTCTCGATCTCTTGACCTCGTGATCCACCCGCCTCGGCCTCCCAAAGTGCTGGGATTACAGGCTTGAGCCAGAAGTTATATTTTTGATAGAAGATGAGATATTATACATGTTACTCATCTCCCTTATCTTTGTTTTCCTTTTATTAGTTAGGTTTTGATTTCCTTGTGACCATATTTATTCAGACTTTGTAAGCACTTACTCCTCAGTCATGGCCTAAAGAGCTTACAGTTAGCTTTGCTAAATGTTTTGATGGAGTTCTATCACAAAGGAAATTAGGAACAAGTGCAAAAAGAAGTGTGTGTATCACAAGGAAACATTGTTTTGCTACAACATGTATGGACCTGGAAACTATGACTTTAAATTAAACAATGTGTGAAAAAAACAAGTTTATAATAAGCTCATTGACATAAACAAGAGCTAAGGTTCTATGGCATATATTTAAGATGTACAAAAGATTAATAAAAACAAGTAAAATAATTATTTACCCAACTATTTCAGTCAAGGTCACAGGTTGCCTGAACCTATTCCAGCAGCTCAGGGTTCAAGGAGGGAACTTACCCTGTAGAGTTCCAAGTGGAGTGAGAAGGATGATAAAAATGTATTGGAAGAAAAAAATAGAAATACATAAATATATATTTATAAATACATGCAAATTTATACATAACATGTATGTATATGTATATATTTGTATTATATTTCATTCTATAACATGTACTATTTGTACATTTTATAATACACCTAGTTTTGTAAGTTAATAATGCATCTATATCATTGATGAATACATAAATATATATATATGTATGTTAATAATGTCTGCTGAAAAAAAGTAATAATATTAATGTATCCAAAAGGCTTTGAGATCACTGCTGTAGATGTTAGTGTATTCCACCCCAAGTTGCCTCCATAGTCACAGATATACTGAACAATTTTGAATTTTGTCAGTCATTTTACAAAGACTTATTTCATAAACATTTATAAAACATTTTCTTACAAAGAGTATTGTTTATTGGCTCCATAGTATGGAGCTCAGGATGAGTTCTCATGTGTGCACTCCAGTGGTTTTTCTCAGACTCCCTCTCCAATGTACTTCACGAAGCCTTAAAGGCACCTAGTGGTGCCCTTGATTGTGTCTCATCATGAGGCATCAGATTACTCTGGCAGGTCACTTTACTTTGATTATCTCAGCAATTCCAACTTACCTCTTATTTTTTTCCACGCTCAATCAACCTAGTGTTTTGTTCATTACTAACTTAGGAACAGATTTATAAGACGTTCCTTCTGCCTAAACTTACATTACATGCATATCACCATTCCTATTATGTTTCTTTCCTTCCTAACACTGAGCTTCCTCTTATTCTAATATTATCAGTACACTTAAAGTAATATTTATATGTGTCCACGGTTCAGAGGACGCAGTTAATGTCCTATATTTTCTAGTGTTTCCCACAGAGCCATATCACTTTCCAGCAGAGAAGGTAACGAACCACGGATAAAATAGTTGCAAAGATTACTGAGAAAAAAACAGAAGCAGGGAAGTGCAATAATAAAAATTGTAGTACAGGCTCAAATAGAAAGTCCAGTGATAAAGACAGTCAGTAATTGATTTCTCAGCTTGTGTATATTCGATGCTTCAGATAATAAAAATATGATTTTATAATCCCTCACTTCCACTTGACAATTGTCCTATTAATAGGTACAGAGAAGAAGGATATGGGTGGTGTAGATATACAACAATATCAGAATTCCATGCAATTTGCGGTCTGTTGATGTGCCTGTGACTGACAGGTCTTCTCTATGACAGCAGTGTTGACACCACCCTCCAAACAAAGACTGTCCCCTGGAAGTCTCATCAACTTCTACTGCTGTGATGCAGCAGCTTGTCAGAGGGCTGACTTGCCTCATCAGCTCGGCCTCTGCTGACTTGGTGTCATCATGTACAGATTTCTGAGGAGAGGGGTTAAGATGGGATTCTGCTCTGTATTATGTTGGGAATGGTAGCTGTTCCCAGCTGCTCTTCCTCTCAAAGAATAGGAAAGCACAATCCACTTGATAAAGAGAAAGTTTCCTGCTTTGGGTCTAAACAGACCAGATATGACTTAGGTTTCTTTGTCACAGGTTCTTCATTTATGACCATTAATCATGAACAGATTCTAATTTAAAAGTATAGAACCTAAGGTTATATTTAAATTTTACTTACATAATAGTAAATGGTTTCCCATGGAATTCCTATCAACATATGTTGGGTTTATGGTGACTGAAAGTTTTCCCAGCAGTAGAAACAAGAATAACAAAGTTAATGAGCCGCATAAACATGTGGGCACATACTCATTGCACACACAATGCAGACAGCAACTATTTCGAAGGATAAGTTGCAAGGAATAAATATGTATGTAGAATTTGTATCACTCATACTTTACCAACAAATTCATTCATGAGAGATTTTGAAAGTATTTGAATGGAAAAGAAAAGAAAATACAGGTTAGAAATGGAGAACATCAAGTCTTTGGCCCTTGTCCCAGTGACAGGACTTGGGCGAATCAGTTATCCTCATGTGACTCATTGTCTTATCAAACAAACAAACAAAGAGATAGCAGTGCCTGCCTGAAAGTGCTATTATGATAAGCCCATACAAAATTCACTATTTTATTTGTGTTAATTAATGTGAAAGGTAACATGATATGAAAATGCTTTTCCTTTTATTTCAGAATTTTCTCTGAAGCCCCAGAGCTAAAAACAATGAATGACAAATAGTTCTCTTATATTTATAAATAAATGTGCTAGACACATCCAGGTGAGATTTACAGAAAAGGATAAAAGCAGCCCTGCAACCAGTGGTCACATTGTTTATCCAGAATATAAAAGAAAAATGATATTTCAGGGATAATTCATTAAAGCAGGAGAATTTCCAGGAAGTGAGAGTTTCTTATTTTCCCTCCAGTACTCATGGGGAGCAAGATGTTTCTCACTACCACCTTTAGCCAGATGACGGGGTTCCCAAATAAACATTCACACAGGTGAGAGTATTTATAGGAAACAAAAGTCATCATCTTATTCCATACCTATATCACTGTATGCCCCTGTGACACTAAGGGAATGAAGTACAGCTTAGTGAGCAACATGCTAGGACCAAGTAACATGTGTCTTCCAGATATGGAGGAATATGGGGTCACAAAGATAGGTTAGGTGGCTGCTGCTTCCCAGGAGAAGCCTGAGGCCAGATGACTAGCTGAAGTAGACACATGGCATAGTTAGGCAAGGAGAGAGGACAACAGTTGAAGCAAGCAACCAAGACCTATTGTCAGGCCAGAGATACATAATGTTTCCCATAGACCAAGGAGACACTGAGAAAGTAGATGTGTGAGATCTCTTAAAGAGCACATTACAAGAGAGTTGCTTGCCAGGGTAAAAGAACTCTAGCAGAGAGAAGCAAGAGATGGGAGGCCCAGGGTGTGAGAGCAGAGGGTATTGAGTTTAGGGATCAAGAGGATCAAGTAGAGAGTGTTCCTCTCATCAAGGACGAATGCAGTATGAATGGGCATGGGGTCTCTAAAGAATCCAAGCCTTCATGAAGAGAACAATGAGACTAACAGAAGGTGTAATGGTCAGGTAACATCTAATAACTAAGAAGTGGTTTTGATTCTCTTTTTTCAGTTGCCTCTGCTTATCACTCCAACTCTATTGGAACCAAAGCAGGAGGTGAGAACTAGTGAACTAAGAGTTAAGAATAAATCTTAGCTCATTTCCTTACTGAAGGCACCCATGCTAAGGATCGGTCCTGAATTTAGGGATTTAAAAATCACTCTAATAGATGAAAAATAGAGTGGTGATTGCATGTAGTTTAGATTAGACTTCAAAACCTAAAATTGATATTTTTACTACATTCGAAAGGGACTAGAGTAATAAGATCTTCCCAAAATGTTGATAGACAGGAGAAATAAATTCAACAGTTTATATGTGAAGGAAATGGTAGAAAAAAAAAAATCTGTATACTGATTTAACAAGTTTAGTCCAATTAGTCTATATACAAATATACTTTATGTCATCTATTTAAACACCTATTAACCTAGAGAAAGAGAATAATAAATATATAGATACAGAGAGTCTACATGTAATTTAGTTACTATAGTGTACTAAATACTTTTAATATTTTAATATGTTCCTTGATTCACTAATGCTTTTTTCTTGTAGCACCTTAAGTTTCATGGGAAGCAACACTTATCTACTCTGTTTTCATATAATTTGCATAGGTTGAATGTCTTCCAACTTCAAGGTTAGACAGTGTCCCAAATCTGTACATTCAGTATATTCCCTAGAATCTTGTTCATAGTGATTATGTAGCAATAGGCATGTGATACAAGCAAAAACAGTCAGAGCCAATGAGAGTTCCAAGAATTGAGAAACATAAGCTTCTGTCCACTGGACTTGACAGAAATGGAATGTTAACATAGAGATACTGAGAACTACTTTGTGACCATATGAAGGTAATATGCGTACAGATGCAGCAAAAACTTACAAACGCAGAACTGACAAAAGAATAAATGTTTGATTACTGATGGATTGTTGAGCTCCTGGATTCAGTTTTGCCTAGAATCAAACTAATTCTGTAGTTGTATCATATATAAGCTAAGCTAATAAAATGCTTTTGTGTTTAAGCCAGTTTCAGGTGTTTTCTTCCCACTTTCACTTAAAATAATTTTTAGGAATATCCTTCCTAAAAATTGAGGACTTTCAGGTGAACATGATTGATGGTTGTAAATAAATAATATTAAGTAATGGAAATAGAAGTAGATGAAGTACTTAATCAGTAAGAGTTCATTTCAGTTACATGGACACTCTATCAAAGCTATTTGAAAGAATATCTTTTTTTTTTTTTTTTTTCACAATAAACTGTCCATGGGTGACTATATCTAAGTTTCACAATCTTATAGTCTGTTTCTTAAAATATACATCTTGTTTTAGGATTTTTAGGTAAGACATTTTTGGATTATAGTGCTGTTTACTATATAAGTTGCTTTTAGAGTTGCTAAATATTCCACACATTGTGGTGTGAAAACATAACCTAAGCAATTCGAATTTAATTTTCCTACTTTTTCAAGATTGTTTTGATGTTTGTAAACCAGGAAAATCAATAATTGCTATAAGCCAATCTATGAAAGTATGTTTCCATTTTACCTAGTAATGTAGCAATTGCTAGTGGAGAAGGCAAGCACATCATATGATTAGAGAAAGGAAGCATTCAGCAATCTGTCAAGTTGAGCATAAAATTTGTAAATCTTCTTTCCATTGGAGCTAAATTTGGAAAATGAAATTCTGTAGCTATTCCTTCACACCCACAGATTTGAAAATAGAAAATAAATGCAAGAATTTTTGACAAGTGAGTTTCTGCTGGTTATTTATTTTTGTGATTCCATTATAAAAATGTTACTAGTTAAAATATTAAAAAATACAATATACAAATATAGATAATCCATTATCCATGTTATAGCTAGTAAAGAGTGCTTACTTTGTTTTAGACAATATTCCAAATGCTTGCATGTATTAACTCATTTTTGAAAAAAAAATCCTAAAATTGATATTATCCCCCATTTAACAAAATTGAGAAAGTTGAGGAAAACTGAATTCACTTACCTCAAGTATAACACTATGAGCCAGGGACAAGATATATTTATTGACTCATTTAGATTCCATTTCCCATTCCACAACTATTGTTTTGCTTTCTATCCTTCCATCCTCCTCCAAAGATGTATATTATTAATGTGTTGACTTGGTAGATCTCTCTTATCAGCATTTTCTTATTATAAATTATAATTTACTGTATATAATCCTTTTAAACTTTATTTTATAAGTGCTCTCCTAGTTATTACATGGTCCTTGTAAATATTTCAGTTATAATATTATACTCAAATGACTGAACAAGTCAATGAACTTAACTATTGCCATTTCTTAGAAGAAAGAGTTGTCTTTGAACTTTTACAATTAAAAAATAATGTTGCTACAATAAACATAATGTTTGGTATACATATTTTTATTTGTTTCTGTTTATTTCATCAGGAAACATTCTCAGACTGAGAATTGACAGATCAAAATATGAATACTTGTTTCAATTACATGCTGCCAAAATGTTCATTTCAAGGTAGTTGTCCTAATTTATACTTTAGCAATCTGTTGACGTTTTATTATTATTATTATTGTATATCAAGGAAAATATATACTGTTCCATACAATCTCTTTAATAATTATTGACAGTAACACTGATTATTATTTAAAAGACTCGAGATGACTAGGCTTTCTGTGAATGTCTTTTGAAATTTTTAATACTCCTTAATGTTCAACACAATACTAAATAAAAAGTAGCTGTGCAGCTTTAATATCCCCATCATAAACTCTTCAAATGTTTTCACATTAAAGTATCCCCCCCATGGCTTAACTTAATGAAGATTTGCCTTAAAATAAAACACAAAACATCAAATTATACATTCGACTATTTAACAGTCTTGTCCCTGTTGATTAATTAATTTTCCTAAAAACAAGCCCTAGTGACTTTTATGGAATTGTTTTCATATTTCATAAGTTGTCCTTGATGCAGTTGGTTCCTTTTTGAACATACATCACATATATTATTGACTTACTGGTATTTTTCCAGTGTTTTCTCTTTCCAGATGTTCAATAGTCCTTATTGAATTTGATACGTGACTAGATGTCTTTGCTAAAGCAAAGTTTTGATCTCTAATATTCAGTGACTTGAAATATGCATCACATCAGGACATGTATTAGAGAAGTAATGGCTAAAAAAAGAGAGAACTATGTTTATCTCCAGAGGAACGCTCTCAAGTGTTCACTTCGAATCAGTGCATACATCTGAGGAAATTTCTGAAGATATGGGAAATAACTACTTGGAAAAGATTACAGGAAACAGTGTCTTAAGCTCACATAGAGCTCAGTACCTATTTACAGTGAGCAGGGTAGAAACCTCATAATTCATTGGGCACAAGTTAGGGTGTTAAGAAAGTCCTTTCTCCTGTTTTGGGACAATATTAATCCTCCACTAAATACTGCTCTGGCCCCATTTAGCAAAGCCTAAGCAAGAAAGTAAAGGATCAAACTACTTTCAAGAATAGTTTTAGGAACACAGAAATATGCAACAGCTGATTATGTAAAATATAAATGTCTGCTGTATGATTTAAAAAATGAACAAAGACATACAGAGAAGCAGTAAGATAGAACCTATTGTAAGAAGGAAAATTAGCCAATCATCACTGACAGATAACAAAATTTAAAAACATGAATATTTATAGTTATTTTAGCAATCTGTAATGTCCAGAAAGCTAGAAGAAAGACTAAAAAAATTTTAGTAGTAATGTAGAAGGTATGAAAAAAAAACCCAAACAAAATTATAGAGACAAAATTGAGAATTTCTGAGATAAAAAATGCTATATGTGAGATCAATAACAGATTAGACATTGCAGAAGAAAAGATTAGTAAACTTGAAGACATAGCGACAGACACTATCCAAAATTAAACAGCAAGATAAAAACAAATTTTGAAAACATAGAACATCTTTGAATTGTAAGCCAAATTAAAAAAGCCAAATGTATATGAAATTTCCACCTGGCATTATATTCCTTCTCTTTGCAGAACTTCCTTGAATATACTTTACAGAATATTTCTGTTGGTAATAATTTAACTTTGTATATACAAAAGCATCACTATTTTGTCTTTCTAAAATAAAAATAGTTTTTTAAATGTTCTGTTTTCTTCTAACATGCATTATTTCTTTTTTCTTGAATTATGTGTCACCATACTTGCTTTGCTACTCTGTTGGTAACGTGTCTTTTTCTTTATGGCTGCTTTTAAGATTTTCCCTTTTATCAAATTTTAATCAATTTTAATATGTGAATTGGCATCATTTTTTCATGTTTCTTTCTCTTGCTTCTTCAATTTGGGGTTTCATAATTTTATAAAATTTGAAAAAAATTTTATGTAACTTTTTAAAATATATTATCAGATCTCCCTCTGATGCTTCTTTTTGGGAACTGCAATTAAGCACATATTTGGCTTGTGGATGTTGGTGCATATCAGCAGTCATACTAAATATAAATGATTTGAATTTCCTAACTAAAAGTCAGAGATCATCAGATAGATTTTATTAAAAAGCAAGACCAAACTATATAATGCTTACAATAAACAGTTTACATGTAAAAATATTGGTTTGTTTTAGAAAATGAAAAAAAAAGTGCACTTAGATTAATCAATAAAAACTGAAATAGCTACATAAACATTAAACAAAGCATACATCATTACCAGAAATATTACTAGAACAAAAGGGTTATTTAACGAAGAATAAAGTGGGCAATGCAGCAAGAGAAGACGATCATTGTAAACACTAATACAGTTAATTATTGTACCTCAAAACATATGAAAAAAAAATGAGACAGTTGCAAGGGGAAATAAAATTTACAATTATAATCTGAGGTTTTAACATTGCTTTCACAGTAATTGATAAATAAGAGAAAATAAAAACGGTAAGAAAGAACTGAGCCACAGTATCAACACCAAGTTGACTTCAGAGACTTAATGGACCCCTCTATCCCAAACATAAAAATACACATTTAATTGTACACATAATATTTAACAAGGCCAGATGTTAGCACACTTTTTCTACAAAAAACAATTACTTAATATTTTAAGCTTTTGGGACCTTTGTAGTTTCTGTCACGTGTTCTTTGTTTTTGCAACGCTTTAAAAATGTAAAAATCACTCTTAGTTTATGAGCCACACAAAAAAAGGCCCAAAGCTGTATTTACCCTCCAGGTCATAGTTTGCCAACCTGTGTTCTGTGACATAAAATGTACCTTAAAGAATATTAAAACTTTCAGCTTACAAAGTATGATCTCTCACATGGCAGAATTTAATTTGAAATTACAAACAAAAAAATATTTTGAAAACACCCAAATAATTGGAAACTAAATAAAAACCTTTTTAAAGACCTTTGAGTCAAGAAATTATACAAAGGGGAAATTAGAACATATTCTGAACTGAAGAAAAATGGAGAAAAAAGCCCAAAATATGTGAGATGTATCTATAGCCTTATTTATTAGACAATTTATAAACATAAAAGCCTAATTTAAAAAAAAGAGGAAAGGTCTGAAATTAGTGACTTCAATTTTTCTCTCCTTAAGAACTAGAAAAGTGAGAGCAAATAAAGACCAAAATAAGCATAAGAATTTGGGGGAAAAACTTGAAGTGGAAATAAATGAAACAAAAAAGAGAAAAATGAAAAAAAAATCAATGAATCAAAGTTATTTATTTGATGGTATCAATAAAATTGACAAAATTCCAGAGCCAGACTGATCAGAAAAAATGAGAGAGAAAATATAAGTTGACTACTGTAGAAACATGAAAGTTGACATTATTATAGATTTAAAAACATTTACAGGATAATATTATGGAAAATTATATGCTAATAAAATTGACAGTTTAGGCAAAACAAGCATGCATTGCAATGTATAAACTACCAAAATAAATGATAGTCTACTCAAATTGAATTAGATAACTTTAATAATCCTATATCTGTTAACTAAGTTACTTTTGTAGTGAGAAAAAAAAAAAAAGAAAACACCTTCTAATAGTAAAGTACCAGACCAAGATGGCTGCAGTGGTGAATTCCAAACATTTAAGGAAAATACAACAGGAATTTTAAACCAACTCTTCCAGAAAATGTGTGAGGAAGGAATATTTGCAAACTAATGTTAAAAATTGGACATAGACATGTTATGAAAATAAAACTCTAAATGAATATTTTTCATGAACACATACAAAAATTCTTAAGAAAATTTTAGCAAACTGCATGCAACAATATATGAAAGAATACATACCAGAACAAGTGGAATTTATTGCAAGAATGATGCATAACTTAGTTTATTATTTGAAAGTTAATAATGTTGACCATCTTAATAAACTAAACAAAAAAGACACGATAATCTCAATAGATGCAGAAAATAGATTTGACAAATTCTAACATCCATTCCTGACAAAAATTCTTAGAAAACTAGACATAGAAGTGATATTTCTCAAACTATAAAAGACATTCAGAAAAGTCTGTAGGTAACATCATTTTTAATAGTGAAACTGTTTTTTATATGATAATTGTTTTTCCCCTTAAATCAAGAACAAGGCAAGATGTCCACTTTCACCAGTTCTATTTAGCAGTGTATTAGAAGTTCTAGCCAGTGCAATCATTCATGAAAACAAAATTAAATGCATCCATATTGAAAAGAAATAATTAAAAGAATAAATAATTTATTCACAGATGAGATGATGATTTATATAGAAAATCCAGTAGAATCTACAGAAAAGCTAATGAGAGTTAAATAATTCGGTCTTTATTCACAGATGAGATGATGATTTATATAGAAAATCCAAATCCAGTAGAATCTAGAGAAAAGCTAACGAGAGTTTAGCAGAGTTTCAGAATACAAGGTCAATATATAAAATTTATTATGTTTCTGTATACTAATAAAGGACATCAGACATTGATATTTAATTGATATTCATAAAGAGAATTAAAATTTATGAAATATTTGAGATAAATCTGGCAAAACAAATGCAAGACTTTCTAAATTGAAAAATGATAAAACATTGCTGAGAGACATTTTTACAAAATATCTTAGTAAAGAGAGACATATAATTTTCATTGGTCAGAAAACTTGATATTCAGGTATCTTAGATATGACACGAAAGCATGATCTACTAAATAAAATATTGATAAATCAGATTTTAACAAAATTAATAACTTTTGGTATTTTAAAGACACTTTTAAGAGAATGGAAATACAATCCCTAGACTTGGAGAAAATATTCATTAATCACATATTTGATAATGGATGTGTATTCTGAATATATACTGCACTCTCGAAATTTACAATAATAAGAAAGCAGACAACCAACACCATGGAAGATATATGAATGGAAAATAAGCACATGAAAATATTCTTAACATCATTAATTATAAGTGACATGCAAATTAAAGCCATGATGAGGTATGATCACTGATCTATAAAAATAGCAAAAAAATTTAAATATGTGACCATACCAGCTATTAATGAGGATGTAGAGTAACTGGAATTCTTCATGTGTTTGTGCTGAGAATTTGAGAAAAACAACAACTTTGGAAAATAATGTGGCAGTTTTCTAAAAAGTTAAATATAAATCTGCCATAAGATCCAGCTATTCTACTCCTTGGCGTTAGTACCAAGTAAAATGAAAGTATGTGCTTATACATAGACTCATACACAAATGTCTTCAGAAACTTTACTTGTGATGGCAAAAATGGAAAACAACCCAACTTTTCATCAACAGATAAATATGAAAACACATTGTGATATATGCATACAATAAATTCTGCTCTACAATAAAAAAGAATACATACCACTACATGCTGCTACACGGATGAGTCTCTAATTATTCTGAGAAAAGATTTCAGATTTAAAAGATAGTATCACACTGCATGAACAATTTTATATATTTAAATGCTACGAAACACAAAAAGCAGAATAGTGATTGTTGAGGAGAGAAGAGGGGGTATTACAAAGGAACACAGGAAAACTTTTTGGACTGATGCATATATATAATATGTTGATTATTGTGATTATGATGAGTATATGTGCACATTAAAACTCACCAAATTATATATTTTGTTTGCAGTTTATTTGTATGTCAGTTATACCTCAACAAAACTGTTAAAATTATTTTGTATTGTGATAGCTATTAAACATTAATTATGGAATTCCTTTAATCTCTTGCTAAATGTTAATGGTTTTAGGTAATAATAGTATGCACTTTTCAATTGAATAAATATCATTAAAGAAGAAAACAAATGAGTATACTACCAATTAATATATCTTTGCCTGGACCCAGAAAGTTTAGAAACTTCATGGAAATCAAGGCAATTTTTTTTTCTAACTTTTATTTTAGGTTTGGGGGTACATGTGAAGGTTTGTTACATAAACACGTGCCATGGGGGTTTGTTGTACATGTTATTTCATCACTCCGATGTTAAGCCCAGTACCTGATAATTATCTCTTCTGCTCCTTTCTCTCCTGCAACCCTCCACCTTCAGGTATACCCCAGTGTCTGTTGTTTCCTTGTGTCCATAAGTTTGTATTATTTAACTCCCACTTATAAGTGAGAACATGTGGTATTTGGTTTTCTGTTCCGGCGTTAGTTTGTTAAGGATAATAGCCTCCAGCTCCATCCAAGTTATCACAAAACACATGATCTTGTTCTTGTTTATGGCTGCTTGGTACCCTGTGGTGTATATGTACCATATTTTCTTTATCCAGTCTGTCATTGATAGGCAGCAAATAGATGCAAATTGAATTATTTTGGTGAATAAAGTAGGAACTATCATAACTGGTCTTCTGCACATGCCAACATCTTAGCATCTCAAAAGGAAGAGGCAAAGATTAAACTGATTCCTTAACATCAGTTTATAATCCTAATGAGAAAGATATGTTCACATTTTGTACATCACATAGAAGGGGGTGAGTGGGAGACTAAGAAATGAATTCAGTAAAGATCATAGACAGAACTATTTACATTTAAGTCATCAGAAAATATTATTATTATTATTATTATTATTTGAGAGAGTGTTGCTCTATCATCGAGGCTGGAGTGCAGTGGCACATTCTCGGCTCACTGCAACCTCTGACTCCATGGTTCAAGTGATTCTCCTGCCTCAGGCTCCTGAGTAGCTGGAATTACAGGCACGAGCCACCACACCTTTTTGTATTTTTAGTAGAGACGGGGTTTTACCATGTTGGCCACGATGGTCTCGATCTCCTGACCTTGTGATCCACCCACCTTGGCCTCCCAAAGTGCTAGAATAACAGACGTGAGCCACTTTGCCCAGCCAAGTATTCTTATTTTTACATATTTATGCCAGTTTCATTTCTTCTGCATTTTTCACATATGAAGACCAGTACATGTACATAAACAGAAAGCACAACTATCAGATTCATTTATGTGTATCATATTTAGAGTTCATGTCAAGAATAATCATGTCAGGAAGGATTTTTCATTTCATCAAACAATAAATATTTCCATATTGTATATTAATAAGCAGGGCCTTGAGCTAAGTATGTAGGGGATAAACAAAAGTATATTACTTCTGCCTTCCTGGAACTTACAATGTAATTGAGAGACTGAGAATAATTATAGCACAGTAAATTATTAGTGTTCAAAAGTGAAGAAAAGTTCTAGAAATGGGTAAAATGATAAAAGTTAATATGCCCTCATTTAGAACTTGGATAATCAGATAATGGTAGAAAGCATTGAGAATTTCATTTTTACTTTATATACTTGTTTATAATTAACACAGAGCACATTTTTATATTAATATATTAGAAAAACAGAATCCATTCCCCCTCATATTAGAATAAATATCAAAATCCTCAGTATTGCTTTCAGGCCTTTTGCAGTCTGTTCTCTGCCTTCTTTCAGTCTTAGTTTCCCTGGAGCTTCTTGCTTGTTTTATCACAGCACTCTGTTTATTTCCTTTGCAGCAATTATTAAAACCTACAATGACATTAAATCTATCTATTTGTCTATCAATTTATGAACATTACCCATTATTCTTCAGTCATCATTTGTTTTGCAAGTGCTTATCACAGTGCAGGGATAAGCACGGTGCAGGTATAAGCACGGTGCAGGGATAAGCAGGGGTCAACAAATACTTGTTTACTAAATGAGAGGCTAGCCACAAAACTATTAAATTCCTATAGACAAATTTCACAAAAATGCCTGTTAGTTCTAAACATATCTATAATATTTTATCAAGGCACATAAACAATACTTTCATAAATAAGTATTCAATAATATTGCATAGAAATATGCAATAAAGATGGTAAATCTCTTCAAATAAATGTACAATTCTAATAAAATCACAATCAAAATTCCAAGTGGACCTTTAAGCCTCAGATTTAGTTTTATGCAGTTGATTTGGATGAATTAACTGGTGAAAATTATTAAATGATTTGATATGGAGAAATTATAAGGTGGGGGAGCAGTTGCTTCCTTTTTAAGATACTTGATCGTATTACAAAAAATAAAAGTAAAATTTAAGTATTGGAAAAATTAAGTGATTAATGTATCAGAAAAAGAGGAAAAATAAAACTTCAAATTTTACCTAATAATAGTAATATTTCATAGCTACCATAGGTATGCATTTTCTCAGTTATAAATATGAAAATATGTGAGAAGTAACATATTTTGCATCTCACACATATTATTTCTGACTGAATTTTATAATAATAATTATAAAACATTTAAAAGTTGCAGACATATTTCAATATTTTTCCACCTGTCTGAGTATCCCTTCATGTGTGTATGTGTATCATAGTAAAGTAGAGTTTTTAAAATTTGAAGCAAGGGAGAAAACCATGTATTAGTACAAAAAAATTATGTAGTCAAAAGCCAAATAAAATGGAAAAAATAGGCAGAAAAAAGACTAGCAGTATAATGATCATCAGGAAGCATTAGTTACATATGAAAGACTTCCTGAAACCAACATGGACAATTAAACATACCTATAAAAAAAAGTAAAAATGAAAGGAAATTTTCAAAAAAGGAGTAAAAAATGGCCCACAAAATACATGAATACACTTACAAATATATATAAATCAAACTCAATGTCAAGTAAATATAGAGTATTAAGACATTAGGTAGTATTTTTCAGCTGCTACCTTTTCAAATGTAATATATTTTAATGATAATAACTAGGGCTGGAAAGGCTGCATGTAGGTTAACCAATGTCATACACATTGGTTCATCTGGTTAGGAAGGAAGGCATTGTATATCTGTATCTGATAACATGAGTCACAACTTTACACTGTTGGTCCTCCATCTCTGCTAGTTTGGCATCTTCTAATTTAACCTATTGAAGATCAAAAATTTTCCTGAAAAGAAAAAAAAATAAGGAATAGTTATAGCAACAAAACATACAAACAAAAATACAGTATAACAATGATTTATATAGAATTCACATTGTATTAATTATTTTAAGTAATCTAGAGATAGTTTAAAGTATACAGAGGATGTGTGTAGACTATATGCAAATGCTAAGCCATTTTATATAAGGGACTAGAGCATCCATGGAATTTGATATCCAATGGTCAGTCCTGGAGCCAGTACTCTGCCTATACCCAAGGACTGTACTTACACTCTTTTGAGAAATAATTCCTCTTATAACATTTTTATAGAAAGCTATTTATCACAATATTAATTTAATAACATTGAAAACCACCAAGTGACTAACAATAAAGAATTGGTTAAATTGCATTACTCATATAATATATTCACAGTCAGATATTAGAAATAATTCTTTAGACAAATACATAACGGAAGGAAAAATTCTCAATTTTTATTATTGATTTACAAAACTACAAAGTGGCATAGATTATACTCTCAAGTTTTTGAAAAATTATTTGAAGGCATTATAAAAATTAAAACAATGCCTATTTCCAGCTAGTGTTTTGGGTAAATTTCATGAAATTTTGTGTTTTTTCTTCATTATGCAAATTTATACAATAAACTTTTATTAATTTTATGAACATTATAAAACCTATAAAAGCTATTTTCCTAATAAAAAAATTTGCATAGCATCTTTCTTGTTTGCTTCTTTTTTGTTCTTTGTTTACCAGGGGATTGTAGTAGAAGGTGTGTTATTAATTTAATGTAATAAAATCCATATGCCCTAGGGTATTTCATTTTATGATTTTCACCCATGGGACCATTATTTCCTTGTTAAGTGTCTTCACGTAAAAAAACAGTCCGCATATATACTGAGAAATTCCTTCTCTAAATAAAAGGAATAACATTGAAAGTAGCTACTGGGCAGAAAGTCTCTCTTCAGGAATTCTGCTGTTAGGTCCCTAGGTTCCCATTCAAAGATGTGGTGTAACAATTTCACAGTTGGAATCCAAATAGTATTAATAGTCATTCTGTGTTTCCCCAAAGGGGCCAGCACAACTTCTTTTCACAGTAAGGTTTGTATGGCATAGGAATAAAAGTATGAAAAAAAGAAGAATCCGTGATTACTGTGCCTGCCTGCTGCTTGACTGCTGGCTATGCTGATGAGCAGGCAAGCCAGTGGAACTCTCTCAACCTGTTTTCTCCTCTGAAAATATATGAGCATACTGATTCTTAATTTGCGTAATTTTGTGATGATGAAAATTGAAATGTTGAAAGCACCAGGTTTCCTATTATGTTTTATCATAATGGGTCTTATGATATGACATCTTTCAACAAGGCTGAAACTGTATAAAACTACATATTGTTTCTAGCAATGGTACAGTAAACTGCTGTGGTCCAGCAACATACTAAATATGGGTATGTAAATTCACAAGACTATTTTCCTCTTTGCCATGTGGACACAATCTCATGATTTTAAAGCCATTCATAGATGACATTAAAAATGAGACTATGACTTTACAGTTTATGTCCAGAGACTCTTCTTAATTAGCCATAACATTAGTAGTTTAGACATTTGTAAATATGTTTACTAAACAAATTAGAGAATGGCATAAAATAGCATTACCCCAGGCAAAATGTCTGATTGATATTGCCATCCTGCTGATTTTCTCTTATTTAACTCAATAGCTTTGGGTTTATATAGTGTTAGTCTTTGCGATGTGAAATGAAATTTTAAAAATATGGTGACAAGTCTGTCAGGTAACAAATATCTGCCTGTATCTGTCTGTCTGTCTATCTATCATCTATCTATCTATCAATCGTGTATTCTCAGATGAATAGATTGGCATAACATTTCAACAAAATACACATCATTTATACATATTCCATCTAGTCTCAATTCTGAGCTTAGGAGTCTGCATAGTCGGCAAAAGAATATCACCACTTATAGACCATAAGCCATCAAACACATATCTCTTCTTAAAGTTAGTGAGTGTAAGTTTGTTTGATATGACCTTATAGAAATGTTCATTCTGTTTTGCTTGCAATTAGAATATGCATAAGAATGGCAGCCAACTAGTCCATGAATACTGACAGGAAAGCCACATATAAGTGCTCACCATCAGAAGTGGAAAACAAAATGTCTTTGTATGTTTATGTGTGCAAAAAAATCTATGACTCTATGACAGACACCTGGTTCCAATCATTCTTTGAAGATCTCCTTTCATTCATTCACTTATTTTATCCTCTTATTTTTTCATTCCTTCACAGTGATTATCCCCTATTAGAAGCAAGACACTGTATGGTACTTTCTTTGTAACATAGTATAAGGAATTAACTACCCGTTCTAAAAGACCACTGTATCTTTGTTTACTTAAGCTTGTGCCTAATGACCCCTGTGTTTTGCGAAATGGATTTTTGTTTACCCCAATCACAATCGTATCTGCTTCGATGAGCAGAAAAGAAGGGCAAGAAAAAGCATGTTAAAAAAAATAAGAAACAATTTCCTATAATTCTTCTACCCAAGGGTTGTATGTGTACACACATGCACGCGCGCGCGCGCGCACGCGCACACACACACACACACACATACACACACACACACACACACACACACACACACTAGTAAAGTTTTCAGTACTTTTTATCACCCAGTCAGTACTAAATCTGAATAAAGATACCATGAAAACAGTTTTCATAATCTTCAGTATAGTTATTCTTTCTAAGGAATACCCTCAAACTCTCTGTGCTCCCTGTTGTCTGAAGGACAACTGGTTCAGACCAGGCACACAAACCACAACACTGTTAGGAGGTATTCAGAATGGGTAAGATTGAAAACAATCTGGTGCATGAATATCTGAACAAGGGTGACTCTTTCTGGAAAAAGAAGTATGTCTTTACTCTGAATTAGAAGCATCTATTGGGAGAAATATTTTCTCCCAATAAAGGGGTGGGAAGGAAATTTTGAATGTTTAACCGACCCTGGCAAATCTTGCAAACCTAAAACTGGTTTTCTTCCTTGTGAATTCAATCCTTTTTTCCTCAAGGCTATTTAGGGTAAAAACTAGACCATGTATATTATGTTTTCCAATACTGAGGAATGAAAGATAGTGAAGGCAAGGAAAGAATCAATGATTATCTGGGCTGCCAGCTGACATCCATGTCACCTGTAAGTGAATCTAATCCTGTACCTTGTGTCTCTTCAAAGTCTTGCCTCATTTAAAGGATCACAATGTCTCTGTTTAACTTTTAGCTGCCATTGTGTTTTTGATTTAGGTAAAACTGATTACTAAGTCACATGCTTTTCTTTTTCACCATTCTTCACAATTTTAACAACTAATATGAAATGTCAAACCACCACTAATTGAAAATTGATATTGGAATCAATTAAACAGCCAACTCAGTTAAGAACACATAGAGAAGTTTTATCAACTGCCTCCGTTCCCAGTGGAAGTCTCTGTTAAGTTTCTCTGGCTGAGGGCTTAGTCCTAATTCACATCTCTCTTGCAATCCAAAGAAGAAAAATTTGCAAGTTTAGCTGTTGAACATGGAAGGATAATGAGGATTCTAATTCCAGGGTTACCACAGAGTAAGATAAATTATAACTTTGAAAAGATAATGCAAATTGTATTTATTTAAGTTATGGCCAAAGAAAAATACTTGTATGGCTTCTTTTTTTTATTCCTAATTCTACAAATTTTATGATTCTTGAGTGTCAGACTAAATGTTTCAAATAACAATTTTTTTAACTTTCATTCTAGGTTCCAGGGTACATGAAAAGATTTGTTATATATGTAAATTTCATGTTACAGAGGTTTGGTATACAGACTGTTTTGTCACCAAGGTTATAAGTATTGTATCTGAGAGGTAGGTTTGTTTGTTTGTTTGTTTGTTTGTTTGTTTGTTTGTTTGTTTTTCAAGACAGAGTCTTGCTCTATTGCCCAGGCTGGAGTGCAATGGTGCATTCTTGGCCCACAGCAACCTTCGCCTCCTGAGTTCAAGCGATTCCCCTGCCTTGGGCTTCCAAGTAGGTGGTACTACAGGCATGTGCCACAATGCCCAGCTAATTCCTGTATTTTTATTAGAGATGGGGTTTCACCATGTTGGCCAGTCTGGTCTTGAACTCCTGACCTCAAGTGATCCACCCACCTCAGTTTTCCAAAGTGCTGGAATTAATAGGTGTAAGCTACCATGCCTGGTTCTGATAGGTAGTTTTGTCCTCACCTACTCCTTCTGTCTACTCTCAAGTAAACCCTAGTGTCTATTATTTCTTTCTTTGTATCCATGTGTACTCAATGTTTAGCTCTTACTTATCAATGAGAACATGCAGTGTTTGGTTTTCTGTTCCTGTGTTAGTTCACTTAGGATAATGGCCTCTAGCTCCATCCATGTTGCTGCAAATAACAAGATCTCTATTTTTATGGCTGCATAGTATTCCATGGTATATATGTACCATATTTTCTTAATCCAGTATACTGTTGATGGACATTTAGGTTGATTCCATGTCTTTATTATTGTGAATAGTGCTATGATGAACATACGTGTGCATGCACTTTTATGGTAGAATGATTTCTATTCCTTGGAATATATATGCAGTTATGGAATTGCTAGATTGAATGGTAATTCTGCTTTGAGTTCTTTGAGAAATGGCCAAACTGCTGGCCACAATGGCTGAACTAATTTACATTCCCAACAGCAGTGTATAAGTGTTTCCTTTTCTCTGCAACCTCACCAGCATGTGTTATTTTGTGACTTTTTAATGATAGCCATTCTGACTGGTGGGAGATGGTGTTTCATTGTGGCTTTGATTTGCATTTCTCTATTGATTAGTGATTAGCATTTCTTAATGTGATCGTCAGCTGTGTGTGTGTTTTCTTTTGAGAAGTGTCTGTTCATGTCCTTTGCCCACTTTTTAACAGGGTTGTTTGGTTTTTGTTTGCTGATTTGTTTAAGTTCCTTATAGATTCTTGATATTAGACCTTTGTTGGATGTATAGTTTGCAAATATATTTTCTCCCATTGTGTAGGTTGTTTGTTTACTCTGTTAATAGATTATTTTGCTTTATGGAATCTCTTTAGTTTAATTAGGTCCCATTTGTCAATTTGTTAGTTGTGGCAATAGCTTTCAGCATCTTTGTTGTGAAATCTTTGCTAGGTCCCTTGTCCAGAATAGTATTTCCTAGGTTATCTTCCAGGGTTTTTATAGTTTTAGGTTTTACATTTAAGTCTTTGATCTAATTTCAGTTGCGTTTTGTGTATGGTGTAAGAAGTGGGTGATTTTCAATCTTGTACACATCACATAGCAATCTTAAGGTGCAGGCTTGATCATTCTAATGTAATAGATGTGGAAAGTGTAATAAAACATTTAGCTAGGTCTCATCTGAAGTAGTTTATCTCTTTCTGGTATACTAGGCTGTGACCTCTAACTACACTGCTTACTCTTTGCTGAGAATTTACTGTTGCCATACTCTCCACTGTTTTATATGCATTATCTCATTTAATGTTCACATAAGCCCAATGGTGTAGTTACAATTATTCCTCATTATTTTCTAGATGATAAACCTGAGCCTCAGAAAATAAAATTAATATCCCTAAGATCTCACAGCTAGTGAAAAATGGAACAAGATCTTTTAACCAGTCTTTGACTACAACCTTTATTCTCATCCACTAGGCTATGCCATTGTCACCATTGTCACTACTTTATCTGTACTTGGAAGTAGAGTTTATATGGATTATTATTAATAATAGAATGGTCATGTTGACACTGAGAAGCAATAAGGGAGGTTAAGTAGATGTTAGTGCATGAGTATTGAGATTTAGCCTTGAGAAGGTGAATCAAATCCCCCAGAGTGCTGAGGCTCCTACCTGTCTGTTAGGGTGGAGGGGTATGTGGTTAAAGAGGTGAGCTGAACAAGGGCCTGAATTTTCCAGTGAGTTCTATTCTGTTTCCTCAAGTTGTTTATTTGGGGGCTGTCAGAGATGTACAGCACTGTATACAGCAGAGAGGAATTAAAGCATACTTTGCCTGTGCACATACTTCCAAAACAAACAGAATTTCTCCATTTAGTTCAATCTTGCTAAGTATGTCAGTGAAGTCTTAGCAGAGCTTTTCCAATGAGGGCATCCTAGGTACTTGGGGTCATGGCACTACCTTTACATTAGGGATATAGAAGCTGCAATCTAAACAAACTAAACAAGTCTGGTGGTGCTTGCCTCTTAAACTAGTCAGGTAGTAGTATATTTGAGAATTTTAACAGCCATGCATATTATATAGGCAGGAAGTAGACAACTGTCTGTAGTACTGAGTGGTGTGAAATGTTGACTTAATAAATTCAATCTCCTATGAAATTTTCTAATATCCTTAAATATGGATCATTCCTCTCCCCATCCCCAATGGCTGAATCACTATCTAACACAAAGTAGAAAAGTCATAAATAATGCCCTCAAAATATACATTTTTTGATATACCTGATAGTTTGTGATGAAATAATCTAAAATAGTGACGGAGAAGCATTGCCTTTTTGGGGTTACCTATATAAGGAAATTAGATTGTGGCCTATAATGTTTGCTCAGGGGCTTACAAGGACCAAGAGCTTATTTGGAAAGAAAAGACGGTGGCAGTGTTTTAAAAAATATCATTTATTGAATACATGTAACTCTGACAATGCTAACTTCTTTAAAATTTTTTGTTTATTTCAATATCTCTTGGAGTACTAGTATTTTTTTTTGTTATGTGGATGAATTGAATAGTGATGAAGTCTGAGATTTAGTGTAAATGTCACTCAAGTTATGCACATTGTACCCAATGTGCAGTTTCTTATCCCTTGTCCCCCACACCCTCTCCCTTCTGGGTCTTCATAGTCTTTTTTTTTTTTTTGAGGTGGAGTTTCGCTCTTGTTGCCCAGGCTGGAGTGCAATGGTGCAGTCTTGGCTCACTACAGCCTCCATCTTCTGGGTTCAAGTGATTCTGCCCCAGCTCCTTTTTGTTTATTTTTAGTAGAGACAGGGTTTGACCATGTTGGTCAGGCTGGTTTCGAACTCTTGGCCTCAGGCGATCTGCCCACCTTGGTCTCCCAAAGTGCTGGGATTACAAGCGTAAGCTACCACACCCGGCTCTCCATAGTCTTGTATCACTCTGTATGCGTTGGTGTATGTATAGCTTAGCTACTGCTTATAAATGAGAATGTATGATATTTGATTTTCCATTCCTGAGTTACTTCACTTAGAATTATACCCTCCAGCTCTATCCAAATTGCTGCAAACACATTATTTCATTCTTATTTATAGCTGAATAGCACTCCGTGATATATATGTGCCTCATATTCTTTATCCACTCATTGGTCGATGGGCACTTAGCTTGGTTCTGAATTTTCCAGTGAGTTCTATTCTGCAATTGTCAATTGTGCTTTGCACCACCCTAATACCTGCAGGTATAGTTTGATATAATGACTTCTTTTCTTTTGGGTAGATAGTAGTGGGATTGCTGAAGCAAATGGTAGATATACTTTTAGTTCTTTAAGATATCTTAAAACTGTTTTCCAAAGATGTTGCGCTAATTTACATTGCCATCAGAAGTGTATAAATGTCTTATTTTCACCACATCCATGCCACCATCTATTGTTTTTTGACTTCCTAATAATGGCCCTTCTTGCAGGAGTAAGATGATATCTCATGACAGTTTTAATTTCCATTTCCCAGTGATGTTGAGCATTGTTTCATACGTCTGTTTGCCTTTTGTACATCTTCTTTTGATAAATAACTTGTTCATGTCATTTGCTCATTTTTGAGTGGTATTATTTGTTTTCTTCTTCCTGATTTGAGTTCCTTGTGGATTCTGGATATCAGTCCTTGGTTGGATGCGTATTTTACAAATATTTTCTCCCAGTTTTTGGGCTGTCAGTTTACTCTGTTGATTATTACTTTTGCTCTACAGAAGCTTTTTTGGTGTAATTATTTATTTTCCTGTTTGTTACATTTGATTTTGGGTACTTAGTCATTAATTTTTGCCTAGGCCAAAGTTCAGAAGAGTTTTTCCTAGGTTATTTTCTAGAATTTTTATGGTTTCAGGTCTTAGAATAAGTCTTTGATCCATCTTCAGTTGATTTTTGTATAAGGTGAGAGATAGAGATCCAGTTTTATTCTTCTACATGTGGTGAGCTAGTTTTTCCAGTACCATTTATTAAATAGGATGTTCTTTCCCCAGTTTCTGTTTTTGTATGCTTTGTCAAAGGTCAGCTGGTTTTAAGTATTTGGTTTTATTTCTGTGTCCTCTATTCTATTCCGTTTGTCCTTGTGCCCGCTTTTATACCAGTATCACACTGTTTTACAACTGTAGCCTTGTAGTATAATTTAAACTTTGGTAATCCAGATTTGTTCTTTTTGCTTAGTATTGCTTTAGTTATTTGGGCTCTTTTTTTTGGTTCCCTATGAATTTGAGGATTTTTAAAAAATTCAGTAAAATGATGTTGGTATTTTGATAGGAATTGCATTGAATCTATAGACTGCTTTGGGCAGCATGGTCATTTTCATCATATTGATTCTTCCAACCCATGAGCATGAGATGTGTTCCTGTTAGTTTATGTCACTTATGATTTCTTTTGGCAGTGTTTTGTAGATCTTGTTGTTGAGATATTTCTCGTTCTTGGTTAAGTGTATTCTTAGGGTTGTTTTTTGTAGTTGTTGTTTTTGTAGCTGTTGTAAAGGGACTGAGTTCTTAATTTGACTCTCAGCTTTGTGGTTGTTAGTGTATAGCCATTCTACTAATTGGTATACATTGTTTATGTAACCTGACACTTTATCAAATTTGTTTATCAAATCCGGAGTCTTTTGGAGAAGTCCTTAGGGTTTCCTAGGCATACGATCATATTATCAGTAAATAGCAATAGTTTGACCTCCTCTTTTCCAATTTGTATGTCCTTTATTTCTTTTTTTCTTGCCTGATTGTTCTGGCTAGGACTTCCAGTACTATATTGAATTAGGGGCATCATTGTCTTGTTCCAGTTCTGAGGGGGAATGCCTTCACCTTTTTCCCATTCAGTGGTGGCTATGGCTTTATCACATATGGCTTTTATTATTTTGAAGTAAGTTCCCGCTATGCATATTTTATTGGGTGTTTGTATCATAAAGGGATACTGGATTTCATTGAATGCTTTTTCTTCATCTGTTGAAATGATTACATGGTTTTGTTTGTAATTATTTTTATATGCTGCATCACAGTTATTGGTGTGTGATAAAACATTCCTGAATTCCTGGGATGAAACCCTTTTGATTATAGTGTATCATCATTTTGATGTTCTGTGGGATTGAGGTAAGTGGTACTTTATTGAGGATTTTTGCATCTATGTTCATCAGGTCTGTTGTTTTCTTTTTTAAAACATCCTTTCCTAATTTTGGTATCAGGGTGATAATGGTTTCATAGAATAAGTTAGGGAGGATTCCCTTTTTCTCAATCTTTTGGAATAATACCAGTATGATTGGCACCAATTGTTTTTTCAATGCCTGGAAGCATCAACTATGAATATTTCTGTGCTTGGGCTTTTTTTGTTGTTGTTATTGGCATTTTTTAAATTACTAATCCAATTTCATTGTCTGTTATTAGTGTATTCAGGGTATCTGTTACCTCCTGGTTTAATCTAGGAGGGTTATATATTTCCAGAAACTTACCCATTTCCTCTATATTTTCCAGTTTGTGTGTATTGAGGTGTTCACAGTAGTATCAAATGGTCTTTTTACTTCTGTAATGTCAGTTGTAATGTCTCCAGTTTCATCTCTAATTGTCCTCTCTCTTCTTTTCTTGGTTAATACAATTAATAGTCTATCAATTTTGCATCTCTTGCCGAAGAACCAGCTATTTGTTTTATTCATCTTTTGTATTTGTTTGTTTCAATTTCATTTAGCTCTGCTCTGATCTTTGTCATTTGTTTTATTCTTTTAGCTTTAGATTTAGTTTGTTCTTGTTTCTCTAGTTCCTTGATGCACAACATTAGATTGTAAATTTATAATTTTCACACTTTCTGATGTGAGCACTTAGTGCTATAAACTTTCCTCTTAACACTGCTTTTGCTGTATTCCTGAGGTTTTGATAACTTGTATTAATATTATCAATCATTGGAAAGGAATTTTGTAATTTCCATCTTGATTTCATTGTTGTCCCCAAATCATTAAGGAGCAGATTGTTTAATTTTCATGAATTTGTATAGTTTTGGAAGTTTCTTTTATAGTTGATTTCTAGTTTTATTGCATTGTGATCTGAGAAGATACTTGATATAATTTCAATTTTAAAAAATTTAATTTTGACTTTTTTTGTGGTTCATCATATGGTCTTGGAAACTGTTCCATTTGCTGCTGAGAAGAATGTATATTCTGCAATTCTTGGGTGGAATGTTCTATAGATACCTTTTAGGTTCATTTTTTCTATATTGTAGTTTAAGTCCATGTTTTATTTGTTGACTTTCTGTCTGAATAATCTTCTGGTGCTGTCAGTGGAGTATGAAGTACCCCACTATTATTGTGTTGGTGTCTATCTCATTTTTTGTGTCTAGTAGTACATGTTTTCTGTATCTTGGAGCTCCAGTACTAGGTGCTTATACATTTGTGATTGTAATATCTTCTTGCTGGATTGATCCTTATGTTATTATATAATGACTTTCTTTGTCTTTTTTTTTTTTTTTAATTACTGTTGTTTTAAAGTGACTAGCTATTCCTGCTCACTTTGGTTTCCATTTGTGTGGAACATCTTTTTCCACTCCTTTTCCTTGAGTTTATTTGAATCCTTACCTCTTAGGTAAGTATCTTAAGACAGCAGATATTTGATTTTTTATTCATTCTGATAATCTATATCTTTTAAGTGGAGTATTTAGGCCATTTACAATCGATGTTAATATTTAGACGTGAGGTACTGTTCTAGTAATCATGTTGTTATCTAGATACTTTATTTTTTACATTGTGTTATGGTTTTATAGGCCCTGTGAGTTTTATTATTTCAAGCGGTTCTATTCTGGTGCCAATCAGCCTTTTGTTTCAGGACGTAGAACTCTTTTAGCATTTCTTATAGGCCTGGTAGTGTCTGGTAACAAAAGCTTCCATCAGCACTTTGTTCTCTGAAAATGACTTTATTTTTCCTTCATTTATGAAACATATTTTTGCTGAATAAAAAATTCTTGGTTGACAGTTATTTTGTTTAAGGGAGCTAAAGATAGGATTCTAGTCTCTTCTGGCTTATAATTCTGGTGAAAAGCATACTGTTACTCTGATAGGTTGTTTTCCATAGGTTACCTTGTGCTGCTCTCTCACTGCTTTCAGAATTATTTTCTTCATGTTGACTCTAGATAGCCTGATGAGTATATAAAGTCCCTTGGTAAAGTTCCTTTTGTGCAAATCTCCCAGGAGTTCTTTGAGCTTCTTGTATTTGATATCTAAATTTCTGGCAAGACCAGGAAAGTTTCCTCAGTCATTCCCTCAAATAAGTTTTTCAAACTTTTTAATTTCTCTTCTCCCACAGGAACACCTATTATTCTTAGGTCTGACCATTTTACATGATCCCATATTTCTTGGAGACTTAATTAATTTCTTTCTTTTTTTTTTTTGAGACAGAGTCTCTCACCATCACCCAGGCTGGAGTGCAGTGGTACGATCTCTGCTCACTGCAACCTCTGCCTCCCAGGTTCAAGCGACTCTACTGTTGCAGACTCCAAGTAGCTGACGTTATAGGCACCTGCCACCACTCCTGGCTAATTTTGCATGTGTGTGTTTTTAGTAAAGATGGGATTTCACTATGTTGGCCAAGCTGGTCTTGAACTCCTGACCTTGTGATCTGCCCTCTTTGGCCTCCCAAATTGCTGGGATTACAGGCATGAGCTGCTGCACCTGGGCAGTTAATTTCTTTTTATTCTCTTCCTCTTCTTGTTTTATTTATTTATTTTTTTGTTTCATTTGGTTACTTTGAAATCCTTGTCTTCAAGTTCTGAAATTCTTTCTTCTACTTATTCTAGTCTGTTTTTGAAACTTTCCACTGCATTTTATAATTTCCTAAGTTTGTCTTTTATTTCTAGAAGTTCTAATTGGTTTTTATATATAATATCTATCTATTTAGAAAAATTTTCATTCATATGCTAATTTAAAAAAAAATTCTTGGCGAGGTGCATTGGCTTGTGCATGTAATCCTAGCACTTTGGGAGGCCGAGGCGGGTGGATCATGAAGTCAGGAGTTGGACACTAGTCTGGCCAACATAGTGAAACCCCCTCTCTACTAAAAAATGCAAGAATTAGCTGAGCATGGTGGCTTGTGCCTATAATCCCAGCTACTTGTGAAGCTGAGGTAGGAGACTTGCTTGAACTGGGACCCGGGAGGTAGAGGTTGCAGTGAGCCGGGATTGAGCCACTGTACTCCAGCCTGGGCTACAGAGTGAGACTCCACCTCAAAAAAAAAAATTATTTATGTTAGTTTTCACCTTTCTCTTGTATCTCCATAAGTAGCTTAATAATCTGCCTTCTGGATTCTTTATCTTGTATTTTGGAGATTTCCCCTTGGTTTGGATCCATTGCTTAAAGCTAGTGTGATCTTTTGGGAATATCATAAAACCCTGTTTTGTCATATTAACAGAATTATTTTTCTGGTGTCTTCTCATTTTTCTGGGTTCTTTCTTCTAGTTATTCTTGAATTTATTTTTTATTTGACCATGTTTTTTTAAATTTCTTTTCCACCTAAAGATATGACTTTAATGTTTCTAGTTTATTGCAGCCTAATTTGGTACTTGGTGCTTTCAGGGGTGAAGAGCTCCTTCATTTTACAGGCCTTTCTATGATGGTTTTCTCAGGTACTGATTGTAGTAGAAATGTCCTTGGTGTGTTAATAAGTTAACTGTCTACTATTGAGTTGGAATGGCAGTGTTTTGAAGCTAATCTCATTCCCCCATGAAGTGTACTTTTTACTTATTTTTTTCCTAGTATTTTATTTACTCGGTTTAATAGTTTAGATTTTGGGCCAATAGGGGAGGTATCCCTGGGAAGAAACTGGTTGTGGCTAACTCAGGTGGGTACATGAAATACCCAATAGTCTCAGCCTCTGCCCACCATTGTGAGGGTGGAGGAACTAGCAGTGAAACCCACTGAGGTCTTATGATGGGGAAAGGTGGGAGTCATCTCAGCACCTGTGTCCAGCCAGCAGGAAATAGCTCTTCCTCCCAGACATACTCTTGACCCTGTGTTTGGCTGTTCAGATCATATAGGCACCTCTTTTTATCTTCACAAATATTGATATTCAAAGTAAAGAAGAACTATGACTGTACCTCTTGTGCAAATCTGAACCTGGAAAATACTCCATCTGTGGGAATGCAGTTATTCTGAAGTGTTTCAGAAAGGCTGCCTATAAGTACATACATGCTGAGCTCCTGTTGTAGAAGCACCAGTTGTTTCCACAGTGGTGGATGAGGGGGAAAAGGGGGAATAAATGGTCCAAGACCCTTCATGAGTACCAGGTCTGCCTGTCTGTTAAGCTAGAGCTGCAGCCTTTCCCTGCTGAGCCCAGCAGTACACCTGTGCCTCTGCTGAAGAAAACTTCTCACCAGTGGAAAGATCTAGGGCTTGAGTCCTATCATCTGGTTTCTTTTGACCCTTGGATTGTACCCTTGATATTGTGCACTACCCCTTTCCTTAGGAGTAGCAGTCCCTGAGAGCCAAACTATTATGAATGCTGCTGCTCCTCTGGGTATAGCTTCACAGTGGGGCTGCCACACTCCAGCCTGGTGCTGGGGAATGTCTGCAAGGGATCCAGTGATGTGTATGTGCCCTGTACCCGGGTCTCCTAGCAGCAGGTACCAATACCCACTCTGGTTGGGGTGGCAGGAGAGTGACAGATCCTATGAGATTCCTTGGTTATAGATAGTGTGCTGGTTTTCTCAAATGCCAGTTGTAGTAGTAATGAGCTAGTCACATGAACAGAACTCAGGACCTCCTGGTTAGCCTCAAACAATGGCTATAGCTGAGGTCATGCATCAACTGTAGTAGTAGCAGTGGGATTACTGCTTGCCTTATGTTACCCATTGGAGGCACTCTGGTTTTTCAGGCAATGGATGGGGATGTAGAGCTCCCAGAAGTTTTTATCCTTAGTGTTAACCTAGCAAGGTGGCTGGAGTGGCAAAACCAGGTGGATGCTGGGTCAGGCATGTCTGGACTCTGGCTCTGCACTTGCAAGGCAGCCAGCGAACCCTGTGGGATCTGTGTGTGGGGGAGGCAGTTTTCTGGCCACTGTGATAATTTTCCTGGGAGGAGCATATCTGATTTGCTGCGCAGAAGAGTCTGTGCAAGGAGTGTAGCGTAGCAGGTGGCAGTAAGCCTCAGTCAGCTTTCTTGCACTGGCAAGGCAGGTCTCTCACCCACAGTGTTTTCTAGCAGCAACTAGCTAAATTCTAGACAGTCTACTCTCATCTACTCTCAGAACTCAAAACTGCCCCAGGCCATAAGCCTTCCTCTTGGATACCAGAACCTCAGCTTTCAGGCTCTGCCCGTCTCCTTCTACCTGCAAAGCTGGGAACGTAGCTCCTGTGTTTGTGGCTGCAGGACACTTCCCACTCACAAACTGTTCTGGCCAAGGAAGTTTTTTCTCACTTGAGATTATATTATAAATTTCAGTGGGGGCTTCTTCCAACCTACCCCCACTACCTGAGTTAGTTGGCAGACTTCCACGAGATCCCCTGTGACAAAAAATCAGGATTGACTTCCCTCGGCTCACACTGGAGACTGCAAATGTGTGCCAGGCTCTGCTGGTTGCTGCCTCTACTTACTTTTATATTCCCCACAACTCCCTGTATCAGTCCCAGTGCTGGGTACAGCTAAGGCCTTCCCCCATGGGCTGGAGTTCCCCCATGGGCCAAGTTCCCCAGTGGGGATGTTTTAATATATCCTGGAGGCATTCTCTTCGACTCTCACACTCTGGGACTTTTTTCACTTGGCTGCAGCCTGCGACTTCTTTCAAAGGGTCTGTGGTTTCTTTCTGTTTTCCTGTTAAGTTCTTGCATTGCTTCCCAGAATAAAGTTCATAGTGTGAATCTCTACTCACTATTTTGTCTTTCCAAGAGGGAAAGAGAGGCATGCTGGAAGAAATAAAATAAAATAAAAATTAAAATTAAATTAAATTTTGACAGATTACATCCTTATACCACAACAACAGCCAGGTTGGTCTGGTCCAGATGCACAAGAACATAAATGAATGATTAAGTTTTGACATACTTTACTCTTATTAATTGAGCATTATCAAACATTGCTAATGAAATTATTCATCTGAAGTAGTGGTTGCATAAAACTCTCCTGCCTTGTGCCACAGATGAGATGCTTTCAAGTTTTTGTTGGGCCTTCCTTATTCTTCAAGGAGAGCTCAAATTGCTATGTGAGTGCAAAGAAATATACTTGGCAGGGTGTTTGGATTCTGTTGATATCCTTTTGTTGATCATAGCAAAAAATGTATTCAGGTACATCTTGAACAAAAAGATTTGACTCTTGATCAAAGCCTTAAAGAACAACAGAATACTCAGTCGCCTCAAGGTCATGAAATAATAAACATTGATTTCAAGGTACTAGAAATTAAAACAATAACAAATATTTATTATGTACTATATTTCTACTAGACACAATGCTGATGTTTTCAGTGCAGTCATTTAATTAGTCTCACAACACTGCAATAGGATAGGAAGTTTAGCATTGCTTTCAGGAAACTGAGGCTTAGAAAGGTGATGTTAAGTTGTGTAGTCACACAGCCAGTAAGTAGCAGAGTCAAGATTAAACCTAGATATTCCAGCTCAAGAGTTCACAACCTTAAACATTACATTAATTTGAATCTATTTTCGTCTTTTGAGCAAAAGATTTAGAGATAGAAATGTTGTATTAGCTCTAGGATGCCGTATCCTGACTCAGTGAAAAGATGGTGGAAAATAATCTATAATCAAAGGACTTTGGTGAAACTAAGTCAGTTTTACAGGAACAGAAATTATTAATTATTATGTCTGAATCATATTCTAAGGGTTTTTATTTATAAAGTGCCAAAGGACTATGTTAACATGTCAGCTTCCCTGTGAGAGGGAATAGAAGCCAGTGTATTTTTAGACTTTTAAATGTCCTTTTCAGAGGCAAATTAAAGTCATATGTGCAGAGCAACTGAACAAGACATCTATTTACTAGGTATATAAAATCAGGGAAATTGCATAACCTTCCTAAAACTTATTTCCTTTTCAACATACGCACACGGACACACACACCCCTCCTATTCTGTTTAACAACGTCATAAGGCTGGCATAAATGTCTGTGAAGGGGAGTTTTGCTGCTGGCAATGGTAGAATGAGCACTTTGAACCTACTTGCCCACTGCAATAACTAGAAAATTTGAATGTTAACAACCTACTCAAAGACATCAGAGTGCTAATAAGATGATGAGGAATGACTGGATGAAGATACTGGAGACAAGAAAACGCAGAAAGGTAAGCCCAACATTTGAGGTTCACTTGTCCCCTAGGAACATGCACATTCTGGAAGAGGAAGCTGAACAGCTGAAAAGTTGAAATGTTTTGAACAACTCATGAGGACAAGAGGATAAAAACTGGAGCTAAGATCCCCTGTGACTTTGGGCTAAGGACTCTAAAGTTTACATGCCAGGAGTAAAAGTGAATCAAAGCAAAACTGGTCTTTACAGGAACTGAAATTTAGATTGGATACAGGACATCTGGGATTGCTAGTGTGCCAAGGGCAGGGGTTATGATTGGAAGAGGATTCAGCAAAGCTTCTGGGGTGAGGAAACACCATAATTCTTGATCTGGTAAGTGTCTGCAAGAGTTATGGACATCATGGATCATTCATTGATTCATGCACTTATGATTTGTATGCTTCTCTCTACTGGTTTTGTATTTCATTAAAAGCATCTTTAAAACATTTATTTTCTCGGTCAAAAAATATAACCCTATGAAGTATTTTCTAGTGTGTTAGAGTCGTATATTCTTTCTGCGGTATCCTCAGGATCTTTGTCAGTAGTATATATCTCATATATGTCATATAGCTCCAATATCAAATTTTTAAATAAACAATAAATAAAATTACACGACTTTATGTTGAAAATCCAGTGCTGTGTAATGCTGTTCTGAGCGTTCTTCTTATTCCCCTGTGTTTTTATAATGTGCAGCCATACCACATAAGGAAGGAAGGAAGGAAGGAAGGAAGGAAGGAAGGAGGGAGGGAGGGAAGGAGGGATACAGGACATCTGGGATTGCTAGTGCACCAAGAGGAAACTAAGGATTGTATCCAGTTCTGCCGGATGGATGGAAGGAAGGAAGGAAGGAAGGAAACAAGGAAACAGGACATCTGGGATTGCTGGTGCACCAAGGGCAGGGGAGGGGGAGGGAAGGAGGAAGGGAAATAAAATCAATGAAAAATAGATCCCTGGAGTAATGAAACCACTCTAGTTCCAGGAACATATCCAGCTGTCAGCATCTTCATTTCTAAAGGCTTCTAAATGATCCAGGTCCCTTTTAAATGGTTACATCATGTGTTCCTACCCAGTTGTTCAGGAATCTCATTGAGTACATTTATTAAGATGAAAAACTCTTGCCAAGATTTCTGGAATATAATGTCATAAATTTATTTTTCTTTTAAAAATATCTTTCTCATTGATGTTTAAATAGCCACAGTAGAGACAGGAACCTAATTTCCTAGAAGAATTTAATGTGAGGTGGAAAAGAAATGCCAGCTGTCCCTACCATTCATAAGAGCCAAATGACAATACTTCCTTCTCTTGTCCTCACTTCTAAGATTTTATCAATTTTACTCAGTTGAAACTTCAGTGTCTTTAGTCGATAACTCTGTGCTTTTAGAAAGTAGCATTCTTGAATGTTTTGAACTTGGCATTTGGAAACCAAAGTTAAATACAAATGCCAGCTCTCCTAGTTATTCCACTTTGAGACATTAGGCAAGCCATATCACTGAGGCTCACTTTGCCAACCTGTTCAACAGACACAGTAACATCGATTTCTTAGGTTAGTTTTAATTCATGAACACAGTACAGGAGCTGGAACATAAAATGTCTCAGCAAAACCTTTTCCTTTCTATTTATTTCTCATTTTACTTATTTTTGCAAGAGACTATGTGCTTCACAGTGGCTGTTCTGCTACATCCCAAAGCAACTAGTTGATTTGGTCAATACAAATTTTGAATTACACTCAAATCATTCCTTATGTAACCTTTTGTATCAAATAGAATATTTAGAGTTTTAGCATTGGGGCTAAGTGGGCTGCACAGTGACCATGATGGTATTAACATTTCCCTCAGCTTGACTAAACTTTAGACAGGCTTGTTCCTGACCCCAAGCTCCTGGCCTTCCTTTCCTTAGAGGATTTACTTTAGAAACTTGTAATTGTAAATCATTCCCCTGGCCTTTGAGATGTAGATCATTGTAGAAAGCTCCTTGCTGGCTTTACAACATAGGAATGTGTTTCTCAAGGATTTGGGAAATATCTCCTTAAAATATAATAATCACAAAAGGTAATGCCTTTTTCTTCCAGTTTCTTTGGAAAGGTAGGAGCCTACTTTGCTCCAACTTGTAAACTATCTCCTGCCATGAAGACATAGAGTTTACCTTTCTTTGGGTAACACCAATTAGCACACACAGATTGCCTTTGATTCTCCTACAGAGCTGAGTATCCAGACTTGACCTGTGTTTGCTCCCCTATTGCTGGCAATAGCATCAGAATAAAATCAACTTCTGTCACTTTGTTTTGTCCAGTATGACTTTTGTTTAACAATGGATGTGTGTGTGTGTGTGTGTGTGTACATAGTTACTATTTGCCATGAATAAATAGATCCCTGTAATCATTTATTAATATCTGTATATCGGTTAACTTATCAGAGTTCCTGGACAGAAAGACTATAAAACATAATATCAGAGGAAGAGCAGAAGGAATAAATAAATCAGTAAGTCATTGATTCAATGTATCAGTTAGTTGATGGATTAGTCAAGAAATCTTAAATAAATTCAGAGAATTTGCAGATAGTGTGAGTCTTTCCATCATGAATCAAAATCAGTTTCTCTGTCTCCTTTTATTCAGTTTCCATGCACTTATTCTCGAGGTCATATGCAATGGATATTTTAAAGTAAACAAACATAAATAGGATGTTGACAATCCAAGTGAAACACATATTTTAAACAGATATTAATAACAGGCTATTCAGTATATGGCTTACTAAGTATCCAGCACCTTAAGCAGGATCTGTTCTATTGTTTTAGCAGCAATGTAAAATGTTTTCCCTTTCTTTACTTTTTATGGAAGTGCTGATTTTCATGCAAAAGAAGAGTTTAGTTCTGCTTACTAAGCACAGGTATCATCAGCCACCTTTGATATGTCTGTTTGGCCAGTTCCTTTCAGCAGTAACACTGTCACAAATATCTTTCACATACTTTTCTCCCTAGGAATCAATATATTAATAATTACTGAGTTATAACTGTTCCATCTGTCACATCAGATTCATTATTTTCATAATAGGAATCTATCTACCAATAGACTGTGCAAGAATCAGAGCTTTAATATATTTTTAATATGAGTCTCAGTTACATTCTTTACTAAGCAGGCAAGGTTGTGTCTATTATCTGTGGGATGTTGCTTTAAAAAAAAAGAGAGAGATAGAAATCAATGCCTGTTTGTTCAATAACAGGGCAAAAGAGAGGAGAACACGTTTGCAAACAGCAGGTGAGGCTTTCAATTTGGAAAGCAATCAGAGTATCAGTTGTCTGCCTTCAAGAGCAGAGCTCATACATATATGCCAATACAGGGGAGGAGATCCAAACACAGTTCTTCTTTATTTTGAGATTTACAATGACATTCCTCACACTCCTACTTATATTCTGATTCTGAAAGCCTATGCATTGAGGCTCAACTTTGATTCTTAGCAGTCAGCCTAGTTTTCTTGCTTGCTTCTGGATATAAGAACAAAATTATGAATTTACTTTGAAATAAATAAATATGATTTCAAAATATACACATATGCTGTCTATCAAAAAAAAAAAAAGAGCCTAGTTAGAATTTACAGAGTTCCTACTGTTTGCCAGACATTATAGAAGGTACTGAAGATAGAGAGATGTTTTGCTCTAGCGGGAGGCCAGTGGTGCATTCTTAGAAATTAAACTCGAACAGAGATTATAACACTGAAAGAATATAACCCTGTATATTAAATGTCAGGAATGCCTTCTTTTTCTAATATACTAACATAAGCTTATTTGTGAAAGTAATGCGTATGAAAACAAAAATAGGCTAAACTGTAATTATCACAATATTGACATTTTATTGGACACACATGCATCATATAAGCACCATGGGAGCCATGAGTTAACTTAGTGAAGAGAAGGGCTTCTGTGTTTCCTTGGATCCTTCACAACTATAAGAAAATATCTGGTTGGGCTCAGAATAAAATGTGTGAATTAGACATTGATTTTCTTTCTGTAGCAATGTGAGAACATTATTTTCAACACTATTTGCCAAAGGCAGCTTCTGATTTCCTCTGCTAAAAAAGATGCAGCCTTATGATTTGAACCCAGAAACTCTGAGGTTGATTCTGTTATTTCTGCATATTGCAGAGCATCCTAGCATAGCACACTCTATATGTTCGTGTCTGGTAGATATTTGTCAATGAGATTTATTCTGTAAACAACTCCCCTATTTCTTATATGTATTTACAGCATTATGCAGTGACCACTTTCAAATATAAATGGGCTATAAATATTCTGTTCTGCAAGTAAACAATACAAATACACAAACCCTTTTTCCCAGTCAGGTTATGACACAAACTAAATGCAAATTAAATGCAAATAGCATTAACTAAGTGCTGTAAAATAGAGGCATTTTCATCTTGAGATAGCTTTTTATGCTTGCAGGTCAACTTTGTTGGGATAAGAAAGAAGCAGCTATTCTTTAAATGAGTTACAGATGTAGTGATAATGGGGGTTTACTGCTGCCTACATCTGTTGATTCCTGGATTAAGCATTCAGGCTTAGATGTTGCTGTATATTGACTGCTGATTCAAGGCCTGTATCTTAACCTGTGAGATAGCACATCAACCTCACAGGATGTTGCCTCCAAAATGGCACCCCGGTTGATCCTTTAACAGGTAATCTATTTTATCAAGCTAGTATTTTCTGGATAATGAGGTAAATGGGAAGGCCCATTATTTCTATCAGTGTGATTCTTTTGCTCTATTTCTATTGCTATTAAATGAGTGGTCAGCAATTTTTATCATTACACTACTCTTATGGGTTAATTATGTCCTGCCAAAATTCATATGTTGAATTTCTAACACTCAGGTCCTCAGAATGTGACTTTATTCAGAAATGTTATCATTACAGATAAAATTAGTTAAGCTGTGGTGATAATGCCACAGCGTGGATCCCTGTGCTATTGGGATACAATTAAACATACATGCTTCGGGCTTTGTTTAGAGCTCCTGATTCATAGCCACTACAGTCTATGTAATTTCCTAAATGATTATTGCAATAGAACTATCTCTTAAAGTAATAGTTGGTCCTTTTCCCTCGCTTCCTGAAGCTTCTCTGCAGCAGCTCAAGAGAGGAAAAAGTGAAAAAAGTATCTTTTTTTTATTCATAACAAGTACCTTTAAACCACATCTCACTTTATGTCACTGAAATGATTTTTTGAAACCCTGTTCAAAACCACAGGATGGAGGGCTTGTTGGCAGGAAAATAAGCCTTAATTACAAGGTTGGAACGTTCAGCCCCATCCCTGACATTTGGAAAGGGGTGAAGAGCTGAATGTTGAGTTGCTTACTAGTTGCCAATGATTTAGTTAGTCAAGCCCACATAATATTAAGTGTCTATAAAAACTCAAAAGGACAAGGTTCAGAGAGGTTGGTGAACAAGAGCACGACCATATGTTGACCAAGAATACAACCATGTGCTTCTGTGTTAAAGACCCTTCTGGACCTGGCCCTGGCCCTATATATCTCTCTTCCTCTGGCTGTTCATTGTGTCCTTTACATCTGTCTGTGGGATGTGATGCTACCTCAACATAGATAATATCAGAATTGTATTAAATTGTAGGACACCCAGGTGATGTCCACAGAGAATTAGAATATTGCTTATTGCAGTGAAACCCCCACAGATTAAGAAAAATGTGGGCTTTTTTTGTTGCTGTTTGGTTTTTTTTTTTGCATAGCCCCTAATCCACTATGACTGGTGTCCTTATTTTAAAAAATGAGAAATTTGGGCAGAGGCACATACACAGGAAGAAAACCATCTGAAAAAATGGAGCTATACTGCCACAAGCCAAAAATTATCAAAAGCTGGAAGATCGGCCTGGAGCAGGTCTTTCCCTAGTAGCTTCAAGGGAGCATGACCCAGCTTGTAACTTGTTCTCAGACTTCTAGAGTCCAGAAATGTGAGACATTAATTTCCGTTCTCTAAGCCACTCACTGTGGGGTACTTTGTTAGTGGTCCTAAAGAAACTAATACTACTACTAAAAGAAGTTGGCAATGATATACCAATATCTTGTGATAGACATTCAGTTGTGTTTTTATCACTCATGAGCAACTCACCTAAGAGGAAAGGAGGCAGTAATGTGGAGGGGAAAAAAAAGTGAGCAAACTAACAATTTCTCTAAGAAGTTTCATAGGAAGAATATTGTTTCACCTTGTCAAGGTTCCCAGGTACAAGTGAGACCCCAATAACTGATTTCCCTGAGAATCAGTGTCATGAAGGACCAATCAGATAGAAACAATTAAGGACCAAAATGCCACCTTAATCTGTAGATATAGTCATCACCATGTCAGATCTAGGACATTCCCCTAATAAATAACATACAAATCTCATATGAATGTGAAAGATAGGAATGTTAAAATAGTTGAATTTTTAATTTTTTTTTTGAGACAGTGTCTCACTCTGTTGCCAGGCTGGAGTGCAGTGGCTCGATCTCACCTTACTGCAACCTCTGACTCCTTTGTTCAAGCAATTCTCCTGCCTCAGCCTCCTGAGTAGCTGGAATTACAGGCACATGCCACCACACCCAGCTATTTTTTTATTTTTAGTAGAGACAGGGTTTCACCATGTTGGCCAGTATAGTCTCGATACCCAGACCTCATGATCCACCTACCTTGGCCTCCCAAAGTGCTGGGATTATAAGTATGAGCCACTGTGCCCAGCCCCAAATAGCTGAATATTTTAAAAAGTCTACCTCTGTAAATCTCATCAGACTGTGATGAGTGCCTGTAATCCCAGCACTTTCGAAGGCCAAGGTGGGCAGATCAGGAGGTCAGGTGATCGAGGCCATTCTGGCTAACATGGTGAAACCCTGTCTCTACTAAAAATACAAAAACATTAGCCAGGCATGGTGGTATGCACCTGTAGTTCTAGCTGCTTGGGAGGCTGAGGCAGGAGAATGGCTTGGACCTGGGAGGCGCAGGTTACAGTGAGCTGAGGTTGTGCCACTGCACTCCAGCCTGGGTGACAGAGCGAGACTCAACATCTCAAAAAAAAAAAAAAAAAAAAAAAAGAAAGAAAAGAAAAGAAAAAGAAAAAAGAAACCACTGTTTTCTCTTATTGTCCATGGTGGGCTCCAGTCCCACAGGTTTATTATCAAAATGATAATCACATTCCAGATATCATAAACCTACAAAGATTTTCATTCATGTTCTATGGATTCTAGCAACAAAATCAACATAAGAATATAAATGCAATCTTGAGACAATATGAAAATGTACAAATAGCTTCTATTTATTTCTCTCTTTTTTTGAAATGGAGTCTAGCTCTTGTTGCCGAGGCTGGAGTGCAATGGCAGGATCTCAGCTCACTGCAACCTCTGCCCCCTGGATTTAAGCAGTTTTCCTGCCTTAGCCTCCCGAGTAGCTGAGATCACAGGCACGTAACACCATGCCTGGCTGATTTTGTATTTTTAGTAGAGACTATGTTGGTCAGGCTAGTCTCGAACTCCTGACATCAGGTGGTCCGCCGACCTCGGCCTCCGAAAATGCTGGGATTACAGGCGTGAGCCACTGAGCCCAGGCTTACAGCTTCGATTTCTGTGTATATGTGACAAATATAAAAATTAAAAATTAAAGAAAATATATATAGGCATTTGAGAAAAAAGAAACAGTGCTTTGGAAAAAGGTGTGTTTGTCTTGTGGTTTCTGAATCTGTTGGCATATTGCCCTGTGCATTTGAAAGTATTTGTGTTCTATTTTGAAAAACAAGTTTATCCGTATTTTATAGAGAATATAAATTTTTTCTGTGAATTAATGCAAAGCATAACACTATATAATTGCTTTTTTGTAAATTACTCTTGGCATTATGCTTTTTCCCTGTATAAAAGGAAGGAATTACATAAATTGCCTGTTATTCTAGGCATGAAAGAGATAACAGATTTCAAAAGGTTAATGGACAAGAGCCTGATAGAAGAATGATTAATAGAGGACAGGGTTAGGAGAACCAACAAAGGATAACAATGTGTCATCTGGACCTGAAGAAGCAAAAGCAAGAATGGTCTTATCAGAACTGTATAAAAAGTTGTGGCTCTGGAAGAGGCTTCATTCACCAGGAGCTCTGGTTGAAAGTAGAATATAGCCACTGCTGAAACCAGGCCTGGTCAGGTGAGAGAAAGGTGCATAAATATCCTACACTATCTTCTGTTGGTCCTTGGTCTTTGGTCTTCTGTTGGTTTATGTCAGAATGCAAGTGACTCCAAAGAATGGTACTCTCCAAAGTCACAGAGTGGGAAGAAGAGAGTAGAGGGTGGACGTAGTGTTACAGGATCTCTGGGGTATTCATTTTTCAGGCTGAAAACCTCTGTGGTCATGGTGCCTTTGCCTGAGTTTTTTGTCCTGCATCCAGGAAGAAGGAGGTACATAGACAAGTGAAGGGTGAAGAAGAGTTGTATATCGTGTTAGAATAGCTCAGAAGAGTGGGTATCTCCTCTCTGCTTGCAGGTCACCTCTGCAGCTCTTGTTGAAAGAACTTCTTTGGAGAGGGCACTTCTCCTCTCTGCAGCTCGTTGTCCTGTCCCATCATCTCTCTGCCCTCTTCATTCTCTGACCATCCTCTGCCCTGCTCGGGCCAAGCCCAGGGCTTTTATGGACCTCAGAGGGGAGGAAGTGCATGCTGATTGGTCCATGAGTGGCCATGGACCAACTGGAAGAGACATTAGGAGTCCCCACTCCCTTCTGTGGGACTGGCAGCTCAGCCCCCAGCCTTCAGGCCCTCCCTGGCCTGAGGGTGGGGCCTTACTGGGGACCCTACCCACTTCCACCCAGGAATCATTCTGCCTCCTGCTAACATTCATAGCTTCAGGTCTCAGCCCCACCCTTGCGTCTGAGATCAGAGCAGGTATCAAACAGAGAGAGCCGATACCCATGAGCCTGTAGGGATTGCAGAAGAAGGGAGGTGTCCTTCCTTTCCTCCAACCCCATCCCCCCCAACCGAGATGCCCAGGTCCTGTCCCTAGTAGGGTTGCCACAGCTACTCCTAAGCTCATATCTTGCCAACTCTGAAGGGGCAGGGCTCCTGCTTGTCACTCAGTCCTGCCTGCCTCCTGAAGCAAGAGGTCTAGGTCTGTAGTCACAGGTGCTTCAGCTGCACCTGAGAGGGCAGATCCTGCCTATTCCAGGCTTCCCAAAGAACACAGGGAGGCTCGGATGCACGGCTACAGTTTGGGTGGCTGTATCCTCACCCAGAGGATGGGACTCCTGCCTGCTTTGTAGAGCAGGAGGCCTGGACCTGCAGCTGCGGTTTGGGTAGATACAGGGGCACCTGGGGAGCTTCCATCCCAAATCAGAAGAAGGAGGTCTCCCATGGGCTTCATGGAACATGCAGCCCCCACTGTGCTGCAGCCGACATGATGACAGCAGCCAATTGCCAACAACAGAGGGGCTCCATTGTTTATTATATTTAGTCGAAGAGTACTGTTGCAGATACTCCTTACTGCAGTGCTACAGTGTCATCTTTATGAAGAATCACTGTGAGGAACTTTCTGTAAATCTCATGAACAGGCATAATTCTGCTTATCATGTATATGTCTTTAATTTTTAGTTGACAAGCTAGTTAACTAATTGTATTTCCTTTTCGGTTTGGCTTATAGGTAACTTAACAGAAAATGTATATCCTATGTCTAGCTCACTTTATGGGCATCAAATTGCTACAAGCCATGTCCTTGCTTTTGTTTCTAATTGTCTTGCTTTTAATTTCCCCTCATTTGTCAGTTGTTTTGATGTATTGTATACATTGTATAAGCCACCTGAAATACTATAATGCAATAAATTGGTTGTATTAGGGTTCTCTAGATGGACAGAACTAATAGGATAGATAGATAGCTATAAGGGGAGTTTATTAAGTATTAACTCACACAATCACAAGGTCCTACAATAGGCCATCTGCAAGCTGAGGAGCAAGAGAGCCAGTCCGAGTCTGAAAACTGAAGAAGTTGGAGTCTAGTGTTCAAGAGCAAGAAGCATCCAGCACTGGAGAAAGATGTAGGCTGGGAGGCTAGGCCAGTCTGGCCTTTTTATGTTTTCCTGCCTGCTTTATATTGTAGCCATGCTAGCAGCTGATTAGATGGTGCCCACTCAGATTAAGGGTGGGTCTGCCTTTATCAGCCCACTGACTTTAGTGTTAATCTTCTTTGGCAACATCCTCAGAGACACATCCAGGATCAATACTTAGCATCCTTCAGTCCAATCAAGTTGACACTCAGTATTAACCATTACAGTAGTGTGCTAGTCTGTCCAGTATACCATAACAAAATACTATAGGCTAAGTAGCTTAGACAACAGACATTTATTTTCTCACAATTTTGGAAATTGGAAGTCTGAGATCCTGGTTAGGTTCTGGTGAGAGCTCTCTTCCTGGCTTTTAGGTAACTGCTTTCTGGATGTGTCCTCATGTAATAAAGAAAGGGGCAGTGGGGTAGGGAGAAAGCTCCATAGTATCTTTTCTTAAAAGGGCACTAATCCCATCATGAGGACCCCACTCTAATGATTTTATCCTACCCTAATTGCTTCCTAGAAGCCACATCTTCAAATACTACCACATTGAGTGTTAAGGCTGCTATATGTGAATTTTGGAGAGACATAAACATTCAATCCATAATATGTAGTATGTAGAAAAATAGAAACATATACAATTTGGGATTTTTTATTCCTATTTGATGACCTTGAGGGTTTGATTATGATACAGGGTGGATTTGGCCAATTGGCTTCAATTTTGAGGGATATTAAGGGGCCAATGCTTGGCTCTCAACTCCTGGACTACGTGTATTAACTCTGGGGGACTTGTTTCAGGCTTTGAAGTTTACCTGTGTAACAAACCTGCACATGAACCGCTGAACTTAAAAGTTAAGATGTATATATTAACTTTTCATGTTTTTTTTTTTTGCCTGCTTTATATTTTAGCCATTCTGGCAGCTGATTGGATGGCGCCCACCTAGATTAAAGTGGGAACCATCATATGTGTGTATATATATAAATATATATGTGTGTGTGTGTGTGTGTGTGTGTGTGTGTGTGTATGATTTTTAAATTGACACACAATTAGGAAACATAGGATGCTTTGAAGCAAGGCAGTGATAGGACATAACAACATATATAACAACATAATCAGAATTTTATTTAACATATTTAAAATACAATGTTTTAACTCATATAAATGAGAGCTAATTTTATGGAAGCTGTCAGTAGATATCAAAGACAATATTTAAAGGATTAAAATATTCTAAAGGAGAAAATGGCTTTTTTCCCATAATTTTTAAGTTAACAGAAATAATAGTAAAAATGTACTTGAAGCAAAAGTAATTTAGATTAGAAATAAGGAACACATTCTTTACCATGAAGGAAATTCTTAAGAGAGAAACTGACAATAGCAGAGACCGAATTAAATATTATGATTTTGATTTCTAGAGAAATTCCTAGAGAAGAGCAAAGAGCTATATTCCTAGAATTGTTTTTGCAGCTGGATTATTTTAATTATTTTAATAACTTTATCTGGGAAAATAATGTGTGAATGTAATATTCTTGCACACTATTAATTTGTAAATCATGTAGGATATACTTCTGATAGTATAGACCCAATAGCTTCTCTGAATTGAGAGTAACGTCTTACTTTAGAAAGTAGATATCTGCTATCTTCTACTGAAACATATGTGATGGTGAATTTAGAATTTCCTATCTCACTATTACTACATGTAAATATCACAATCATCATGAAAAAATAAGAATTCAAAGACCGGGAAAAGATATTTCAGATACAGTTGTCAGCTAATTTAGGATTCTGTTAATTCCTTTATAAGATCGATCTTATAAAGGAAAAGAAATAGAAAACAAAAGAACATCTGCTTTCTTGGGGTACTAGTGGACTGTTTCACTCTGAAAGGCAAGTAGCCCAGTAGAAATTCCTATGAATGACTGCATCTTCTTTTATAATATCATAATTTTAGAACTTACCCTAATTATATTTAAATCATAATCTTCCCTGTTGCATATGTACATGTGTGTACCATAAAAGGAAATTTTTTTATATTTTATATGATTGGGGATTTCTTTTAAACATAGAAAAGCCAAAAGAAAAAAAGGTGTAATTTAGGGGATTTCGAATACTTCAAACTGTATAACAATCAAAAATATTTCCAACAAGCTAGGCAATTTAAGATTTAGTAAAGTAAATATTATAGAACATTGTAATGACAACCAGTAATTGTCGTATCTATGCTGCCCAGTTTTCTTTAAAGTGAGTTTGGCCTGAGTGAAAAAAACAAAAACTGAATATTAGGTATGAGATAATCAAAGGGAAGCACCCAGAACTACTCTTGCTGCAAGAGCATCTAACAATGTTACTTTAGAAATATCAAGATCTCATCTTCCTGGATATGGATGGAAAGTCTGTTTTAAACTCTCATTCTAAGCTAAATATATTTCTTTCCACCAGAAGATACCTGAAAATTAATACAGAGAACTGGCAAAATCAGGGAAATCCACAGAATTAGCTCTTACTATATCTGATGTGTGGAAAAGACTTTTGTAAGAAGTGGTGCCTAAAATGAAGCTCATCTTCATTAGGCTATTACTACCGATGCAAATTTCAGATTGTTTTCTTTTTTTTTTTTTAGCATGTTTTTATTTCTCTTCATTTCAAATTAGTTCTAGATAATATATGCTAACTTCTACATTTTAGGTAAACATTGCTTATTTATTCATTTACCTGTTAATTTCATAGATATTATTTGGTAAACCTACAATGCAAAGGTAATCAACAGGTATTAATATAAAAATAGACAAATAAGCCAATGGAACGTATGAATCCAGAGATGCAAACACACAGAAGCAGTCAATTGACTTTTAATAAAGACACTAAAGCAATTCAATAGAGGAAGTTTTCAACATATGGTGTTGAAATAGATGGATGAACATATAGATTATAAAACAAACTAAAACAAAACTGAACAAAATCAACTTTGACCCGTATCTCACACCATACACACACATACACCTAATATAATTTAAAACGATTTTAAGACCTAAAGTAAACAAGCTTCTAGAAGAAAGTGGAGGACAGTCTCTCCTTGACATAAGGTTAAGCAAAATTTCTCAAAGTAGAAAAAGCAGTAATCATAAATGAAAAAAAATTCCTCATCAAAATTAAAAACAAGTTCTGCTCTCCAAGTGATCATTTAAAAAATGAAAAGACTAGTCACAAACTCGGGGAAAATATTTGCTATACATATATCGGGCAAAAAAATGTACGTAGAATATTCAAAGAATCCTACAAATCAATATTAAAGACATATCAAGAAAAAATATTCAATATGTAGTTCACAAAAGCAGATATGGGAATGACCCAAATTGCATAAAACAATGTATACTGTTGTTAGTTATCATTGAAATGAAAAGTAAAACCACCAAAAGATAGTACATTGAACCCATACGAATGCTTTAAAAAAAAAAAACTAATAATACCACACAATGTAGAAAATGTGAAGCACCTAAAACTCCCATCCATCACTGATGAAAGTGTAAAATATTGCAGCCCTTTCAAAACCTGTTTGACAGTTTGTTTTTCTTTACATAAAATAAATACATGCATATACTATGACCCACTTTTTCTATTTAAATGCATGAACCCTAGAAAGGTTATAATGTATGTTTCTTAAAATATTTGTATAGAAAAGTCCTAAGAGATTTACACACAATGAGCAAAACCTGGAAATAGCTGGAATATTCATAAACAGTGGAATGAATAAGCACATAGTGGGAAAATGTGGTATAACAGAATACTACTCAGCAATGAAAGGAACAAACCACTGATGATACACATAGCACTGTGAAAAAATTTCAAAAATATAATACTAAATCCAAAAAGCCTTACCCCAAATAGTACATACTATCTAATTCCATTCCTGAAAAATTTTAGAAAAGGCAAGACAAATTTATGATGCTATAAATCAGATCAGTGAATGCTTTGGCCAGGCTGGAGGTGCAGATTGAGTAAAGGAGCAACAATGAACTTTCTAAGAGTATGGCAATATTGTAAATACATACAATGCATGTAGAAAACAATGTGTATAGAAAAAGTGTAGTGGTTAAGAGCACTTTGAATCCTAACTCTGCCACTTGCCAGCTATGAGGTCATTTATAATTGAGGTGGTGGTTAGAATGGAGTCTACATTAGTAAAAATTTAGTGAACTCCACACTGAAGATATACGTCTTGTATCATATATAAATTCATTGAAATGTACTGGAAATAAAAATTGAGGAAATGATGTGAATGCATAGTAAGTACCATGAATACACACCTATAAAGCTAAATTGTTCATCTGTCCAGACCCTTAAGCTCCTATACACGCTAACGAACAAATGATAGTAATTTTTGTCATCCATTAGCCATTATTGGAGGTCAACGTCTTTTAGTTCATTCCAACAAACATATACAAAGTAACTACTCTGAGAGACACTGAAGGATACTGAAGAATTTCTACAAATATTTAAGGTTTCCTATTGTAAGGAAACCTGTTTAATAGATTTGGAAGACTTCAGAGGGAACTATTTCAAAGATAATTTTTTTTAAATTAAAATATTAGCTAGGACAGGTGACAATGTCACAATCATGATAGTAGTCCTCATACTTAATATAGTGTCTAAGATACAGGGTAAGAGACTTGTAAAAGCAAGTATATTAGAGAATAAATAATATATTATTTTAGGACATAATTAATAAGCAAAAAATCCAGCCAAAACTGAACCTCTTCAATCCTATTTGGGTTCTTTAGTATATCAGCCTACCAAAAAACCATTGGCTATGGTATCTTAAGACAGTTATAAGGCAGAAGAATAATATAATAAATCTGTGCCTTTGAGGCATTTTTAATTTTTTTGGTTATAAGTGGTTAAGTAGATTTTGGGAAAATGGAATTGAACTTTCTAGGTAACTTTCTAGACAAACATTTCAGGTAACTGGGAATTTACAAGTTTTCCTTAGATGGACCCTAATCTGGTATATGCTTTCTAGATAGTAATACAAAACATATAAAATGCGTAGAAAACAATTTGTATAGAAAAAGTGTTGTGATTAAGAGCACTTTGAATCCTAACTCTGCCACTTACCAGCTGTGATGAAGTCATTTATTTCATTTTTGCCTTAGCTTCTAGTCTAAAATTGAGAAAAATTGAGAAGATAATTATAGTAACTATATCATAGGGTGTTTCTGAGGATGAAGCATGTTTTCCATTTAAAACTTTTAGACATTTTCTGGGACATTAAATCTCAATAAGTGCTGATTATTTTCATTAAAATAGTTTTGAGTTCTTTGTCGATTGCCTGGCTTCCTTTTTGTATGTATTACATACAGAAATATTCACTATTTTTAACTTCATTAACCTCAGCATGTCTGTCATGTCTGGCTCAACAAATATGTGTCCAATGAGTGAGAAAACACACATCAAAAGAGAGATCAAAACTGTCAAGTGGACTGACTTTTAAAAAAGCACCTTCAAAACGAACTCTGGAGATAAAATTAATGCTTTACAAATAATAAATAGAGCAAAGTGAAATAAAGACAGCATGGGCGGCAAGAAAAAGGGAAAAGTTCTCATGCAAAATGGACTGAATTGATCAGAAGAGATCATGGAATAGGGAGGCCTTTTTATAAGCAAAATCAATACTCTGATGGGAGAAAGAGTATAGTTCATTTTAAAATGAGAAAAGGACACAACAAATAATCTAAAACGTAAGTGATAGTGTTAGAAAACAAATTGTGACTTTTCAAGGAAAGAAAATAACAGTGATGGACTTGTAACACAATGGCTTCCCTAAAATTTAGAACAGCATAAAGAAATAACAGAAAGTTGATACAGCTTTAAAGGGGAATGGCAGCGTTGTAAAAGCACAACATGGTAAGTGAGGTTTGTTTGATGCCAGATTACCCAGGTTTTTATTGATCTTGACACTGTCAATCAGTATCTTTTCTCTGTTTGCCAACCAATTCCTGCAACCCATGTGGTGCATGCACATGTACACACACACACACACACACACACACACACACACACACCCTTGAAGAGAACATGATACCCAGCTTCTTGAAGGCAGAAACCATAACAGTGATGTGGAAACCACTGTATTGACAACAAGGCTGTGAGAAGAGCAGCAAGCTGCTTCATTGCCGAAATAAGCTGTTTAGATGTTGATTAGGAGACTTATTGTATATTATTTATTGAAATTCTAAGAGTTTATGAAATATGAATATTAACTCTTCCCTTGACTCTCCTGCTTCAACATTCTGAGATGATGGACAAGATCATGGATGAGATCATGGATGTTGTAAAAATACCATGTAATTCGTTCTGGGAAATTAGAAAATCAGGGCAAGCAAAAAAAAAAAAAAATACATATGATCTGAGTTACCACCCCCCAAAACCAGTTTCATCTATACTTTATTAAGCACTTCTCTTTGAACCAGGAAATGTAATAAGTGATGGGCATGGATTAATATTTTGGTATGATCCCTGTGTATTTACTTACCTAGTATAAATGCTTCTTTATAACTCATTGATGTCTTTTCTCTTTAAAGTATGTCATAAACTTTCTATGTATTTTCAGAGGCGTGAAATGTTATGCAAACATAAGAAACGTCGAGTGTTAGTGAATGAAAGCACAGAATTTCCTAAGAATTGTGAGACTTGAGGGCGGAAAGCTCTGCCCTGAGTGCTGATTCTATCACTTAATGGGAACATGGCTGGCATAAAAGTGCCCAGTGTATTTAACCTCACAGACACTGTTTCTTTTTTTGTTAAAATATGGCTATCAATGTCACCTAAAATAAGTACTGGAAATATAAACTATAAAAGTTTATCTCAGTACTTCACTCATAAAATTTCCATGTATATCTGCATACATTATAGGCAAGCATTTCTCCATACTGTTTTTTTTTTAAGATTCCTATCACCCCACTATGTTTTTTAGAATTTCTGTGTTTTTAAAAATTGTACTATTTTGCATCATGTCCTCAAGCGTAGAGAGAGTAGAGGAAAATAAGGAAAGAGAATGAGTAAGAAAGTAGTGAGTCCTGGCTATCCAAGGCACACATAGCTGCCTAGTCTTTAGTTAAAACATCTGGGGAGCTATGAGCATGGAAATGGTTACTAGATATTACACTTTCCATTAATGCAATATTTACCATTAATAACATTTTTTGTGGGTAAATGATATTTATTATATATTAGCCATTTTTCTCATTCTTTCTACTTCTCCCATTCCTATTCCTTTTCAAAAGATGGTCTTTTCTAATGAGAACACATGGACACAGGTACGGGAACATCACACACCCGGGTCTGTCTGGGACTGGGGGACAAGAGGAAGGAGAGCATTAGGACAAATACCTAATGCATGTGAGGCTTCAAACCTAGATGATAGGTTGATAGGTGCAGCAAACCACCGTGTCACATGTATACCTATGTAACAAACCTGCACGTTCTGTACACGTATCCCAGAACTGAAAGTAAAAACAAACAAACAGACAAACAAAAAGAACCAGCAACAAAACAGTTGATCTGTTCTGTGACTACTTACCTTGGAAAAGGGATGTGCCAACATGAACCAAAAAAATGCCTTTCCGAAATGTATTTTGTCCCTCTGCTTCTCTGTTGCATTTTCACACATTTGCTTCCTCTTTATGGGCTTAGGACTTTTATAATTCATCACTGATCTTTTAGTATCTTAGAGAGAGAATTAAATTAGCTATGTTTAATTGGAAGTTGATGATATTGATTTCTAGTTTCAAAGGAAGGCCTGATTACATTTCTTCAACTTTTGTCTTATAATTATCTTTATTTTTTATGATGATTTTTTAAAATTCAACAGACACCCAAAGTAGAACCTGACATTAAATAGTAGTTTCTTGTTTGCTAAAGAATAACTTTATTACAGCTTCACCTCCCTACCACCTGCCCCTGCAATAGACAGTTTTAGACTAAGAGACTCCGAGAAGTTGAAGGGAAGAGGAAAGTGAGGGAAATTAGTATGTGGTAGCTCACTCTTGGCTGATTTGATTAGCAGCAGACAGTGACACAGGAGGTCAAAAGAATCATAGCTTATGGCAAATATTTGTGAAAAGTAGAACACTCGGTTATAAACACTGCCCTGGAGCTTGAGTTTGTTCTGCTGTGATTTGCTGTTAGCTTGTATCCACTAATTAAGAGTATCTGTGATGGAGATTTGGTAGTTGTAGATGTTGTAATGATTAATTTTGTGTCAACTTGACTTGGCCACAGGATGCCCAGAAAGTACTTTCTGAGTGTGTTTATGGAGTTGTTTTTGGAATAGATTAGTATTTGAATAGGTAGACCAAGTAAAGAAACTGTTAGCTTCGTCTTTACTAGTGGAAATCATCAATCCACTCAGGACCTATTCACTCACAAAAGTCTATCCTGGATAACACAAAAAGAGCAAATTCACTCTTTATGTTTGGGCTAAGACATCATTTTCTTCTGTCCTCATACATCAGCACTCTGGCTTTCAGGCATGGGGACTCAGGTCCAGACTTCCACCATTGGCTACCCTGATTCTCTGGTGTTTAGGGCTTGTCCTGAGTTACACCACTGGCTTTTCTGAGTTCTCCAACATGCAAATGACAGTCTGTGGGATTCCTTGGCCTTCACAATCACCTCAATCATTAACTCTTATACTAAATTATCTACTTAAATATACATATGTGTGCATGTGTGTGTATATGTATTTTGTGTGTATATATAATACACACATGCAACGAGAGGGTAAGTCCCACAGAGAGTACATTTAAAGTATTATATTATGGTAATAATAAATGATGAGTTTTAAAAAAGAACCATGAAGACCTAATGAAATTACAGTTCTAGGCCTGGCGCGGTGGCTCAAGCCTGTAATCCCAGCACTGTGGGAGGCCGAGGCGGGTGGATCACGAGGTCAAGAGATTGAGACCATCCTGGTCAACATGGTGAAACCCCGTCTCTACTAAAAATACAAAAAATTAGCTGGGCATGGTGGCGCGTGCCTGTAATACCAGCTACTCAGGAGGCTGAGGCAGGAGAATTGCCTGAACCCAGGAGGCGGAGGTAGCGGTGAGCCGAGATCGTGCCATTGCACTCCAGCCTGGGTAACAAGAGTGAAACTCTGTCTCAAAAAAAAAAAAAAAAAAAAAAGAAAGAAATTACAGTTCTCATTCTTTTTCTTTTTCTTTTTTTTCCTTAACACAGGGAGCATCCTATTTATTATGTTCAGACATCCCAGGAATAGAATGCTTAGGATGGTTTGACAAGGGAAGTATTATCTTAAAAAGAAATATGCAGAGGTCAAGAGAAACTTATTGTGATAGTGCATTATGCTACACAAATGGGTGGGAGGTCCCCCTCCACTTGAAAGGAAAGGAGAAGAGGCAACGATTAATGAGTCAAAGCTAATTAAAGGAGTAATTGTTTCTGGGGATGTGCTCTAGGTAGGGAGGTAACTATTCTGGAAGTTAAAAATATCATAGCTTGATCAAATAAAATTGCACAAATGAAAAGTAAGTAGAACAATAAAATGCTAAACTTATTAAAATGTACTATGTTTATTAGAAAAATAAATTGTAATCTGCAGTTCAATGAAAACCTAGTTAAGGTTGATTTTGTCTGGGCTTCACTGTTGTTGCAACTATTGTTATTACTAATTATTCTCTGGGGTCCAGAAATCTCTTTACGGCTTGGGGCGTCTGAGATCCTAAATTTCCTAGAGAGTAGTAATTGGATATGAGGTTTTAAAAATTTTTGAAAATGTCCAAAATGCTAATGGAAATTCTATGTTTATTCAAGATCAGGTTGTACAGACTAATTAACGCATTGGGTTTCTTTGTTTTGGAATGGAATTACAGCTATGCACTGTAGGAAAACAGTCTACTTTAGATATTTGCATTATAGGACTTATATTAATAAAGAGTAGAAACTAATTAAATATTCCCTAAACAATGCAGCTTAGCAGTCAAGATTTTTCTAATCATGGAATCCATTCATGAGTGAGAATTGCAAAGGGTATATTTGCTAATGACAATATCTCTAAAATTTTTTAAAGCTTGTTTAAATTTTATGTAACTCAAATATTTCCAGCTACTTGCAGAAACTTTGATTTATTTCATGCTATACTTTGCCTTGTACTGTTTACAAGAGTAGAATTTCAATAAAAGATAATTAAATAGTGAATAATTTTGATTAAGCAAATTTTATCAAGGGAATTATTTTGTTAACGTATAAATGAACTTTTATTTCTAAGTTATTTGGACTGCTTTGCTTGACTCAAATAATTTTACTGCATATAGGCTGTGCCTTACAGTTCTGTAAATAAGCTAATGAGCTCAGAAGACAGATTAACAAACTTGGTTACCAAGCACAGTGATATATTGTCAATTCCTAACAAATTATACAGAAGTTTCTACTGATTTTCTTTTGTTTTACATATTATTTTAGAGACAGGGTCTCATTCTGTCACCCAGGCTGGAGTGCAGTGGTGCAATCATAACTCACTGCATTCTAGAACTCCTGAGTTCAAGTGATTCTCTCGCCATAGCCTCCCAAAGCACTGAGATTAAGGGTCTGAGCCACCATACTCAACCCAATTTTCTTTTGGATATAAGCTGAATAAAGTTCTTTGTAGTTGTTCCTCCACTCCTTCCAGAGACTGAACACACACCCATCATAAAACCCTGTCCTTAACAAAGATCTTAAACTAAGGCTTTGCATCTATCAATGTCTTAAAAAAAAAAAGATTAGAAAAAGCTGTATAAGGTACCAAGCACTAAGAAAAACAGAACAAAACAACAATTACCACAAACAATTTTTATAAAAATCATTTTAAAGTTTTTTCAGGATGCATCATCTCATTTGTTTCTTTACAGTTGGTAGAAACACTTTTATTCTGATCTTGACATTCTCCTGCTCCACATTTGAGGTATTTACCTGCCATGTTACTTAATCTGGCATGTGACTCTTAATTAGAAGGTTCATTAACAGATGATTAATTTGATAAACATCAATTCATCCTCTGTTACTTCATTAGGTTCACCTGCCAGGCCACTGAGATTTGTTCTGTGTTATCTTGATATTTACCTATAAAGCCTCTAGTCTCCAGTTTCCAAAAGAGCTTTGTAAGTCTTCCCTGCCCTTCATTCTCCTATGTGTTTGTTCTCTTTCTCAGCTGAGAGAGCTGATGGAGTTTTCTTTGTACTGTTTTTTTCCCTTTGCAACAAAACATCACCAACTTCACACTGAGATCTTTCTTTTTAATTTTCAGTAGCTTTACCAAAGGGGAAGTGTTTTTCCCACATCATTTCTTTTCTGGAAATGACAAGTTTCATTTTGTTTAACCATAATCTTTTGGTGCAAGTTTCTTCAGTGGGCTTGTTTTAAGGAGGATAAACAATTCAGAAAGCATGAATAACTTAAAAAAATTACAGCTCAGTTCTGGACTCAGTATATGGTCTTTCAAAGCAAGTGCTAAACTGATAAAAATTCAACTTTCCCATCATCAAAAAAAAGAATACTCAATAATCCCCAATGAAAAAGAATTTCGACCAGCAAGTGAGAAGTTAAGAAAAATTCTGCCTACTTTTAAAAATTTTTTTGCAAAAATCTTTGCTATTGAACTCTTTTATTGAGGGGAAATGTTAATGTAGATTTCTTTATGGTTCTGCTTTCCAACCCTGTAGTTATGAGAATTTTCCTTTTTATTTGATTTTTTATGAAGCATGACAAATTTGTTATGACTATCACAGAAAATAAATGTAAATAGGAGATTCTAATCTTAGTTACTAGAATTACCAACAAGGAAATTGGGGAAGGAAGATGAAATTTCATAGCTTTTTAAACAAAAGTGTTAAAAAAAGAACAAGATAAGGTCCCTTCCAGATGTTGGATAGATCTTGGATTTCCAAATCTAGAAGAGGATAAATCTACAGATGGAACAATGAAGGATACTTGAAACAATATAAAACCATGTGTGTTATAACAGGGATACAAGGAAGATGAGTAAAAAAAGATGAAAGAAAGATTAGCAAAAGATTAGAGATACAGGAGAAGGAAAGAACTATGTTTAATCTGCCACAAATTGGAAATCTAGGCCTTTTCATGTTCATTCACTGTGAAACAACTCTAGATCAGAGCCTAAGATATTATCTTTGAAATAAATGAGACTTACACATCCCCATGTTTTCCTAGAAAAAAATCAGTTTCAGTTTATTTTATGTACTTAAAAAACATAGATTTGGTGGTGCTTTTCAAGTTTTAGCAATTGCTTAATAAGTTCCCTAGCCTATTTCAAATTCAATATACAGTATTTCTGGAGAGTATTAAGTATGATAATTATGCTGCCCATATATTCTCCTTTAATGTTTGCAATAACCAAAGGAAAATTAATGCAAGAGAAGAAATATAGATAACAATACTTTTCTTCATAAGACACCCCTCTCTAAGAGATTCTGCCCACTAGCTATAAATTACTGTACCCATTTAAATTGTTATAAAAATAAAAACTAGTAGGTAGCAAAGAGAGGTTGTGCCACACAGACTATAATACAGAAATAAATAGCTTCCCACAGTAGGGGAAGTCTCATTTAGAAAAAATAATTGCAAACTATTTTTTCTCTTTATTTGATACAGCAGTGTTGTCATGACCTTCATCCATACTGGATGTTTGGTAGTATTTTCATTTATATCTGCTCTTTATAGGGATAAATGATTCTAACCTTGAAATCTCAATTTCTGTGTGAAAATTACTTTATGAATACTTCAAACACTTACACTTGTAGTAGCAAATATTCCGATACTAATACAAAAGAACATTTCCTGACAAAAATAGTAATACATAACTTGAACTCAGAATACAAGAGCCCCGGGCACATATAGTTAACTGTCAATTCATGTAAGTAGTTTAAATATACCATTGCTGAAATTAAAGCATACTAATATTCCTTCAAAGAACCTGTGTAGAGTGAATGGTCAGTTGTATTCTTCAATAATGCTATGATTATGCATATTTCTTACTATATCCTAGCTAACTGAAACAACTTGAAATTTCTACAACTGTTAACTATCTTAACTACCAATTGCAGACATTTGTTAATTCAACTATAACTGTTGCCACTATTATTATTAATATAAGTATATTGGTGATTTAATGGCATCAATTTTAACTAAAAATAACTTTAAAACATCAAATTTATCTACTTCAACATTTATCACACCAATATTCATTGAAAAATTCTTATTTGCCAGTCACTGTCCTAGGCCTAGAAAATGTAAAAATAAATTATACCTAGTATCCTTTGCTCTTAAAACCTCATGTTCAACACTTAGACACTGTTGGTGGGAATGTAAATTAGTTCAGCTACTGTGGAAAGCAATTTGGAGAATTCACACAGAACTCAAAATGGAATTACCTATTCACAATAACAAAGACATGGAATCAACATAGGTGTCCATCAGTAATGGATTGAATAAAGAAAATGTGGTATATGTACCACATTGTAATATTATTCAGTCACAAAAAATGGTAAAATCATGTATTTTACAACTACAGGCATGCAGCTGTAGGCCATTATCCTCAGCAAATTATCACAGGAACAGAAACCAAATACCACATGTTCTCAGTTACAAGTTGGAGCTAAACATTGAGTATTTATGGACATAAAGATGGCAACAATAGAAGCAGAGGACTACTAAATGCTGGTGGGAGAAAGGCGCAAGGGTTGCAAAACTGTGTAGTATGTTCAGTAGTTGGATGACGGAATCAATCAAACCAGTAACCTGAACATCACACAATATACCCAGGTAACAAACCTGAGTATATAACCTGGGTATATTGCATATCCCTTGAATCCAAAATAAAAGTTGAAATTATTTTTTAAAAAGCAAAAAATCCCCTCACATTCATGTAAGGAAATCAAACATGTAAAAATAAATTATAATTCAATACAGTAAATCTTCCATGAAAGCATATTGTTAGGACTATAGTGTGTGTGTGTGTGTGTGTGTGTGTGTGTGTGTGTATGGTGACATCACATGAATGCATTTTCTTAATTTGAGTTGCCCCCAAGGCAGACTGAGCAGGAATTTGGGTTCAAGTAACTTATCAAAGAGGTGAGCACAGGAAATCCTCTGAAGGATTGAGTTTGTACAGGAACTATCTTTAGTGAAGGACAGAAGTGAAGCAGTGCTTCTCAAACCTTGAGCTGACTCAGAATTACTTGGTGGGTTTGCTATAGCAAGATGGCCAGGCTCCACACCCAAAGTTTCAGATTCGGAAGGTTCACTGTGGAGTTGCCATTTTTGTAAATTCCTACCTGATGCTGATGTTGCTGGTCTAAAGACCACATTTTGAGAACCAATGACCTAGCAAATATGAGCAGACCACAGTAACGTAAGCCATATGCATATATATTTAAATATTTTTGAAGCCTTTTTCTTGCCCAACATTACAGTTTTCTCATGCAGTCAACCACTGTTTTATCAACAGCTAACTTATATGAATTTTTAGCTAGTTATAAACCTGAACAAGCTTGCCCTATCATTAACTTTTTGTAAACTAGGCGACTAAATATAAGTGATTAATTGCAAAATCCTTGAATGTTACAATGCATTTTTGTATTTTATTTAATTTTCTGGGATACCTATAGCTACAACTAAATGTCTATCTCTTATTTGAAAGAAATTGAGTACAAAGATTACATTTTTTTGCACTAAAAATTTTCGGTTGGATAATGCATGTGAAATAACTTTCAGCTGCTTATCTAGATCAGAGTGTGTGAGAAGTGAAACTGTGTGTGCCTGAGTATTAATGGTATGTGCATGTATCACAGGAATAACTATTTTCTGTTTCTAAATATTTGATAAAATTCTTCCAAGCATGAAATCAGAATTTTCTGTGCACAGAGCAGGATATTTCTGTGGGGTTCACGGAGCTGGAATAACAACATAAACCAAGTAAAACAGTTTGATTAAAAACAAAACAAAACAAAACTGTGTCTATACCTTACTGCTTTTGAATAAAAATCATTTTGTGTATAAATCTTTTTACTATGGTTCTTGCCTGTGTCTACACTACAGGTAAGAAAGTCATTTCTAGAGGGACATATTTAAAACAAAATTAATGTTTGCACTTATGTGGGAAGCATAGTAACAAAGAAATGTATTTAACTGCAGGATGCTATGTGTTTCCACATAATACATATGCAATTTTATATTCTGAATGCACATTTAAATCCATATTAAGAGGGAACTTTATTTTCCAAGGACATTAAGTGAAATAATGTAAACTAACTGAGAAGAGATAAAACTCTATTGCTGGATACACACAGGGCCTTTGCAGTCATCAGACTCGGGAAAGCTAAGTAGATCATATCAGCTGCATAATATGTTCATTCTAATATATTAGTTTAGAAGTTAAGGGTCTAAGATCATTTGTATCCCTTTTCACCAAATATTTCATTATCTCAGTAAAATTTATTTGGGAACAACATATAGAAAATAAAACATTTGAACAAGAATGCCCTAACTCTAAACAGCAATGTATGTTATTCCTTAAAGACCTAAAGCAGCTAAAGAGTAAAATAAGTCATTTGTCTTATGATTAGAGGGATTGAATTTAAGTGCCTAGCCTAACAATATAATTAAATACTTCTTTAGGGCCAACATATACATATGAAATGAAACCTGTGTTTTTCTAAGTTCTGGGATACATGTGCTGAATGTGCAGGTTTGTTATGTAAGTATACATGTGCCATGGTGGTTTGCTGCACCTATCAACCTGTCATCTAGGTTTTAAGCTTCCCATGCATTAGGTATTTGTCCTAATGCTCTCCCTCCCCTTTTCCTTCAACCCCCAGCAGGCCCCTGTGTGTGATGTTCCCCTCCCTGTATCCATGTGTTCTCATTGTTCAGCTCCCACTTATGAGTGAGAACATGTAGTGTTTGAAAACCTGTATTTTTCTTATTTATTTATTTATTTATGTTTTCCTGAAGCTCCAGTTATTTTAGTGCTCTTCTTTTCAACCATTTGCCATTTTCCAGTTCAACCCCGTGCTTCACACCTGGTGTTCCTTAAGAGACACCTTTGTGATTTTCCATGCTTTCTCTGGTTTTAATGGATTCAACGTAACCCAGATTTTTTAAAAACCTGGTACATAGATAACTTCATCGATCCTTCATTTAATGTTGAAAACTGATAGCCAAAGATGAGGGAAAAATCTGGCAGAACTTATGAGTTAGCACATAGATTCATTCAACAATTACCAAACACCTGCCCCGCCCCGATTGCTGTAGAGCTCTTCAGATGCATTACCTTATTCAATCCAGATAGCACCACACAGAGGTTGTTGTTATCTCCACATAGTATATTCATTAATGTGTTCATGGCTTTTCAAACTGCCCCCTCTTTCTGGAACACTCTCTTTTCACACACTTCTCTCTCCCACTGTCAGCCCTTTAGGCCTGACAAAAGGCAGCTCTAATTACAATGCCTATTGCAAACTTCCCCTTTTAAATAAAACACTCTTAACTTTTCTGCTTCCCAATACAAAGTATTCCCTATTCTCTGTTCTCTGTGAACATTATTTAGGTTCAATTCTATATTATTGCACTTATCACTCTGAATACACTTCAAAAGGTACATTCCAAATCTATAAACAACTGGGAAAATGATAAAAATTGTATCTATTTCTTATTAGCTAACAAGGTATGGAATTTTGCATGGACTGTCCTCTCCCTTGTAATTCAGTTTGCCCAGTTTATGCAGTATTTATTGAGTACCTACTGTTGTGCCAAGAATTGAGATAAACTTCAAATATAGATAAATATTGAGAATTTAGGATAGGTGTAACAGAAATGTTTGCAGCCTATATTAATACAGCAAAAATATGGTGGAGTTTTCTTGGGAAAAAAGCGTTTTATATCCTAATTCAAGAAAAGAGGATGGAGTCAAGATTGAAAGAGAAAGGGCTGCACGTGTTGAGGGAGAGACCTGGTGAGAAGTGACTGGATCATAGGAGAAGTTTCCCCCATGCTGTTCTCATCATAGTGAGTGAGTTCTCAGGAGGTCTGGTTGTTTGATAAGTTTCTAGTGCTTTCCCCTTCTCTCTGTCTCTTTCCTGCTGCCATGTAGGATGTGCCTTGCCTCTCCCTTGTCTTCTGCCATGATTGTAAATTTCCTGAGGCCTTCGAGCCATGCAGAACTGTGAGTCAGTTACACCTGTCTTGTTTGTAAATTACCCAGTCTCAGGTAGTATCTTTATAACAGTGTGAGAAGGGACTAAGGGAGGCATAGGGAGACAAAAGGGGTTACTTCTAGTAGAATGCGTGACTGAGCTGAGGCAACCTGGTGAACCCACAAAGTAAGTGTCTGTGTATGTGTAGCTATGCATGTATACAAGTACACATGTATGTACATATGTGTGTGCATGTGCATATGTGTGTGTGTCTATAAAAAGAGTTATGTCCTAATGTTTCATGGAGATTCTGTAGCTGAAGATAAATATTGCCCAATGATGCATAATTGCTTTGCAGTGAAAAAACAATAGTCCTAGGCCACCGAAATACTCTTATCCAGTGGACGCAGCAGACAGCCAGCATGCCAGGTTTCAGGAGCAATGGTCATCTGAGGCCAGTTCAGTCCCATGAGCAGTGGGCAGAAACAAAGGCACTGGGTAAACAGACCACCTGTGTACCAGATGGTAGGGTTAAATGTCTTTTAAGACAATTGCATGGTATAGTTCTTCCTTGTTCCATTTATATTGTTATTTTCTCATGATAAGAGCAATGAAGTCCAACCATTGAATAAGTACCTTGCAACTTAGGTGGTAGGAAGTCTTACAATAACTAAAATCAGTATAAGAGTCATTTACTTTGAAAAAGGAAGAAAGTTCAAATTAACTGGTTTTAGCTGGGAAAAGGTCACCTCTCAATTCTGTCCAGAGGGTTTCTATCATTGCAGTACTATGTCTTTCCATTTTTCTACAATGAGGGGGAATAAAACATTGTAAAAATAGAGAAAATGATATGAAATTATACTAAAATAGCAGGAGAAAAGAGAAGTAGTAGAGGACGACAGGTGCATAGGCCAGGGCTAGATCGGGTAATATTACTACTATTAGTTTTTAAGAGTTTGAAGAAAGAGGTGCCTGGGAAGCTGCACAAATGAAGCAAATGATAATTGCAAAAAGAATAAAAACATTTAATGAAGACCACATATCTCCTTTCTGTACTTGAGAAACACATACAAATAATTTGTTTTTCAAATGTATGTTTTAATGTTGGACTGTTTTTCTTCAATACCAGCAATGCTTTCAACTTCAACATGGTTATGGTTTCAATAAAATTGCTTTTTTATTTTATTTCCCCAAATGTTCCAAACAATATAGGACCTTACATACCTACCTTGCCAATGTGAACAAAAATTTCACAGTAGAATCCAGAGAGTTCCCAAAGAGGCCTCTATGAAGAGAATGGGGTAACTGGCAATGGTTTTATTTACTGGAAAATTGAATTAACCACTGGCATCTAAGAACTCATAGAATTGATTTTGCCACAAGCTTACAAGTATTGGTAGAGTCCTTGGTAATCCAAATCAGAAAACTAAATGTAAGTATGGTATCATTGAGAGAATGTTCAGTGGTCAGGATATTTATGGTTGCTTTGGTAAAACTGTAAGAGTGTACTTGTCATGTAAACCTAATGGAAAGAAAGATAATAGAAAGTACATCTTGTTCTATCTGCTTCTAAGGCTACCTTATGAACCTACAATTTAAATAGTTGAATATGCAATAAAAACTTAATATATATTTAAGTTTCATGGTACCTGGGGTTTATTCTTCTTATTATTTTTTGAGACAGAGTCTCACTCTGTCGCCCAGGCTGGGGCACAATAGTGCAATCTTGGCTCACTGCAACCTCCGCCTCCCGAGTTCAAGCTATTCTCCTGCCTTAGCCTCCTGAGAAGCTGGGACTACAGGTGCCCACTACCACGCCCAGCATTTTTTTTTGTTTGTTTTTGTACTTTTAGTAGAAACAGGGTTTCACCATGTTGGCCAGGCTAGTCTTGAACTCCTGACCTCAGGTGATCTGCCTGTCTTGGTCTCACAAAGGGATTACAGGCATAAGCCATTGTGCCTGGCTGGTGTATTAATTTTTTAAACAATAATTCATGCTCAGTTTGATTTCTAGAAATATTTATACATGTTTGTTTCTTTAACTTTTTTTTTTATTTCTTAAGGTCAGGAATATTATTTTATATACCTTTGTCTCTCTAATGCATATCACCATGCCTGGCATTACAATCATGGAAATATGATTGGTTTATATGTACATGAAGAAACACTAGTTCACTATATTATTTAAAGAAGTGTATAGCAGCACCTAGGTAGATTTTCAACTGGTCCTTGTGCAGACTGTACCTCTTGGTCTTAGAGATTCAAAATAGTTCTGGGTGGCCATGAAATAAACACTTTTTATTTGATATGTTGAAAGATTTTGGAAGTTATCTTGTCCAACAATACTAGCTCAGATATTACATGACTGATGCTGGAAATTATAACTCTGTGATGCAACAAAGAGAATTCTCTAAATTGCCTTTGGTAACTCACCAGTGGTACCTGAACAATGAGGTGTCAGGTACCTGAAGGCTCACTCCCATCAGACTGTAGGAGCCATAACTAAACTGAGCTTCTCATAAGACCACTGATTTGTAGGCCCAGAGGTCTTGAATTGGAAGGATGGCTTTACTATTAATAGACAGTTCTTGCAGAAACTAGCATCTAAATACAAACTGCCAATGTCCCAGTAGAGAGATTTATATTTTCACTGACAAAGTTGTCTTCATACTTGTTCCAATGAGAGAGAAATATAGAAGCACATAATCTTCTGTCTCCAGACTTTTACCCACAGCATAGTGTACTCTGGGCATAGAATTTCTCTCCAGTTATACAGGAGTATATAGGAACTCTCTGCCTTTTCTTTTTGTCAATGCTGGCTTTATAAAGTTCCTCCAATAAATCCAATTACCTATGCCACATTTTGTGACATTGTGTAATATGCACCAGTATACTGTGTCTTCTTGCAAGATAGGTGGTGACCTCAAACACCCCACCTTGTATAACAAAGTTATTCCTTAGATACAAGCATTGCCATTGTACTTTCCATTGGACAGGACAGATGGAGGGGATAGGTAGAGAATTACCTTTTAAAATACAAATCCTTCTAGAAGAAGTTGCCACCTTGCTCCAAGTGAGGCTTTCAAGAAATTATTTTACTCCAGGAAAAGGCAATTCAGTTCACATGAAGACATTCAGAAAGTGATATCTAATCATTGTTACCTGTTATGGCCTTTACAATACTACTGCATGGTAGCTAGCTCCAACTCAGAAAAGATAAATAAATTGATCAGTGCCATAATATTAAGATTTTAAGTTGAATCTATCTGGCTCTGACTTTGATTTTACTACTTCTTGTTAATAGATAGCACTTAAACAGATAGACATTATACAAATTATAATAGATGGTTCCTGAAGATTCAGAGTTATTTTCCTCATGAGAGCATGATTTGTCTCTTATCTTTATTAGATGTTTATTAATATAGGTTAAAATTTATACATATAAATTATGCATAAATTGCCAGGTGGATTTTAACTATTTTTTTTCAGATTTTGGCTAGAGAGATAAAATGAGATGGCAGATAGAATGTACTCTTGGAAATCAGAAAGATTTCTTCAAGTTATTTCTGAAACCTTTATGAGTTTGGAGAACTTTGAGCAGTGCAAGTTTTTAACCATTCTGTTGCACATTTTTCTGATAATGTCACCATATTCATAAACCCTATATTAGTTACACCTGGATGGACCACCATGAATCTAATTTAAATTTTCACACACATCCTCTGGGAATATTTTTTAAAATACAGATTATGATTCAGGAGCTCTTGGGAGGAGCTTGAGATTCTCCATTTCTAACCCACTTCCCATTGATGCTGATGGCGGTGATTTTTAAAATACATTTTGTTACCAGTGGTAGAGTTTGTTACCCTCAGCATTATTGACATTTTAGGCCAGATAATTCTTTGTGAGTGGTTGTTTTGTGCATTATAAGATAGTGAGTAGCTTCCCTGGAACAGTTTTTGACACATAACAGGCATTATATAAATTTTTTTTCTTGAATTTCACTCCGTATTTTACTGTGACAGTGTTTACTTGGCAGTGGCCAAATAATTTAAACTGATAGTCGCCTTTGACCTTCCAGATGAAAATATTCTCTAGAATGAGAGTCAGTAAAATAATACCTAGCACTCAAATCTAATCTACCACCTATTTTTTAAATAAAGTTTTTCTTAAAGCACATTCACAGCCATTAATTTACAGATTTCCTACAGCTCTTTGTGCACTACAACAGCAGAGTGGAGTAGCTCCAGCCCACAAAATCTAAAATATTTACTACCTGGCCCTAATAGAAAAAGTTTGTCAAACCCTATTCTTGAAACCAAAATCCTGGATTTTTAACTCTTCCAAGTTATAAAAACAGTTGTGAAGCAGTTTTCTGAGTAGAATTTAACATACTAAACAATTTCCTTTGGGTTAGTCCCCCAAGCAGTGGCCAGATCCTTTCTGTTTTCTGGCCTCCACAAATCAGGCATTATTCAACCTCTTTAGAAGCAATAGAAACAAGGACAAACCCCAGAGGCCAGAATAAGTTTCCTTTTTAAAAATCATTTTTCCAAGCACAGAGAATTTACATGCCTAATTATAACTGACAAAAGTCAATCACAGGAGAAAAAAATGTATCCCCCATGGCCATCAACAGCACTTAATTTAGTGTGTTTGTGTTGATGCTTGCTGATTTGCATGTACCCTAGGTCTCATAAGTCTTATAGTTGCCAGATTGTCTTTAAAAGCAAACTCTGAGCATTTTTTTTAGTGGAAGGCATGTAGATCAGGAGTTTTCTGAGTGGAGATGAAGAATGTTTGTTTATGAAGTAAGGGTTTTTTTCTGTACCTGAAATTATATTGGTAAGTTGCGCTTTGTTGCCACTTGAAGAGCAAATATGAAATGGGTAGCTTTAAGTACAATCTTATTTATGTGGGACCTCTGTATATCTAATCAGTGCAGGTGATCTTTATTATCTTTATTGTAACTCCTTCATACACTTGTCTTCTTCTTCTTTTTTTTTTTTTTTTTTTCTTGAGATGGAGTCTCACTCTGTCACCCTGGCTGGAGTGCAGAAGCAGAATCTTGGGTCACTGCAACCTCTGCTTCCCAGGTTCAAGTAATTCTCCTGTCTCAGCCTCCAGAGTAGCTGGGATTAGAGGCCTGCACCACCACATATGGCTAATTTTTGCATTTTTAGAGAGATGAGGTTTCACCATGTTGTCCAGGGTGGTCTCAAACTCATGACCTCAAGTAATCCACCCACCTCGGCTTCCCAAAGTGCTGGGATTAGAGGTGTGAGCCTCTGCACCTGGCCAGACTGCCTTATACACTCTCATTCGTACTCTGAAGCAATATCTTTATTAGGATAAACTAACTCAGGGTTTGTAAATCTCAGCATTGTTAACGTTTTGGACCAGATAATTATATGTTGTGGAGTCTGAACTGTTCATTTTAGGATGCTTGGCAACATCCCCCAGCTTTATGCATTATACATCAGTAGGAACCCCCTTCCCAATTGTGATGATCAAAACTGTCTCTAGACATTGCCAAATATCCTCTGAGAACAAAACCATCCTTACTTGAGAACCACTGGGACATATTATGCCACAAAAAGAAATAATTTCACAATCTCAGTGGTTTAACACCACAAACAATTATTTCTGGTTTACATAAATTACACTGGGCAGCTTTACCAGGGAAATTGTCTTCTATGTGGTATCTCAGTATTCTGTGCTACTTTGATTTTATGGCACTTTCAAATCGTCCCATACTTCCTATTTCTTCATAGAAAGTAAAAGGAGAGTGTCAAATCAAATAAAGCTCTTAAATATTTATGCCCATGAGTCACATAGTTCACTTCTATTCATGTTTCATTGATTGGAGCAATTAATATGGCTATGCCTACCTGGCAGGAAGTAAGATTTCCCTCCAGGAAGATGAACAGATAACATTGTTGAGCAGGGTTATGTGTGGTACAGGCATTATCTGTTCATCATTCGCATCTCCAGTGAACTTTTGCTGCTACTGAGACCTACATCATTGTCAAAGGTAGAGAGCTAGGATAGTATCATGGTTGAAAGCACAGGTTCTGGAATCAAAGTACATGGGGCTGACCTCTAGATGCTCAGCTGTGATCTTAGATGAATGAGGAAACCTGATTGTGCACAATCTTCCTCATCTATAAAGCATCTAATAAAATTGCCTACCTCATAGGAATGTTGCAAGAACTAAACACGTTAACATTTGTAAAGCGGTAAGAAAAATGCTTGGTATAAGCACATTGTACATATGTTTAAAGTAAATAAAAAGAAATAATAGATATGAAGAGAATAATTGTATATATTTCACATAAAAAGCATGAATAAGCTGGAATAAGAACTCAGTGGTACATATTCAGAGGAAGCTCTTGGCATTCAAATATGACATTATCATCTCTGTACGTTAGAAATATAATGTATAAATTAAAGGGATCCAGAAATGTATGCTTTCCAATGTAACTTGCAATTGCTTACCTAGTTCAAGAAAATAAATCAATAAAAGTTACAAAAATTTCAAAGTGTATTTTAAAAGTTCAACCTAGGCAAAATGAGATAGCAGTATACTCAGCAAAATACTTGCTGTCTATTCATCAAAGCCCAATTAAAACTATTTAATGTTACCTATACATGAAAATGTATCTTCTATTGCTTATTATTTTCAGTGGAAAGCACATACGTAGAAATTTGTTTATTGTTAGAACCTTATTGGAATATTTCCCTTACAAAAGTATTCAATGTCATATAAAATATTCATCCACTTAAAATATCATGAAAGTACTAAATACCTAACTGTTCAATCTTTAGTGGCATTTGTTCAGCATTTTCTTTCATGTAAATTCATTAATGTTCTTTGACGATTGAAAGAGAGTTCCACCCCTCACTGGCACCATTTTACCACTTGGGACTGGGCATCACTGGGAACTAGGCTACAGGTCCAGTACTACTGCTGTAAAATAACAGCTGTATAAGACTTTTCTTTTGTGGTGATTGTATATCTTTTAGAAGACATTTAAGAAACTATTTTCACTCTGAGTGTATATATAAAAAAAGGAAACATTCTTTCATATGTTCAGTAAATGTAATTTGATTTACTAAATCTCACAGACTCAACTACTTCATAACTCTTAAACCATCAACATACTTGGACATTGGCTTTCATTTTATTCATTATGTTGTCTTTATGTCTCCATTTCAACATAATTCTGGTCAAGTCCTGCTGATCTTCCTTCTTCTTGTCCCTTATCTTTTGATTCTTATAGTCATAGAAACCATCAGGTAAACAAATTTCCTGTTGCCACTAAACTTCCAAAAATCTTTCCTGAGCTGACAAGAGGCACTCAGGAAGAATAAATATTAAATATTTCCTCTGATTATATCATGTTTTTCACACTGTGTATCAAGGAACACCTGTGTTAGAATAATGTGATAAGTTTGTTAACAGTGTATATTCTCAGATTCAGCACAGACGTGATAAAACAAAATATCTGGGATGAAGCCAGAAATCTGTATTATTATTAGCAAACTCTGCAGCTGATTTCTGTATATACCACATCACTATAGCCAAATCGGATTATGATATTTCTACATTTAAAATTCATTTGTGGAATAAGAAATATAAGCACAATGAATTGTAGTATTTGTCCTTATGCATAGAAAATCATTATTATATTTCCTTTCAAAATTGCATAGATATATCTTTGATAAGGACTAGTCAAAGGTTGGGTCATGATTTGACCTATTCATTTTTATTTTTACCAGGATTGGAAATATGATCAGTAGAAAAACATCAGATGGATATGCTTAGAGAAAGGAATAGCAGTAATGCTTCTGTGATTGTGTACATGGAATTTTTAGTATATTTCCCACTTCCCTGTGGCTTTATCTTCACAAAAATTTGAGAAACATTTCTAAATAATAGATTATAAGCTCTTGTAGAGCAGAGGCAGTGCTTCATTCTGTCTGTAAAATATCCTGGTGTGAGGAGATATCCTGCCTTCTCATTAAACATTAATGATGATAAGCAAACTCTTCTAAACAGCCCTACTCCAGATCATTATTACCAGAATTTCCTCTTAAAACTATCATCTATATTCCATTTATATATTAGTATAATTGGCAAAGACAAAAAGATTGTTAATTTCAATTGTTTATTTGGTATTCTGATGGAGACTCGTATCTCTTTTAATAGTTGAGGTCCCTGGTTTTGGCATAAATACTTTAAATAGAAATAATCAGGCTGCATGCAGTGGCTCATGCCTGAAATCCCAGCACTTTGGAAGGCGCAGGTTGCTTGAGCTCAGGAGTTCGAGACCAGCCTGGGAAACATGGTGAAACCCCATCTCTACAAAAAAAATACAAAAATCTGCTGGGCATTGATTATATATCTCACCTATAGACCCAGCTGCTTGGAAGGCTGAGGCTAGAGAATAGCTTGAGTCTGGCAAGCAGAGTTTGCAGTGAGCTGAGAGTACACCACTGTACTCCAGCCTGGGCGCAGAGTGAGACCCTGTCTCAAAAAAAAAAGAAAATAAAAAGAGAAAAAGGAAAAAAAGAGGGAATTGATAGTTTCAAAATCAGCTTAACAAAATAGATTTGAACAAAAGTTAGTCAGGGTTCTCCAGAGACATGGAACCAATAGCATATAGATGGATAGAAAATAAGGGATTTATGAAGGGAACTAGCTCACATTATTATGGAGCTGAGAAGTCCCATAATGGGCCTTCTGCAAGCTAGAGGCCCTGGAATGCCAGTTGCATGGTTCAGTTCAAGTGTCAAGACCTGAAATCATGGTAGAGGGTGAGGTGGAGAGTATAAGTGGAGGGTATAAGTCTTGAGATCCAAAGACCTAAGAGAATGGAGTTCTGATATCAAAGGACAGGAGAAGGAAATGTATCCTAGCTCCAGGAGAAAGCTAAACCAGCTTGCCTTTCCTCTGCTTTTGTTCTCTTGGGGCCTACAGCCAACTGAATGGTGCCTGCTCACATTGAGGGCAGAGCTTCTCCACTTAGCTCAGAACCGTTGGCTAATCTCCTCTGGTAACACTCACAGACACACCCAAAACCAAAGCTTTACCAGTTCTCTAAGTATTCCTTAATCTGGTCAAGTTGATTCCTAATACTAAACATCACAAAAGATAGAAGGTTAGGACTTTACCTTATATTATAAATGTTTCCACAATCAATTTGCCTCTATGTTAGCATAACAATCACAGCCCATGGAAGTAATGGTGATGTTATTAGAAGTAGGAGAATGAGACTAAATAAAATCCATCCTTACATGTTGAAGGAATTTGTCCTTGGACATCTTTTTTGGTTTGTATCTCCCCACGAGTTCAGTTTGTTGTAGTATACAACCTCAATCCATTAGTTTTCTGAAAATTGTCTGAGGGGTCTAGGTGCCACTAACATCTTTACGCAAAGGATTTTATTCAGATCTTCACAAGGCTTTCACCAATAATCAATATGAGTAGAAAAAATGTATCCTAAAGCATATCAATGATAGATATCAAATATGAAAAAGTGAAGGATCAGCTTCTGTTTTACAAAAAAATACAAAATGCCCCAAGACAAAATAAAAATATGGGTTAGACCTATATTCATCCTATCAATGCATGAGGAAATGTAGGATATCAGAGATGGTTTTCCTCCCAAGAACCTTGATCTAAGTATTGTCTTAATGAGCAGACCTAGATTACCCCCAATCCCACCAAAGTTATTTAATATTTGGTAGCAGCTACCAAAATATACAAGTATGATTTATAACAGTGACTGGCACCTAATGAGAGCCTGTTAATGTATCTTGCTAGCGTTGCTGTCATTATTGTCAAAAATTCTGTCTTTTATGAATAAAAAGAGCCATAGCAGTTTTTTAAAAAAATTAGCATCCTCAATCTAAACATGAAACATAATGTACTCAATTTCCAATTGATTATCTTCCATTTAAACACACACACACTTTGAATCAGCTCTCAGAAAAGTAGTGATTGTCTATGGGATGTGATTGAGACAACAATTAAGATTTTTTGTATATATCACTATGACTAGCTGTAAGTTTAAAAGTTTCATCGTTACTTTCATTAAGGACTTGTAACCAAATATCCTCCATTAAAATTCAAGTATAATAGGAGGAATACATAATGTATTCTTAGCAGATGGCCTATTGGAAGACACTAATATCTTTGGCAATCTGATTTACTACCATGCTTCTTTTTGTATATCTTTACCACCACTACGGTGGTTGAGTTCTTCATCTTTTCTTCCCAGGATTTCTATAATGGTCTTTTCTGGTCTTTTTGCTGCCAATCTTTATTTTCACTAGACTCTTATCTACATTTCTGCTACATGATCTCCACTGCTTAAAACTTGTTGTGTTTCCCTAAAGTGTTTAGTAAGAAGTCCCGGCTTCTTAATACAATTGAGAACACCTTTTATAAATCTGATCCATACCAATCTCTGTAGCCACATTGCTCAGTCTCTCCCAATTCACCAGCCACACAGACCACGTGCACACAGACATGCATTTTGTATCCTAGTAGGTCATTAAAGATTTATGCTAAGTGCTCTGTGCTTTTTCACATCTCCATGCCATGTCTCATGCCATTTCTATGCCTAGAAACCTCTATTTTCATTCATTTATTTGTTAAATGTTACTTGTCTTTTGCCACTTAACAAGCACCACTGGAAAAATTGTGCTGGCTTAAGGATGCACTAGGTGCCTCTTATTAATAAGTCTTTAGGGACTTTGGATGCCTCTAGTACAATATTTATCACATCAGTAAAAGATTTGGCAACCTTGTGTCTCTTCTACTAGATTATACATTTTACAAAGGTAAGAAATAAGTGTTGTTGTGTTGGTGTCTCCAGAGGCTAGCATAATGCCTCTCAGATAATAGAAACTCAGTGAATGCTTGCCAAATGAGTGAATATAAAAGTGTTTGATTCTTAGGGGATGAGAAATTGGGGAGGAGGAAGGATGTTATGATGACACAGCTGAATTTGCAAAGGCAGTGTCCTTTCTTTCTCCCCAGAGGAATTTAGTTACCATGATAAATGTTTCCTGGTGCTTCTGGGGCTCACATTTATGCTGACTATCAGATCAAGGCTCTTGAATCAGACATAAATTTGCAATCTACCTCTTTCAAACCTTTCTTTTCTGTTTAAATAGTGCAATAGGTACTAAAACATTTAGAATTGCCATGTGCTCCTTTTGCATAAAGATAATTATGAATATCAGAAAAATGAATATCATATGATTAGTTTTCTAACTAGCATTTCTGAAGTTGTTTTCCATGGAACAATAGCGGCAATGTTATTATTAATACAGTTAAAAAAGGAAAATGGTGAGGTATTCTATCAAGTGTATTTGAATAATATTTACTTAAAAACAAACTTGTTATATTACTGCAGTGTTAAACAGTTATTGCTGTGCTACATTGTGACTCTACAATTTCGTATAATGGTAAGCAATGATTTAAAAATTTATTTGATCATAGAACATGTTTGGTTTTGGTTGGTTGTTTTTCATCAAGAATCTAGCAATCGGAGGTTCTACAGACATATTTTAGATCATTGTAGGAGTATTCTTTCAGTCATGGATCAATGAGTACAGAATAAAGAATCCATTTCAACAAAACATGATCCTTTCTAACAGAATATGGCTTGAAAAAGATGGCTTGATTAAAGCAATTCTATAAATACTGGTTACATTACATTAAATCATGTTTCTATAAACCTGGAAGATAAAATGCCATTGAGCAAGAGAAAAATATTTTACCATGGAAAACTGAAACTGGTGCTTTATCGCTAAGTTTTACTTTTTAATTATTCCTGTTTAACTTAAATTATTCACTTTTTAACACGTTCTAAGTTTTTCTTTCTAATCTCTGCAAAGGAAACCTATTTTAAATGAGCAGGTTTTCATTTCTGAACACATCCTCCTCACCTTGCTACCTTAGTGAGGAATGCAGTCATTTAGAGAAGATGTCAGAGGACCTAGTCAAATCTCAGTTCTACCTATTTTTAAATTTGTGATATAGACAATATATGAACTCTTTCTGTGCTTCAGCTTTTTTTGTTTATTTGTTTTGGTCAGGACAGGGTGGTATTTAAATGAATTGGGATATTAGAGTTTTGGTGGGAATAACCTGAGTCATGATATGGTAATGTGGCAATGTTTCTAGTTAGTGTCTAGAACATTGTAAACTCTTTAGTCATTTAGTCCATCAGTTAGTCAATGACTCAACAACCCGCGAGGACAGCTATTCCCAGTTTCTTGTCCCAATCACTCTTCCAGATTATCTACACTATGATGGATCCAAAAAGAGCCTGCCATCTCCACAAGGCTGGGTGATGTTCTCCACTTAAGGGAAAGGAAGTTGTAAGTAGTCAGGTAATAAACATCACTTGAGTACACTCTGGCATAGTAGAGGCATTTTACATGCAGCATTCTATTTGAACCCTTCAATCACATTTTGCAATAGGTATCGTCATCCATTTACCAATAAGGAAGCTCAACATCTGAGGTTCTGAGAGTTCAAATAATTTGCTTATATCACACAGCTTATGAATGTCAAGGCTGGCATCTAAACTCAGATCTATCTGATTTAAAACTGCAACCAGAATTTAGCTTTTGCTGAGTATAACTTCAGTTGATATACTTTACCAGAATTTACTATTGAAACATTTCTAAAACAGTCCTGGACTCAAGCTGAAGGACAGGATTGAGAAGAGAAAGAATCAGGAAAATTGAGAGCAAAATGAGAAATTGGAGGGGGGTAAAAAAAAAAAAAAGAAATTTATTGAGAAGCACAACAAAGGCACAGGTGAATTATATCCTAGAGAACAAACTCCTTAGACTGGTTGGCTTTAATAAAAATGCATCATTTCAACCCTCTTTGCTATTTCAAGCTTTGTATATGTAGAGCTTGATTCTTTGATCATTCTACAAGCCTCACTGAATCATGTGCAGATTTCAAATTTATGCAGCTTCTGTATAGTTAATCAAGTTTTTAATACTTTGGCCTTAGTATAATTATTTTAATGGGTATTTAAAAATATAGACCTATCAAATATGATAGCTTTATAGGCTGGATAATATCTTAAATTGAATATTGTGTCACATTAAATTTCGAGAATTTTTGAACTTGAAAAAAATCACTCAACTTTTTATGTTTGAATGCATATACTGACAACCTGAGTTTGAAAGTACTACAGCCTATTGCAGGTTATTGTCTTGGGGGTTGTATTAATCACAAAGGGAAATTAAGGAAGTGGTCTTTTATAAAATAAATTATAACAACTGTCTTGCTAAAAGAAGAGCTTACAATACCAGCTAAAAGAATTCTAGAATGATACAGAAACCATTCAACCTTCATTGTTATAACATATTCTGCTATTTCAGTGGAAAGAAGTGAAAAAATAACAGGTAATTTAATAGAGTTGAGAACAAGGATGGCAAGGAAGGAAGCTTTTATGCACATCCTGCATTAAGCCTGAAGCAACAGACATAGGGGGGCAAAAGCCCAGTCCTACAGACAGAAAATCACTGAAACTTCAGATCTACTGCTGTCCTGCGTATCAAAAACCATCAGTATTACGTCCCTGTCTACCAAATCTTATGCCCCTGTCTACCAAAATTATTGCCAAAACTATAAGCCTCTCGATATTTATTATATTCTAAAATTTCCCAAATTCTCATGCCCATATTACGCCTTGTGGCATAATATGAAACAGCCCCTTCCCTCTCAAACTCTTCTGCTGGAACCTTTTTTGTCACTCAGTAATCTTTATTAACTCCCTTGTGTCCTCATCCTCTTTTCCAAAGGTGCCCTCCATGTCCTTGAACTGTACCCTGTGGATATCATTTTCCTTCCAGGAAGTGAACTTTGATTTTTTCTCATATTCCATTTTCTAATTCTAATATTCCATATTTCTAAGACTTAGGACATAAAAATAAAATCAGAGTTCTCTAAGTTTCCTATTGCTGCTTCCAGACAGTGAAGGACTCTTATCTCAGTGAAATGCTTTGTTCTTTTGAGCTCATCTTGCTATAACTCACTCCCTTCAAGTAGTCATTTATAGACCTACTTACCAGCTCTTCCCTCTTCTTTCATTGAAGATTTTGTCATTTAGCTCACAGAAGTCATGTCCTCTCCAACTGCTATAATCATTCTAAGTGCTTTAATGGGAATCCAGCATCTGGCATCTAGTTCCCTGATGCCCTGCCACCCCAATAACTTCTAAGGTTATTCCACAGACTTTGTCATCACCAAAAACTTATCTGAAGTCCTGAAATAAAACATCTAGTCTTTAATCATGGGCTTCTGTCCTCTGACTGAGTCTGCTTATGCACTACAACAAAGCAATTATTAAATCTTACATAGTCACCAAGTTTATTACCTTGCTTTTCTCTTTATTCTTTAGCTCTTTCTTGTATATTCTTCCCTGGCCTAGCTTAATATCTATGATTCAACATTATAATCACCCCACTATTAATAGCTTCAATTACCTGTCACTCACTTATTTCCTTGATTTTCAAACCCTTGCCTCAAATAAAATGTAGTTATCAACTTTCCTATCTATATTTATGAACCTAGACATGGTGATAAAAAATTACACAATGAGACACACTGGCATAATTAATAATTTAAGATTTACTTTCTTAGACTCTAAAATTCACCTCAAAATGTTTCAAAAATTATAATAAACTCATTCTCTTACATATTCAGTGATTATTTGATACCTTCTACTGCTTTTGCTCACATTTTATTTTGACTAAATGAGAACGTCTCCTCTTCCCAAATTCACTAACCTGTCTTTTTATAACCTTTTGCTTTTATCATTTTTTCCTCATGTTTCACTAGGAGTAGTTTCCCGCCACCTGTAAGAGTCTAAATCATTCTTTAAACTCTCTTAAGTAAAGGAAACTATATTGATCCCACTGGTGGGACAAAAGGAAGGAGACACATCTAGTATGGTTCTTGAAACTTCAATATTTAAACAATAATTTAAAATGATTGACTATTTGTGAAATAGAAAGTAAATCAACAATAGATAATTCCAAAACATTAATCAAAATGGTGGAAGAAACTGAAGAATAATTAGAAACATTAAAGCCAAGTTTAAAAAGTCTTTCAAGAAGGAATGACTAGGTAAGTCACAGTCATTGTAGTGATTAAGAGGACTGAAATGTGTTCATTGGATTTTCTAATAAGTAGTTATTCTATTTAACTTTTATCAAAGAGTTTTTGTGTAGAGTCATAACTTGATTTTGGTAGCATGACAAGTACATGAAAGTACTGCTAGTAAAGGATACTTGCATATGTAAAACAAAACAAAACAAAATGAAAACCCTAATTCGATCAGCTTAATTGTGAAGGGGAGGAGAAGGGGAGAAGGTAATTGAAAGAAATATATGGAGAAAGACTATTTCCTTTGATATGTGACTGCTAATGGGAAGAATTTAGTAAAGAAGGGAAGCATGGGAATCATTGGAAGTTTGGGTTATTGAAGAAATATTATCCCTAGGAGTATAACAAGGAAGTTAATTCTAGTGAGAAATTATCTTAGAATAGTGGTCCCTGGAGGAGAGCTTCAGCATTACCTGAAACTGTTAGAACTATGCCCTTAGTCCCCACCCCAGAGCTACTAATTCAGAATTTCTAGGTGTGGTGTCCATCAGTCTGTGTTTTACCTACAAATGCTTCTAGTGATTCTGATGCAGATAAGGCTTGAGAATCATTGGGTTAAAGAAATGAATCTATTCTTCTATTTTAATAAAAGGAAAGAAAAAAGAAACAGTAAAAATGCAGCTACGTTTGGGATGTCATAGGAATTTGGAGGAGTTCTTTTAGGAGGTTATATTTTCTCAGTAAAATGGGTGACAAGGTCATCTTCGTAGAGTGGAGGGATGTCCTTGGAGTTTTCAGGAGACTGGAAAAAGTTTGAAATAGCTGTTTGTCTTAGTTCATTTTTTGCTAATAGAATACTACAGACCGCGTAACACACAAAGAAAGGAAAATTACTTCTCACAGTTCTGGATTCTGCGAAGTCTAAGAGCATGGTGCCAAAATTTGTCAAAGGTTATTCCATGGCAGAAAGTGAAAGAGTGAGAAAGCCTGTGTGCATGAGAGAGGAGTGGGGGCAAACTTGCTTTTATAACAAGGCACTTTTATGGTAACAGCATTAATTCATTCATAAGGGGCAGAACCCTCCCAACCTAATCACTTCTTAAAGGTGCCACTTCCCAACACTGTTTCAATGGCAAATAAATTTCAACACAAGTTTTGAAAGACATATGCGTGTAAGAGAAGTAATGGCAGATTGATACTAAGTGAAAACTTGATAATGAGTTAAAAACGTTTTGAGATGCCTCTGAGGGAGAGAGTAGGTTTAAAATCTGAGAATACTGGCAAGAGAGTAAAGTCATGGATTTCTAATCTTCATCTGGCTAGAGGAAAAAAAAATGAATACAAAAGGACCCTAATAGATTGAGAGAAAATAGAAGAGCCAATGTACTGATGTTCTCGGTGAATGGAAGAAAAGGCGTAGTCAAAATATCAAAGTGTTGGAATGATTCGAGGTGGTAGGCAAACAAAGGACATTGTAGAGAAACTAGTGTCTTCAGGTCGGAGGCAGTTTTGAATGATGTGAGGTTTCAACAGAGAAGCTGAATATGTATAGGATTATTTTTACATGGAATGGAAGCTCTAAAGGGGTGTAGTGAAAATATTTGAAAGGAAAGGGAACAATAATAGTCAGGTGAGAAGAAAGAAGCCAATAGCAGTGTGGGAACTATGAAACAAAGGGAGATGGAAGTGCAAAAAGATTTACAGTTTGGAAAGTGAACAAGAAAAGGGCCAGGTAGAATTGTGGAAAACAATTAATTAGTATGACCAATTGACAGTGGTCAGAAATGAGTATTTCATCAGGAGGCTGAGGCAGGAGAATTGCCTGAACCCAGGAGGCACAGGTTGCGGTGAGCCAAGATCGGGCCATTGCACTCCAGCCTGGGTAACAAGAGTGAAACTCCGTCTCAAAAAAAAAAAAAAAGAAATGAGTATTTCAAGGCTTTGTTTCTTAGAAAGGATTGAAATATTTTATGTCCTTTCTAGTACTTTCTTATATTTGATTATTTTGTAGGTTTTGTCATGGCTTCATTTTATCTCGATATAATTACTGTCCTTGTTTGATACAGTTTTAATGAATTTTAAAATTTTGCCTCTTGCATTGAGTTGTCTAAAATCAAATTTGTCAAAAATAAATGTTTCTAACTATCAGTATATACCTTAAAAGCCCTTGTGGACACATTGGAAGTTTACTTTTTCCTGGTTTTGAAAATCAATCTTTATGTTTTCTAAGTTATTTGCTTTTATATTTTAAATTTATCTTATATTGTCATGACTACCTTTTAAGTACGTTGTCACCTTATTCAGTTGCATATTTATATTTCAAATGTTTTGATGAAACTTCATACAGAAATAGTAAACAGAGAGAAGTATGTTGTTAATGGATAGGAAAAGTCAATATCATAAAGTTTTTTTTAACTTGAAATGTATCTGTGGGCTGGGCATGGTGCCTTTTGCCTGTAATCCCAGGACTTTGTGAGGCCAAGATGGGTGGATTGCTTGAATCCAGGAGTTAAAGACCAGTGTTTGCAACATGGCAAGACCTCGTCTCTCAAAACAAATACAAAAAATTGCCCAGGCATGGTGTCACAGGCCTGTAGTCCCAGCCACGTGGGAGGTTGAGGTGGAAGCATTACCAGAGCTCTGAAGGTCGAGGTCGAGGCTACAGTGAGCAGAGATCTCACCACTGCACTCTAGCCAGGCAACTGGAGAGATACCCTGTCTCAAAAAAAAAAAAAAAAAATTATCTATGAATATAAAGAAATTTAGATAACCATCCTAATAGATTTGTTTAAATAATTCTTACACAGTTTCTAAAATGTGTATAGAATTGTAAAAAGCAAAAAAAGTACCAATAATGTTTTGAAAAAGAATAAAATGGGGAGAGACTTAGATTATTAGTCACTGATAATTTTCAAAAGCTAAATTAATTTTTTAAATATGGTCTCAGGATATAAATAAAAAGTGTAATGAGAAAATAGAAACACATGAACTTAGAAATAGACTTCACAGATATGGGAATGAGTGCTTGATAATTGATAGGGTATTGACAGATGACAAAAAAATATAAAACCAAAACCTTTTGTTAAGGTTTTATAAATGATTGCATTTAAATTTAATATTTCTGACAAATAATATGACATAGAATATCATAAAAGCAATGAAGAAATGATAACTAAATATGCAATTAACAAACAGTTTGGAAACAAAATACAAAAAAGAAAGCAAACAGAAATGATTCAGTAGAAAGAAACCGGTAATATACATAAATAGGCAATTCACCCAGAACGCATGTTGAATTTCTAAAAAAGAAACAGAAAAATGCCTAAGTCCTTTCTTAATCATGTATGTACAACTAAGATCACATTTTATCAGTTTGTAACCATAAGATTGTTAAAAATAAATATATATCGTAACAAGTGTTAGCAATAAGAAGTGTAAATTGGGCCTGTTATACATTTCCAGTGGGGATATAACTTGCTAGTATCACCTTGGAGAACAATCAAGCAGTCCTGACACAGGATATTCATATCCTATAGCCAAGCAATTCTACTTTTTTCTGTTTTCCCTAAAGATATTTTTGAGCATGTATCCAAGGATATTTACAGCAGCACTGTTTGAAAGCAAGATGCTGTTGAATATATAACTTTTTCAGTAAGGAAATGGATAAATATACTATGATTGATTTATAATAGAACACTTCCAGCAATCAAAAAACTGTTAACTCTTTGTAAAAGCATGGGAAAATTAAGAAATATAATTCTAATAAAAATGCAAATAAAAAATGATGGTAAAACATGTTATCACTTATATAATGTTTTAAAATACATAAGAAAGTATGTACTATTTATGCACAAACATTTGTAATAAAAACATATATATTTGAATGATGTATGCTAATATCAGAGTAGCAGCTATCTTTAGGGGAGAAAAACTGAAAACTAGATTAGGGAAATGGGGTTTGGCTCTATGTTGACGCTGTTTCTTATAAAAAGGGGAATTATAAACTAATAACAAAAATGATGACTATTACTTGTAGTGAGTAAATATGTGTCTATATTCTTTATATTCTATGTCTTCTTCACTCAAACTAATTCACACTTGATATATCTAATGTAAAATAATAAATAGCATCCCACTCCAATTATTCACAATACTATAATTAGCACTTAAGCACTTCTCCATACACCTACGTTGAAGAAATCAGGGAAGAAAGCAGAAAGAAGATTCTGCACATGAAATTTTATAGATGTATTTCATCTCAAGCTATCGAGTTAGTATAATGATTAAATAAATTAATACCTGCAAAGAACTTAACACAGTGCCTAACATAGTAAAGAAATTCTAAATGTTGATTATTAGTACTATTATAATACCAGAAAGAGGTCATAGCAGTCAGCAGTTCTCAAATTTAATAAGAACAAGCTGGCACAACGTAATGAAGGTAAGAACTAAGGTTAGTTAAAACACTCAGGAATAAGCAGTCTATACTTACACATCATTTAATTTACATATTTCAGGTAAATAATTTTGATGAACAGATTCATGCCTTTGTATCTTATAAATTACTAAAAGGAATTTTTTAAAAAAGCATTGGCATCAGCATTGATTCAGAGCTAGGGGAATGGTAGATTTCCCTCTCAAAATACTGTGTATATATTCCTCCCAGTCCTGGCAAAGTATAAGTATCAACAGCCTTGAAAATTAGAAAACAAAACTTTGGAGCTGATCACTACAAAATTCAAATCAGGGTCCACTTTTCTTTACTAGGCAAATAATATTGAAAAACAATGTTTAAGTAATCAGAGTCTCAGAAAATACACCTTATAAAAAATAATGGCATTACTAACTTCCCAAGGTTGTTGTGAGGTTTATAGCAGAGAGCATAAATATAAAACCATAAGCCCAGAACCTGGCACTGATGTAGGTATAGTTCTCTATCTTAAAATATTATTTATCTTAACAATATTTAGTGTTCCATTGCTTATTATTTCCAATTACTACAATTCAACCATTCTGTAAAAACCACTTACCAATCACAGTCAACTTAAAAAATATTTTTGTAAATCACTATAACTGCACATTTCCATGTATTATTAAACATTTATTACTGTGATCACCTTTTCTAATTTAAACCATTCAATGCACACTCTTACACACAGAGAGAGAGCAGTTAGATTAACTGGAAGTTTTAAGAAAAGGTAACGTCACTGATACAATTACGACCCATGCAAACCTCTTAACACTTGAGAGATAACATGAAGTTCACCTAAAAGTATTTTTTCATTGCCTTGTATGACAGCAAAGAAAACCAACGCTCTGGCTGTTGCTGTCTCTTAACATTCCCTTCTATGCTCCTCACATGAGTTCTTCACCAGAGGTCAGTAGCTGATAGAGGAGAGCACGCATTCCAGTGGTTGGCATCAATTTAGCGTTGAAGTTTCATTGCTTCATTGTTATGGCAAACAGAACATTAATTGAGAATATGGGGATATCACCCTCTAATGCAATTCTTAGAAAAAAGTAATAAGATTATTTATGAAGAATGATCATCTGTTGGGATCACCACCTGTAGGGGTGTGTCCTGCAGACCCTGACTCAGTGACAGATAAATAAAGTACACTGACACACAGATATTATGCTTTGCCAATTTGGCTGAGGGTTCATCGCCACTTATAGACTCCCTGGAGTGTGCTGTAAACAGTTGCAACTGCTGAACCCTACCAACCAGAGAGACTTGTATTTATTTAGTAAAGATTAATTGACAAAGGATTGAGTCAGCACCATTAGAGGTTAAAGATTAAAGGACAGGTTCCAATGCCCAAAGCAAACACCATTAGTGGGTAATGTCCCTGGTCGACCTTCCCCGGAAAGGGCCATCCAGCTCAAAGTTTAGTTTTAAGACTACATGAGCAAACTACTTAGTTAGGTAAACTACTCACATTCCTTTGTCCTTGTACCCTAATCTCTCAGGCTCCTGCAAAGAGACTTGCTGCCTTCAGCCAGAAACTATAGAAAAAACCCTTAGGCCTTCCAAAAGGGTTTGAGACTATATTCTATAACTTTCTCTAACATTTTTCCCTTAATATTTTTGCCACTACCCTGAGTGAATTCCCACAATCATATATTAATAACTTAGCAAAGTCATATTAGTTGTCTTCCTTCTAACCCTTTCAACTCCACTCTGGCCCCCATGTCATTGTATAGCCATTAATTAGAGGCAAATAGCTTTATAGCTGTGACCTTGAATAGGAATTTTAAAAATACAGAGTCATGATTTTGAGCTTTAAAATAAGGCTATTTTAATGTGAGTTTTATTAAAACTAAAAGAGAAGAATCATAGGGAACCAACGAGAAACTAAGAACCAATGTAGCAGCTTAATCACAGGCTTGCTTTTCCTCAATTTGAAGCTTTGAACTATTGCTTAAACTTTATTTTATTAAAAAGAAGTGCACAGTGTAGATAAATGTGTAGGCAGTGCAGTGTTCCCAAGTGAACCTGTGTTCTGACAATAATGATTAATTAGTTAATGGCTGTGGCTAATTTCATTTTAGCACAGTTTTAAAATACAATTTTGTGACAGACATACCAGCCTTCTTGTAACTAGGAAAATCACAAAATATTAAATGTTGAACAAACTCTAGAGAGCACCTAATGCAAAGTCATTGGCAATGCAAAAAACACCCTTTAGTAATATGACAGTCCTAACAGGGACTTGGTGCCTAGTTGGTATTCAGTATGTATGATTTCTCAGTATGTTTTTAACTATGCCTATGACATTGTGTTATAGGATCTTTAGGGTGTTGCTTTTCTGGCCAGAAACCTCTCTGGCCCGTGGCACCTTTGCCCAAGTTCTTGATCTGCATCCGGGAAGAATGAGGTATGCAGACAAGTGGAAGGTAAACAGGATGAAGAGAAGCTTTATTGAGTGTTACAGCAGCTCAGAGGAAACCCACAGTGGGTAGCTCCTCTCTATAGGCAGGTCCTCTTGTGAAGTGCTCAGCTCTCAGCAGAGAGAAGGCCCTGGAGAGGATGGCTTTTCCCCACAGGCAGGTTGATCAAATTATCTCTACAGATAGGTCTCTGAAGCTCTCAGCAGAGAGGGTAGCTCCTCTCTGCAGCTCATTGTCCAGTCTTCTCTTCATCATTTGCCCTCTGCCCTGCTCTGGCTGAGCCCAGGGCTTTTATGGACCTCAGCAGGGAGGAAGTGAATGCAGATTGGTCCACGTGTGTCCATGGGACCTCGGAGGTGGCATCACAAGTTCCCACTCTGGTCAGTGGGACTGGCATTATGGCCCCCAGCCTTCAGGCATTCCCTGAGCCAGCAGGGCATGCAAGGGGCCTTCCTGTGCCTCCGAGGGTGCAGGCTGCAGAGATGCACATGTCCTATGCCTCAGAGGGTGGCTGCACCTGAATCCGGGGTGCTACCGCCCCATCAACTCAGAAAGGGTGAGGCTCTTGCATGCCTCTGGCTATTGATTGTTCTGGTGGAGTTGGCGGCCCAGGTCTGTAGCTGTGGATGGGGCAGTGCAGATGCAGCTACACCCAGAAGGGCAGCTCTGCCTGCGCCAGGCCCTGCCAAGAGTGCAGGGAGCCTGAGATTCGCGGCCCAGGTCTGTAGCTGTGGATGGGGCAGTGCAGATGCAGCTACACCTAGAAGGGCAGCTCTGCCTGCTCCAGGCCCCGCCAAGAGTGCAGGGAGGCTGAGAGTCATAGCTGCAGTTTGGGCAACTGTAGCCCCACCCAGGAGTGCGTGGCTCCTGCTTGTTCTGTAGAGCAGGAGCCCTGGGTCTGCAGCCACAGTTTTGGGGGCTGCAGTAGCACGCAGGGAGCTCCTGCCCCAACTCAGAAGGGACAGGGCTCCCATCAGCTCCAAGTAGTGTGCAGCCCCAGCTGCACCTCCAGGCTGCAACCAGTGTGATGACAGCAGCCACTGCCATCAATTGTACTACTACAACTTTGATCTAGTAGAACTTTCCAAAAAGACCTAAAGAGAGTTAGACCTGTTTTGGAGGAGCTTATGCCAGTTAATGGAGACTACCATTCCCGTTACTAAGAGTTTATCATCCAGATGATTTATAATTCTTTCCGAAATTTGTGGGTCTCTGATCATCAAGGCAATCCAAGAGATCTAGTGTTTTCAGATAATTTATCCTCTTTGATATGAAAATTTAAAACTCTTCCTGGTCATCATGTCTTTCTCCAGTCATTATCCTAATTCTTCCTCCTCATTCACACTAGAACTTCTTGAGTTGTTTATTCTGAGTCTCTAGTTTTCACTGTTTATCATGCTTTGTGCCCATACAAAAAAAAAAAAGACAAGAAAAAACCATCATGATCATAGCCAATAATAATAGTGCTTTCTTGTGATTTGTTGACTTTCTTTTTGCAGAGTGATTGACTGGTTAAGAGCATTCATGTCCATATTGCTGTTTTTGTTTTTTTCTTTTTTAAAAAATTGTACTTTAAGTTCTGGGATGCATGTGCAGAACATGCAGGTTTGTTACATAGGTATACACCTGCTATGGTGGTTTGCTGCACACATCAACCTGTCATCTACATGAGGTATTTTTCCTAATGCTATCCCTCCCCTAGTCCCCCACACCCTGACAGGCCCCACTTTGTGATGTTCCTGTCTCTGTGTCCATGTGTTCTCATTGTTCAACTCCAACTTATGAATGAGAACATGTGGTGTTTTTGTTTTCTGTTCCTATGTTAGTTTGCTGAGAATGATGATTTCCAGCTTCATCCATGTCCCTGCAAAGGATATGAACTCACCATTTTTATGGCTACATAGTATTCCATGGTATACATGCATCACATTTTCTTTATCCAGTCTATCATTGATGGGCATTTGGGTTGGTTCCAAGTCTTTGCTATTGTGAACAGTGCTGCAATAAGCATGTGTGCATGTGTCTTTATAGTAGAATGATTTATAATCCTTTGGGTATATACCCAGTAATGGGATTGCTGGGTCAAATGGTATTTCTATTTCTAGATCCTTGAGGAATTGCCACACTGTCTTCCACAATGGTTTAACTAATTTACACTCCCACCAACAGCATAGAAGTGTTTCTATTTCTCCACATCCTCTCCAGCATCTGTTGTATTTTGACTTTTTAATGATTGCCATTCTAACTGGCGTGAGATAGTATCTCAGTGTGGTTTTGATTTGCATTTCTCTAATGACCAGTGATGAGGTTTTTTTCGTATGTTTGTTGGATGGATAAATGTCTTCTTTTGAACAGTGTCTGTTCATATCCTTTGCCCACTTTTTAATGGGTTATTTTTTTTCTTGTGCATTTGTTTAGGTTCTTTGCAGCCATTTGTCAGATGGATAGATTGCAAAAATTTTCTCCCATTCTGTAGGTTGCCTGTTTACTCTGCTTATAGTTTCTTTTGTTGTGCAGAAGCTCTTTAGTTTAATTAGATTTCATTTGTCAATTTTGGCTTTTTTTGCCATTGCTTTTAGTGTTTTAGTCATGAAGTCTTTGCCCATGCCTATGTCCTGAATGATATTGCCTAGGTTTTCTTCTAGGGTTTTTATGGTTTTAGGCCTTACATTTAAGTCTTTAATTCATCGTGAATTAATTTTTGTATAAAGTATAAGGAAGGGGTTTAGTTTCAGTTTTCTGCACATGGCTAGCCAGTTTTCCCAACACCATTTATTAAATAGGAAATCCTTTCCCCATTGCTTGCTTTTGTCAGATTTGTCAAAGATCAGATGGTTGTAGATGAGTGACATTATTTCTGAGGTCTTTTTTCTGTTCCATTGGTCCATAAATCTGTTTTGGTACCAGTACCATGCTGTTTTGGTTACTGTAGCCTTGTAGTATAGTTTAAAGTCAGGTAGCTTGATGCCTCCAGCTTTGTTCTTTTTGCTTAGAATTAATTGCCTTGGCTATGTGGGCTCTTTTTAGTTTACATATGACATTTAAAGTAGTTTTTCCTAATTCTGTGAAGAAAGTCAATGGTAGCTTGATGGGGATAGCATTGAATCTACAAATTACTTTGGGCATTATGGCCATTTTCACAATATTGATTCTTCCTATCCATGAGCATGGAATTTTTTTTATTTGTTTGTGTCCTCTCTTATTTCCTTGAGCAGTGGTTTGTAGTTCTCCTTGAAGAGGTCCTTCACATCTCTTGTAAGTTGTATTCCTAGAAATATTATTATCTTTGTAGCAATTGTGAATGGGAGTTCATTTATGACTTGGCTGTTTGCCTATTATTGGTTTATAGGAATGTTTGTGATTTTTGCACATTGATTTTGTATCCTGAGACTTTGCTGAAGTTGCTTATCGGCTTAATGAGATTTTGGGCTAAGATAAAGGGGTTTTCTAAATATATAATCGTGTCACATTGCAGTTTTTTACAGTGAGTACATTAATTACATCTAACTGCCAGCACTTGGGAATGAAAACTCAGACTCATTCCACCCAAACTGAGATCAGAAATCACAAACCTTCATAGATATTGCTGGCTTACAGAGAACTACCAGGAGGGCTCTACTTAAAAGATTTTGGTCAATTGTTTTACCCATCTAAAGAGAAATAAGGTGTGGAATGGCTCATAGGCTGTGGTGAGAAGCTGAGTTTTCTAATGTGGAGTCCAGCACTGCTATTATCTGTAGTTGTTGAATTCCTTACCTTGTGTCACTCAAAGACTTTCTAGTAGTGTCTCCTAGCAGGGGTTGCTGGTTCTGATTGTGTTAACAAATCCAAAAAGTGTCTTAATTACTGAGAAGCACCCAAACAAACACATGGAAGACAGAAACTCTGGTGAGTACACATACAGCAATTTAGCCCAACCCCCAATTACTTTTCTTTCTCCTTGTTTGATTTGTACTCAGAAAATCGGTTCCCACATATTTAGCCTAAATTGTTGATGGAATGAATTGGCACATTCCACTAATTTATTCTAAATGCAATTTTTTCTCCTGCATTCATGTCTTTTTGCCACCATTCAAGCCATATTGTGTTCCAATTACAATTACCTATTGAGAAATGATGAGGAATAGCATATGAGAACAATTGTCTAGTCTCATCCACTAGCACTGGGTTGTGTGTCAGTGTGGTTGGTTTTTGCTGTTGTTGTTTGCTTAATTATTTTTAAACATTTTTGTGGGTACATAGCAGGTGTATGTATTTATTAGGTACCTGAAATGTTTTGATCAGGCATGCAATGTGAAATAAGCACATCAATTGGAGAATGCCATATCTAACCACTCAAGCATTTGTCCTTTGAGTTATAATCAAATTACATTCCTTATTTAAAAATATCCAATTATTGACTATAGTCACCTTGTCCTCTCATATAGTAGGTCTTATTCATTCTTTCTATTTTTTTTAACCCATTAATCATTCCCACCTTCCCACCAACCCCACACTTCCCTTAGCAACCTGTCATAACCATCCTCTATTATCTAAGAGTTCAATTGATTTGAATTTTAGATCACACAAATAAGTGAGAATATGTGCTGTTTGTCTTTCTTTAGGGCTTATTTTACTAAACATAATGATCTCCTGTTCCAAGTTACAAATGACTGGATCTCATTATTTTTCACGGTGTACTAGCACTCCACTGCATATATGTACCACATTTTCTTTATCCATTCATCTGCTGATGTACACTTAGGTTGCTTCCAAATCTTAGCTATTGTGAACAATGCTGCAATAAACATAGGATTGCATATATCCTTTCCATATACTGATTTCCTTTCTTTTGAGTATGTATGGGTATGTACTCAGCAGTAGAATTGCTTAGCTTTATCAGTCCTTCAGATAGTCTCCTTCCAATTGTTAGAATCTCAGTCTTTGCTGATTAATGCCTTAAAGTATACAGACAACATAGCAGACTTGTGAGGTAAAATCAAATTAAAATTTAGCATTTCACAGAAACCATTTCTGTATATTCCTCACACTTTACCCTCAGTATGCATATGGATCCAGCTAATTATGCAGTCAGTTAAATCATTTTCCTATTGTTTCTGCTGCTAATTTTCCATTTGGGAATCTGGATTGGTAGGAGAAGTTGTCTCACCACTTCTGTCTCATGTCAACCCAAACCAATTCCATATACATACATATCCCTGAGCATCTGTTCTCAGAACTTCAAGCCTCAAAAAAATACACTGAAACATAAACACATCCACACACCACAAAGGCGGCTCACAGCATCCATGAAAGTACTAAACTGGCAAGCCTCAAGGTTTGATCAACATGCGATCTGTCAGTTGCATTTGTACAACTGCAGGTAGATTGCCTTCTCTGTGCCTGGACCTGCATACTTCTTTGTATCTTTAGGTGTCTTAGACTACTGTTTCAGTTTATTTTATTAATTGACTGGAGGTACTTGTCACTTTATCCTGGGGGTAAATAGTGAGAGAAGGAGGGTTGATTTTGAGAATGAGGAACTTCTGCAACTGTTTCCATGTCTTTAATGAATTACTGAGTACACCATAGCTGACTTTTCCTTTGCTCCATTTCCTTACATCGCTAATTATGCTGGGATTCTTCTGCAAAACAGTTCTTTCCTTTTCAATACTCTATTCTTTAACCTGAGTAGAATTTAAAATGTTTGGTCATCATCTTTGGTCTCATTTTCATCTCATTTTCAAGAAATTCTGTACCATTTTCAGTTTACTCATGGGGTCCATCTTGATTTTGCAGCACAGTCATGGGTTCATCTTATTTGTAGATTTATTCTTTAATTTGAATTAAATTCAAATTCTGCAATATTGTTAAAGAGGTTTAATAAATGTATTGCCTAACTGTTAGCCATCTTAAATCAGATATAAAAATAATTTCTAAATTTTGTCTAGTTGCTAAGGAATTAGATCACACTTCATATATGTGAATTCCTGGTTGGTTGATTTTTTTCCTCCTATTTTGAAGATGTCAAAAGTAAGAATATTAATCCCAAATGCCTTTCTCCTAAACAAGAATAAGACTTCTTAGATTGTCAGAAAATGATTTAATTATGGCAACCAGACAATTATTAACAGCCCCAGGGATCTTTGCTGAACAAAACTTCTCATAATTACTTATCATTAAAGACCAGAAACCAGTTACCTGGCTACAGAGGACCATGTTTAGAATAAAGGTAGTATGAGCATGTGGATGCAAGGCAGCATCAAATGTAAGTGAAATGCAATGCTGAGATAATACCTGAGACATATTTATTTTAAAAATAAAACTCTTCATCATGCAAAGAGGAAGTTATGGGGGATTTTTTTTAAAGATTAAAACTTGGACTTATAATGGGTGGATTTTAAAGATTATAAAGCAGAGGAAAAAGTCAACTGTGCTTATTTCAGAGAGAGTACTCCCCTTACTGGTTGTGTTGAGTATGTTCAGAGAAAAAATTACTGACTTGGTTGCTGAGCGACAGTGTTAGGCTCTTCTCCCTAATTTCTAGACCTGAGTTAAAGCAAAACTTACAGTCTTTCAGACCCCTATGGCTATTGGCTTGAGAATGCCACTGAAAAAATAGTAATAATAATCAACACAAGGTTTTATATCATTTCAATTCTAGAAGTGGAAATATATCAGTCAGAACGGGGGTTTCGAGGGACTTGGAGATAAATAAGTTCTCATTGGCACTTACCTAATGATAGGCTCAGAGGGACTTCAACCAATCCTTGTGATCACTTCTCCAGTCCTTGTGTGTATAGTGAGAAGAAGAGCCTCACCAACCGGCAGAAACCTAGCTCCATGAAATTACATAAGGGTTAAGATAGTAATGACGGCAAGTTGAAGTCATTGCATTTTCTCTCCCTACAGTAGCAATAAATAAAAAAGAAATATTTCACGGAATTGCAAAGATATCCTTTAAAATTTTGAATGATACAGAGGTGGCAATTCTGAATAAATTCCCATTTAGTTTCAGAGTTTTTCCAGTGTATATGATTGACAGTTCTTCAGAATGACAGGATTATGGAGAACTTAATCAGGTGGTGACTTCAATTGAAATGAGTGTTCCATATATGAACACCCTAATGGAGCAAATTAATAAAGCCCTTAGCACTTAATATGAAATTGTTGATCTGGCAAATGAATTCCTCTTGAAATTTTAGAGTTTATTTTCACTTAGGCAGAGCAGTAGGATACTGTTAAAATCATGACTCAAGGATATATCAATTGTCTTCCTTTTCTATCTCAAACTAGGCAACAGGGACTTTGACTAATTTCATCAGTGCAAAGAAGACCTTTATTTTACCGTATTCTAATTATCATGTGAAAATCTAGAAAGTAGTAAGTAGCAGTAACCCTAGATTTCTTGGTAAGACGTAAGTATCAAATAACTAGAATACGTCTTTGGAAAACATACTAACTAAGGAAATCTCCTGCAGAGCCACTGTTCTTAAACATATCAGGATATGTCCTTTAAAGTAAGGATATATGCCTTAAAACAGATATTGTACTTTGCACTCCTTTCACTAAGAAAAAGGTGGAGTACCTATATGGAATTCTTTGGATTTTGGAGGCAGAATAGATCAGTGATTATGGGGTTAAATATATATTTATGTATAAGTATATAAATGTATTTATATTTATGTGTAAGTATATAATTTTATATTTATGTATATCTTTATAAATATAAGTATATAAACATCCTTATTAAAAAATTTTATTTCAAAAAAATTCTCCTTATCTACCCTGACAAATTTAAATATTTTCATCATAAGCTTAAAAAGTTGGAAAGGACGCATTTCCTAGTGAATTACAAATATTATCCTTTCAAAAATAAACTGTTACGTAATTCTTTTACTGTTACTTTTTTATTTCTTTATAACAATAATTGTGTATATTTAAGGGGAAAATGTGATGTTTTGATCTATGTATACAGTATAGAAAGATTCAAGCTAATTAACATATACATTACCAATTTATTATTTTGTTTGTGGTGAGAATGTTAAAATGTATTCTTTTAGCAATTTTGAAATATGTAATGCATTATCATTAACAGTGGCTACCATGCAATGAATAAGTCACTACAACTTATTCCTTTAGTATAACTGAGACTTGATACACTTTGATCAACATCTTCCCTTTACTAATCCCTTCCCCTAGCCCCCAGCCTCTGATAAACACCTTTCTACTGTTTGTTTCTATGATATGTATTTTTTCAAATTCCAAAAATAAAAATAGTGTGCAGTTTTCTTAGAAAACTAAAGATAGAATTACAGTATGATCTGGTAATCCCAGTTGTGAGTATACATCTAAAGAAATTGAAACTGGTATGTCAAAAAGTAATCTTTACTCCCATGTTCATTTCAGAATTATTATCATAGCCAAGACATGGAAGCAATCTAAGTGTCCATCAATGAATGAATGGATAAAGAATATGTGGCCTTTATATAAAAGAGAGTACCATACAGCCTTTATAAAGAAGAAAATTCTGTAATTTAGAACACATGGATAGAACTGAAGGACATATTGCTAAGTGAAATAAGCCAGGCACAAAAAAATACTATGTGATTTCACATATGTGTGGACTCTAAAAAGTCTGCCTCATAGAAACAGAGTACATAATTCTTTTTAAATGCAGGCCATGGAATCTAAATACTACAGTGACTTGATACACACCATTGGCTACTTATAAAAAATTATGGGCCAGGCAACGGGGCTCATACCTGTAATCCCAACACTTTGGAAGGCTGAGGCAGGAGAATTACTTGAGGTCAGGAGTTCAAGATCAGCCTGGACAACATGATGAAACTCTGTCTCTACTAAAAAAAAGTAATAACAATAAATACAAAATTTAGTCAGGTGTGGTGGTACACACTTGTAATCCTAGCTTCTTGGGAGGCTGAGGTAGGAGGATTGCTTGAAGTTGGGAGGCAAAGGTTTCATTGAGTTGAGATTGTACCACTGCACTCCAGCCTGGGTGACAGAGTGAGACTCCATCTAAAAAATAATTTCCCTTTAGCAGCCATCAATTTTACATCTCCCCTTATCCTTCTTGAACTTGCATTTGCATTCTATTTCTTCTAAGGACTCTAATTAGCATTCAATCCTTAGAAGAAATAGACTGTAAATACGAGGATTTTTTTCTTCCTTGATTGATTTTATTGATTATACCTTATATTCCCACTCTTCTCTGCTGCAAATATATTTTATTAATAAAAAATTATTGTGATTATATGTGTATTTATTAAACAATTCCTCCTACTGTGCATTGAGTCATGATAACAACTATAATTAATAAACAAAATTACATGCATATACAGAACTTTAGAAATTATTTAATATGTAATGTATAATTTTATTTGAAATTTATCTTGAAGATAAATTTATTTATCGAGATAAATTTTCTTCTCGAGTTTAGTATCTGTGAGTACTTATAGCAAAAATCAGATCGTTCTCAAAACTAATTTTACAATTTTTATTTGTACAGAGAAACATTATTCATATGGGCAAGTACATCAGAATGAATGGAATGTTCTAATTGTATGTCAATCAATTTTTTAAAGCCCTTCTGAAGTATAAATTCCCCAACACAGAAAGATAAAACACTGCTATGTTATCAAAAATTATTCTTAATTATCTATCAGCAAGCAACTGAATTATGTCCTTCAATTTTGTTAATAGTCAAAAATTAGAAACCCCATTGCTTGCAAAAAGATAATTTTAAAAAACACAGTCATAACAATAACTCATTTTCTAAATTTGGAGATAAATAAAAAAAGATTTTTCCAAAACTTAGAAAATGGCCATTGATAATAACACTGTCACTGAGAGGCACTTTATTTCAACACAATATAGTCAGAAGGAATTGAAAAATTTTCAATTGTTAAATTCAGAACACTTCTTCCAAGAAAATATTTTAATTAATTGTTTTTATATTACTAAGTGCATTAAATGTATTAGCAGCCAAACTTTACAAAGACAGAGATTGGGGAGTGAAGAAGAAAAGAAAGAAAAGAAACATAAAGAGGAGTAGAAGAGGAGAAGATAAGACAAATAAGAGGATAGGAGAAGTCAGGGAAGCAAGAAGGTAGGGAATTACATTTGACAGTGAAATTCTACCTGTAATACGTCTTAACAATGCTTTACTTATTTTGATTTCACAGTGTTCTCCCCTGGAAAAGATTTATTTATTATATTCTTGGTTTGTGGAAGGGAGGCTTGAGGTTTTTAAAGAGAAATCATCATTGTTCTTAACACCACATTCTGTAAGCAAATTCAGAAAATAACAAAGCATGCAAAATTATGCCATTTATGATGTTACACTTGGGTTTCAGCAGATGTATGTACAGGGAAACATTCTGTGGGTTTCTGGTGCCTTGATTACACAATATTTCCAAGATATGGATATTTTAAATTAATTCTGTGTTTAGTGTCCCTAGGAAGAGTGAGCAGTGTGCCTTTGTTTTATATTATGGAAGAAGTGCTCTCATTAATAGCATGACTGTGAAGGTAGGAAGTGAGAACTGCCTGATTTCTAAACAAAATCTGCATTTTCTGGCACATCCACTTAGAAGAGTCGCATGGAAGAAGTTCAGAGAAGAAATAAAATGCTGAATCTAACATTCCCCAAGTAGGATAACATGGAAAGAATATGGAAGAAAAAGGACCTATTACTGAAACTGTTCTAAGAATGTACATGTTGGATTGGTACTAAAAGTGAATGCAGACACAGAAGAAATGTAGAATGAGGCTTGGAAAAAAGAAGTTTATGACACTCATGGGCCCCAGAGAGGGAGTGACCACATTTCATGCACAGTCACAGCACTTCTGGGGTACATATGCAGATCATGCAGGACTGTTACGTAGTATACGTATGCCATGCTAATTTGCTGCATCTATCCCCTTGTTGTCTACATTAGGTATTTCTCTTAATATTATCCCTCCTCATCCCCCCACCCCCTGCTATCCCACTCCTAGCCCTCCCACCCCCCAACAGGTCCTGGTGTGTGATGTCCCCCTCCCTGTCACCATGTGTTCCCATTGTTCAACACACACTTATGAGTGAGAACATTCAGTGTTTGGTTTTCTATTCTTGTGGCATTTTGATGAGAATGATGGTTTCTAGATATATCCATGTCCCTGCAAAGGACATGAACTCATCCTTTCTTATGGCTGCATAGTATTTCATGGTATATATGTGCCATATTTTCTTTATCCAGTCCATCATTAATAGGCATTTGGGCTGGTTCCAAGTCTTTGCTATGGTGAACAGCTGCAATGAACATACGTGTGCATGCGTCTTTATAATAGAACGATTTATAATCCTTTGAGTATATACCCAGTAATGGGATTGCTGGGTCAACTGATATTTCTATTTCTATATCCTTGAGAAATTGCCACACTGTCTTCCACAATGGTTGAACTGATTTACACTTTCACCAACAGTGTAAAAGCATTCCTATTTCTCCACATCCTCTCCAGCATCTGTTATCTCCAGATTTTTAAATGATCGCCATTCTAACTGGCATGTGATGGTATCTCAATGTGGTTTTGATTTGCATTTTTCTAATGGCCAGTGATGATGAGCTTTTTTTCATGTTTGTTGGCTGCATAAGTGTCTTTTTTTGAAAAGTGTCTGTTCATATACTTTGCCTATGTTTTGATGGGGTTGTTTTTTTTCTTGTATATTTGTTTAAGTTCTTTGTAGATTCTGGATATTATCCCTTTGTCAGATGGGTAGATGGCAAAATTTTTTTTCCATTCTGTTGGTTGCCGGTTCACTCTAATGATTGTTCCTTTTGCTTTGCAGAAGCAATTAAGTTTAGTTAGATCCCATTTGTCTATTTTGGCTTTTGTTGCCATTGTTTTTTGTGTTTTAGTCCTGAAGTCCTTGCCTATGCCTATGTCTGGATGGTATTGCCTATGCTTTCTTCTAGGATTTTTATGGTGTTAGGTCTTATGTTTAAATCTTTAATCCATCTGGAGTTAATTTTTGTATAAGGTGTAAGGAAGGGGTCAAGCTTTTATTGGAGCTTCCAGGGAAAGACAAGGCAGGAAAAGAGTGAACATTTTAGAATTGGGTAGTTTGCATAATTCTGAGGACTCTGGACCATGGGAGTGGTCTCTTGCTGACTGGTTTCTTGCCCTAGTACAATTTAGGGCAGGAAAAATATTGGCTTGGCGTGTGCATAGATCAAGAAGCAGTTGAGGATAGAGACTCTGGATTGGTTGGTTTGCATATGAAAACTATGCTCCTGGACAAATTCTTATTATCTTTAGTAGTGAGCTAGCCCTGGAAGGAATAGTCTCTTTCTCCAGATCTGTAAAGCCTCAAATACCAGAGCATCAGTATATAGCAAATACAAAAATGTGGTTAATATAATTACCCTGATGATTAATGAATGTCAAATAGACAAATATAGACTCAAAGAATAAAAAAAACAGTTAAAGCAAACTCTTATCTCAAATGCAGCAAAAGCAACAGATCTTTAGCATTTTAGCACTACACTTGGAATCATTTTGAACTGTGACATCACCAAGAAAAAAACCAAAAATCTGAAAGATGTGACACTAAATCTAAATATTCTGTGAATAGGACACTTCTTTACAGGATGAGAGCTAAAACAATAAGGCAGATAATTATTTTGTTTGACCTCAGATGCTGAAAATGTGTGAGAGAGGTCAGGGAACGCAAATGTTGCTCTGCACATTTCTATTATTAACTGTGAGTATTGATTTAAGAGTTAGAAATAAATTTTACCAAGTGAATTAGTAAATATAAAATCCAGAAATAAGGAGGATAGTCTCTCTTTCTCTCTTCCTACATACACACACACACACACACACACACACACACACACACACAAACACATATAAATATATACATATATGTATGCATGCCATGTATATGCTGACACTATAATTATAATATTTCTTTTATTTAACATTTTTAACATTTATATGCTATTCGTTTTGATGGCTGTGCAGTATCTCATTTGTGACTCAACCAATTTAATATTTCCCATAGCAATGAAATGAGAACTTTTACAGAATATATAACACCCTCACATACATGTATCAGCTCTCTGTAACCTCCATTCGCTAGAACATAATAGAATACATTTTTTGTTATTAAAACATTTTTGAGTAAGTATTAAGCTTGCTGGCTAAGCCTAACTATGGATGAAAAACTCAAACCCAAACCTGTATAAATGCTTCTAAACTCCCCAACTTTAGCTAAATTGAACTAAATATGTTAATAAATATTCTCTACAGCTTTTGTTAATTAAGTCATTTAAATTAGCATGGAGTATGTATAACTTGGATAAATAGTACATACAAAAGAAAAGTATGATATAATACTATATTCATGGAATTTCTGGTCTAATATGGGTAAATGGACCTACATGCACATAAACCAATGAGTTCAATTAAGCAGTATAGGTTCTGTGATTTGGGGAGTATAATCTGGCAAAAATTTAGAGGATCAATTAAAAATAACAAGAAAAATAATTAAGAAATAAGGATTGAAAAGCACCTAAGTGCATTCTAGAAACAATAGGGTTATTTAGACTGAAACAGCTTCATAGACTAAGGCATGGAGGTGAAAAAAGAGCATAGCCCTAAAAAAGAATCTTAAATAATTCAATATGGTGAGAGCATAGTTGATGAGGCACAGCATAGTGAATGAGGAGACCCATAGGGTAATGGAGGGCCAAATGATTGAGAGCATTTTATACCATGATAATCCATCTGGATTTTATTCTTAGATAAAGGCGAGTTTTTGAAGTGTTTTCAAGCACGGAAATGAATTAAAATTGGGACCTTTGGAAGATTGTGCTGGTGACAGAAAAAATTAGATTGGAGTGGTGGTTAGATGAGGAGCTTGAATACCAGTTTGAAGGCTATTACAGTAGCCTAGGCAAGGGAAAATGACGCCTGCCTAAAACGAGGCAATATTCTTTCCTGATGGAGATGCATTTAGCCTAATAGCATCCTCAAAGACTGAAGAGTGTCAAATTTAAGTTATCAGTAGATCACTCATTTATTGGTTTTGTAAGTAGTCTAGGTGACTTCAAAATTCTATTTCTCTATTAAACGGACTCTTATTTATCGCCACAGGTGGAAACTTGACCTCTCTAAGGGCCATGCAAACACATTATCTCTAAGTTATCATTTCTTTATTGCATCATTTAAAGATTTATTTAGTCTTCATGCTTGACTGCCTTTGCCCTCTTTCTTTTATGAAGAATAGGTGTTATTTTTTAATGCCTAGTCCACATCAGTCAATTTCGTTTAATTCTTCTCACCATCAAAAATCAAAAATAAAACTAACATCAAAATGAAAGAAAACACATTTTCTCTTGAAATAGCCACCAACCAAAGTCAGATGCTAGCACCATTGGTTCTCTTTCCTTTTCTTATTATGAGATGCCTGAATCTACTATTCAGTCTTTGTGGAAAAAACATTCATTTCATATTAAGGGGTTTTTAGATGCACACATAATTAATAGAACCTTCTAGATAATACCAGACTGGTCTCATATCTCAGATAATTTGGAATCATAACTTGTTTGAACTATTCCCAGGTCCTTATCAGCACACTTTTTTTCTCACATCACTGATCTGGCCAAGAATTCAATCCCTAGATTAAAATCTGAAGCATGTATCAGTAGGTTTTCATTTTTATATTTAACTATCTGTAATATCCATTAATCAATTGCATATTGGTAATACCTATTTTTATCTTCTATGTCTATCTTACAAGTTTTTAGTAAGTATTCCTTATGACTGCAGCTCTAATTATTGTCCCTTGCAAACAAGAAATTCAGTTTATTTATAAACAGATCACATGCTAATCTAATAGTTCAGCATCCAAACTATGATCAGACTTTAAACTCTCTAATAACCCAGTGTAAAATGCTTTAATTGAATCACAAAGGGGGAAAACTATAATCCTATAAATCAGCCTCAAGAATTTGACATGCTGAGAATGCTTTTCTGGAACGTTTTAATTGCATGACACAGCAGGCATCATGAGTCTATAAAAAGGGATGAATTTCCTATAAGCAATCATGTTATATAATTTAAAATGTCATGCTAGTAATACTAGTTTTTGAACTCAGTGCATTATTCTCATTAGTCAATACAGATTGTCAGGCTTATAAAAATGTCTGTGTGAGCAAAAGGATAAATGGTTATCACACTAGTATACTAAAATGTATGGTGATAAAGTCAAACTTCCAAATTCAACAAAGAAGGTCCAGTGCTGGTGCCCACCTTGCACCCTGGTTTCTGGGAGAGACTCCAGCTACCAAAGACCCTGAAGTAGAATAAGTGAACTGGAAAATAAATGAATGAAAGAATGAATGAACACAAATTATTGTAAAATAAAAATTTGTCAAGTCTACAAACATCATGTGAATGTAAGACAATAAAAGATATGGTACAAAAATGAAAAAAAAAAAGAAGAAGAAGGTGATTTTTGGAAACAAAAACCTGGGCCCTCATCTGAGCTCTACTATTTTCTACCATGTGGCTTTGGTCATTATCTACCTTGTCCAGGCAGGACCTACCTCAGAAATTCCACAAGTAGTTAATAAAGATGACAGTTTTGTAAAAAGGAGAAAATAGGGGAATCGTCTTAATGCTGTCTTTGCATGACAAATTTGCTTTTTAAATTTATACTACTAGTTTGTTTTATATGCCTTGATGGAAAATATGATGTGTTTTATAGTCAAATCATTTAGCCACCCCTTCATCATAGGCCTTAGTTATAAAATATTACCACCCAGAGTGGCATTAGTTAATGTGTTCTATGCCTAACACAGACTGTGAACTCACCACAGCTCTTTTTCTTATACTCCTTTCTGTTCTCTCCTCATCCTCTGTCCAGGCCCCAGGTAAGGGAATCATATTAGTTTTGTCTCCTGCCCAAAGACATACTCCTTTGTCAACCACCCATGTTGGAAGTTGATACCAGTCGCCAACAGTTCACTGTGTGACTGGATTCCTTACTCTACTGATATAACCACTCAGGATTGCCAGTCCTAAGCATTGTTCTCTTAAATAAAGAGTAGCACATAGCAAAGACCTGGAACCCACCCAAATGTCCATCAGTAATAGACTGGACAAGGAAAATGCGGCACATACACACCATGGAATACTATGCAGCCATAAAAAAGATGAGTTCATGTCCTTTGTAGGGACATGGATGAATCTGGAAACCATTATTCAGCAAATTGACAAAGGAACAGAAAATCAAACACTGCATGTTCTCACTGATAGGTGGATATTGAACAATGAGAACACATGGACACAGGAGAGCTGGGGTCTGTCACCCACTGGGGTCTGTTAGGGGGTACTAGGGGAGAGACAGCGGGGAGTAGGGAGTTGGGAAGGGATAATATGGGGAGAAATGCCAGATATAGGTGACAGGAATGGAGGCAGCAAACCATATTGCCATGTATGTACCTATGCAACAACCCTGCATGTTCTGCACATGTACCCCAGAATCTAAAGTGCAATAAAATAAAAAAATTAAAATTAAAAATTAAAAAAAAACCAAGTAGCACATTTTGGAAAGCCATCTTAATTTTTTTTTTCTTGCTTCATTAATGACTTAGTCCATTTGGGTTGCTGTAACAAAGTATTGTTGACTGGATAGCATATGAACAACAGAAATTTATTTCTCACATTTCTGGAATCTGGGAAGTCTACAATCAAGATGCCAATGGATTGAATGCCTAGTAAAGGGCAGTTTTCTGGTTCATAGATTATGCCTTCTTTCTATGTTTTCACGAAGTGGAAGGGGGAAGGCAGCTAGCTCCATTGGTGTCTCTTTTATATGAACCCTAAACCCACCTCCCAAAAGGTTCTACCTTCTAACACCATCACCTTGGGAGTTACAATTTCAACATATGAATATTAGTTTACAAAACATGTTGAACAAAGCAATTAGTAATTTGGAAAATAGACACAGGGCAGAAACCCCAGATGTACTCATATTTGTTTACTTTTAAAAAATTGTACCAAATAAGCTAAAGCTTTATTCAATGATTGGATCATATTAAAAGTGGTTTTTTTAATGCTGAACAATTATGACCAAAGATAGATACTAAATAGGTCCCTTTTAATATCTTGCCCCATAACTGCGCATAATGAAACAGTGACCTTAAATGCATGGCTTATTTGTGAATGTTAAATCCAATACAACATTCTGTCTAGTGACATTAGTCAAAACTGATTGGCAGTCACCTGAAGGGCTGCTAATCACAGTTTTGATGTCATTTAAAGACTCCACAACAATTAAGATTTGTTTTGACTCAGTAACATATATCATGTATCTATATGGATACATGTACAAACAAATGCATGCATATTTTTATACAAACTATACAACCATAAGTTTAAATAAACTCACTTGACCACCTCTGAATAGAGTTAATGTGTTCCTGATTTTCTTCTAAAACACATTTTATCCCTTCTTCTCATACAGAACTGTTCTTCTGGAGACAGCATCTCACTAGTTGACCAGGCTGCCTGGCCTCAATTTCAAACCATCCACCTGTCTCAGCCTCCTGAGTGGCTGGGACTATAGGCAAGCAGTGCTACACCCAGCTATTCTAGAGATCTTACTGTCCTACCTCATGTCTAGTTCCAACATTACCACCCCTTGAATATCTACTCTGATATTACTTTTTTTCATAACAGGCAGAATTCATCTCTCTTGTCTATATACTCCCACAGAAATCTGTAATTACAGTATAGTACTTATCACATCATTTTATAATTGGTTACAGATCCTTCTTCCCTGGGGTTATGTTCCCTTTGAAAGGATTACTCATTCACTAGGTATCCATTTAGTACATTCTAGGAGTGAAGCCTTCTGAAAGGCACTGTTTCCTGACTTCAAGGACCTGAGATCCTCATGGAAGAGAAATGTTAATCAAATTATCAGACAGCTCATAATAAAAGTACAACTCTAATTAGTGCCACTACCATAAAAGATAGATTTTCTATGAATGCACAAAAAAGATAAATTGGACCTAGTTAAAGGGATGAGAAAAGGGTTCCTTGAATAACAGACAATTGAGTGGATGTCTGAAGAATGAGTGGGCTAAGAAGGAGGAGGCTCGCTATTAAATAGGCTAAGAGAAAGAAAAGGCATAGACCTATTCCATCTAATCTGACTGTTTTTCAATGATTAAAACTTCTTGCACATATACATATATAGATCCATGTGCATGTACATACACATACACTATCACAGGGCTATGTGTGATCAGACTGCTGCGATTAATTATTTTGACATACAGAATGTGTGGCAGACACATATGCCACTGCCCTTTTCTGTGCTTGCCTGTCTCTGTAGTAAGTAGTCCCCATTCATCCTGGCTGCTTTCCATTTCAAGCACACTTGTTTCTTTACTTGTAATCCCAAGAGTTTTCTCTAGCTCCCTGGGAGCTATATCATGGCAAAGGAGCCTAGAAAATGTTGGATTGAATGCTGCCCCCAGACGCAACCATCATCAAATGAGTGACAAGACATGGCAGATAGATAGCATCCTTCTTTAGCCCTTGATGGTACAATTCTGAGATGTGTTCTACCTGGTTCCTCAGAGGGTCCCCCATGGGATTAAGCCTTCTATGGCAACCTGCTTATGACAGCATCATTTACTGCATTATCTCCCTTTCTGGCCCTACTGTCTGCCCTTCTTCACTTGTGTTTCTGCAGATCATCTTGCAGATAAATGACCTGTGCACAGGTCCTTGTTTGGGTGTGATACTGGGAGATGAGGAAAACTCAAACTAAGAATATAAAGTGACTCTCAGTCAAGGCAATGAACAAATTCTAATATCTATCACGTATACTGTGAAATGCTTTTTTAGTGCCCTGAACTTTGACATAGTCACAAGTGATATTAATCATTGATTACCCTTTGCATGAGGGCCTATTTCCATTGTGATGATAATCTAGAAAATTGCCAGTTTCTTCACATTTCAGTCAGTGTTCTGTCTCTGTCCCTCTGGTCAACTCCGAGAAATCAGAGATCTGGTTCCTTCCTTAATATGTGTGGCCTGTGGTCTCTTTAACGTGGGACAGACAGAGTCTGAGTAGGAAGGGTGAGACTTGGTAAAAGTGGGCTGCAGGATATGGACAGTTTTCAAAAGAGAGCTTTATTTTCTTTGAACTCTTTTTTTATGTGTGTCATTTTACTATGATATTTACTGCAGGTGACTCCGTTCCCTTGGACTGTATTCTGGTAGTGGCAAAAGGGGCTACTCTGTAATTATATAAGACTATTCTCTGGAATATGAGGGATAGGAAGGACAAAAGTCCTGATATAACACAATTCCTTCCTGACATGATAAGGGTATGCTGAACCTGCTGAAGGGGTATTGACACCCTTTCTTGTGAATCCCTCTGTCTGTTGTCCTAATAGTGCACTTTGTGCTTTGTGTATTTGCACCTTGGGAAAGTTATATGTAGTAAATTTTGCCAGTAATTCTTGACTTTTTATATAATCAAATTAAACATTTGTGGAGTACCTGTCCTGTACTGAACACTGTGTGTGGCAGTTTCTTTACCTCATTTAATTTTTTCATCCATCATGCCACAGACACATCACCATCTCATGTTACACATGAAGAAGTGGATTTAGAGCAGTTTAAAGTGTCATAACCAGCAATAACAATCTAAAGAGTTCAATGTACACCCAGGGCTCTTCCCAGCACCTCATAATTCAAAAGATTTGAAGACATATGATCTGGTGTAAAATTAATAGCCAGCATAGTTGTTATATTTTTCCCATTATGAACTCTTAGAAAATTGTTTCTCTTCTTAATTATTCTCTTTATCATCTGATGAATATAATAACTCTTAAAACAGCATCTTGCACAAGGATTCTGTGGTAAACCAAATGATATAATTTGTTCTCAAATATCCTTAATGTGGAACATAGCAGCATTGTATTTACTAATGTAACAACCTACAGTTTTGGCTATCATATGCATAATGAAGCCCAATCACAAAACCCAGCCAATGGTTAGTGACAGAAAATGAGTACCATTTAACCATAAGATCTGAATAACAATTCCACAGCATGCCATACAGACCTTCCCCTATAAAATTGCAAACTTGCTCTTCCCTCTCCTTCCCTACCTCCAGACAGATTCAGAAGGTTGAAAAGAGAGTAATTGTGTCTAAATATTCTAATATACTTAGATTTATAATTATGTGCTAAATGATAACCCCATAAAAATAAACATCTTGTTTATGGAGATTAGTATAATGTGCTCTGTAGAATTTCATGACAATAGGACTCCTAGGACAATAATATATTTTCCAGAATGGCATTGTGTTCATGTTTGCTCAGGTAGTCAGACAGGATTAGCTAGAGCTCAGATTTTATACTCATTTTCTCATATTATTTAGTATGAAATATGCAAGATTTGTGTTAAATCCAATCTCAGAGTTTCCATTTCCTTAGTTTCATTAATGTACCCTTGTGTTCAAACTACCCAAAAATCTATCTTTAAAGCCCTAAACTGTTCTTTTATTTACAGGAACAGGCAGCAGATTGCTGCACAGAGATAAAAATTAGGGTAGTTTTTCTTGCTACCAGAAGAGCAAGCAAAGTTTACTAACTTGTCATGTAACCCTTTCTTAGAAAGAAATGGCTTGTAAATAATTAAAAGAACTGTTTAATGTGGATAATTTGTAAATTATAAATTTATATATGAATTAAGACAAAAAATCACTATCAGGCACAATTCTGTTTGGGAAATTGCATCTCTTTATTTTAGGATGTAACATTTGGAAAGTAAAAGAGCTAATCCATATCATATATTTTTGTGGAAAGGGATTTTCTACCAAAAAGAATTGGTTCCAGATGGCTAGGCATTTTTGATATGTCCTTGAAGGCTCATACCCATTGCTTTATTAAAAGCACATGCTGGTTATTAGCATCTAAATTTTAAATTGATGGCTAAAGTAGATTCACGAGTGAGAAAGCTTAGTGATAGAAGCAGCACTGCTTTAAATGTCAATGAAATTTCTAACACTAATAGGATATTTAGTTAATTCCAGATTCACTGGACAACTCAAAACCTTATGTATTCACAAATATCAGTCATAATGTCAGATTTTCAAAGTATCTCAGCTCAGCTGAAACTTCCGTAACCCTTTAGGAATTTTAGTTTCATAAACAATATGCGAATGCAGCACTGTAAATAAAATATTCAGTTCTCCAGTAAGAACCTGGGCCTTAGTCTCATCTCTTCATTTACTGGTGGTGAAGCCTACATTGAGCTGCTTTCTGTTTCAGTTTTTCAATCTATGAAATAGTAATGGATACAGTACTTATTCCATGGGGTTGTTGAAAGAATAAAATGAGATAATGGACATAAAGCACTTTATGTACATACAGCTCTATGTTTCTAATTCTATTTTTAAGAAGAGATTATTCCTATGTGACCCTGAGGCAAAGTGGGGGCAGGGATTATGAGGACTGATTCTTCTCTAAGGCTGTCAACATCCATATGTATTTCAATAACAGACTGCCTAATATAGAGAAATACTCCAAATTCATAATGGTAAAATACTAAAACAGAAGCAATTTTTTTGGCTGACTAAAACATGTAATGATTCAATGATGTAAGTGAAATTTCCAAATATTTACTTAAAGTATAAGTTTTAACCAATTTACTTACAAAACTGTATTTCAATACATTAAACATAAAGGACATAGATATGTTAATTTTTAAATGTTTATTTCTTTTATTCTCACACTTATCTTCAGTATCAATGCCTTTTTGTACCATTTATGTTATACTTTGAGTCATCTGGCAGGTCTCTAGAGCATGTTTTCTTCTATTTTGCCTATGCAGTTTGAGATATGACCAGCCACCACAATATAGCCATTTGCTGCATTTCTTTTAAAACAGTCTTTTTAAAGTCTGTTTTAAAGTCTTGAGCCAAGTAGTTTGGAGCAACTAGTTTAGTCTAGAGAGACAAAGACTTCTCAGAGGAGGCAATATATAAATTGAGCCCTAAATTGTGTGAGTGTTTAGTGAAAGATGATGGCAGTAGTTGCCGTGGTACATTAATGACAAGGAGAGCAGTCAAAGGCTACCTCACTAACCTAGGAATAAATTGTGGGCAGCAAGTAACTAAGTGGAATAGTCAAATCAAGCAATCACATCAAAGGTAAGATAAATCACAAAGATTTAATTGAAGAGAAAGAATATGGGTTGATTATGAGTTGATGTAGAGGTCATAACAGGTACTCAAAAATTGTTTGTTAAATGAATGAGCAAGTGATCAAAGATAAGTTCATAGTTTCAGTCCGGAAATAGCACAGTTGGCAAAAGAAGCTTGTTCATTGCTCAGGATGGTGGGATTTCCAGTAAGGCATTAGAAATAAGGCATTGGATAAGAGAAATAAGTGAAGTAAGCACTCATGGAGATTTAGACATGAAAATGGAAATAATCCATGCATGGGAACAGGTGCAAAAAAAAATGTAGCATGGCTGAGATTAAAAGCTGTCTATGTAATGTATGACTTGAGTGTTGCTTTTTATATTCTTTTATGCTTGAGTGGTTATGTTACTCTCATAGAAAACAACTGTAATATAGTAGAAACAATAATAGGCATGAAATCAAGAACTGAATTCACATTTTTCATGTACTATCTATTAGCTATGTGACCTTTAGCAAATTATTTAACATCCAAGATGGTTTCTTTTTAAATAAATTATTTTAAAAACACCATCTCTTTCACAGTGTTTGTGAGAATTAATGAAATAATCTAGGCAAAATATATAGCAAACTACCTACTACATAGTAGATATTCAGTTACCAGTTTTTAAATTACACTTGACAATTTTAATGGTTCTGAAATAGCAAATAAAAATTTTGAATTGTGATTAGACAATGGCTCCTCCCATGCAAAGCACTGATGATGTAACAGAGGAACAGGTTTTTCTTATTTCTGGGTTGAAGTGGGTACACAGCATCTTGTATCTTAGAAGTAAAAAAAGAATGGAGAGCTACCTAGCTTTCCCCTGAAAACACCTGCTTAACTGAATAACTCAAGTTTAGCCAGTGTAAATGACAAACGGGAAGTGTCTAAAAACAGGAGAAGCATTCAGCCTGATCCTCCTTGAGTCTTGTCAGAAATTGCCATTGTGACATCCAAGTTTGTGATTTCCTCATAGTGGTATCTGTACTACTGTCCTCTCTGCCTGATTAAAACACGACTCCTTCTTCGCAGTGGTAGGCACATAATCCACATTTGACCACTTGCAGACTTTTCCCATAATTTTTTTTAAATGAAGCTAGATGAAAAGGCTCATTTTCTATTCTGATTGCTGAACTGGAACAATGTAAGCCCCTAAATAAACAAAATGTTTTCAGATGTACAAAAGATGCTTTGCATTGGGATATATTTGGGGATTTGTAGAGGGAAATGGATAAAGTTTGGCAATATCTGTGGTACAGCATAGATCTATGTGAATGAAGAGACAGACCATTACCAGAAGCAGCCATAAAGTGTATTAACCTTTAGAAGCAGAGGTACTCAGTAAGATTTACACACACCAAAGCCAGTGCTCCTGTAGCTCTACTTAGAGGAAGAATGAAGAAAAGAAAGTGGGAGTGCCTGGTGGACAGAGTCTGAGAAGGTGGGCTATGGATGACAGCTCCCTTGGTGCCTGCTTTCAGCTTAGGGAAATTACGGTAGTAAAGCTGGTCCCGTTGGCCTCAGAGCTTAGGATTTTCCATGGCAGTAAAGTAGGTTCCTGGAGCAGAGTCAGTATCTGCTTTGGTGCCTGCTAAAATATAACTTACTGAATCCCATCCAGGCCTATGAATTGACATTTAAAGAGGTTCTGCTGGTTAATCTTATGCACACTGAAGTTCTGGAACTCTTACTCTATAGCTGCTGGTAATGAAAATGTCCTGAGAGATAACTGGGCTGATAGGTATTGAATCTCTTCTAGTTTATTGAAAAAAGTCAGAGTTGGCATTCTCATTAGAACCCAACTCAGAGTTTGGATCCCCAAAGCATTTTTGTGGGTACTGTGTTCTCTGGACAGGCATAGACTAACTATGATACCTGACTTCTTGCTTTCCCCTATAAAATAAAAGAAAACATTTTTTGTATTTTTTCTCATTTTGATCCAACAGCAGAAGACCTTTTATTTTCCCTTTGTACCATTTCTGCTACATAGAAACGGAGCATCATAACTTTGTCAGGTTAGCCTGGCCTTCGTCATTTATTCACACCGAGAAGGCACTGGTATACACTATTCAACAGCTGGCCTCAGCATACATCCACACTTACTCCCAGCAATAAAAGCCCTGCTTGTTCAGCATCTTTATAATCTCCTCTGTTCTCACCCAGACAGGCATGACATTCTTCTCTACCTGCCATTTAGTAATAGTAGCCAGGCTGAGTGACAAACACTCTAGTCCCTAACCCTTCTTACTTTGACAAGCTTTTCATAAGAGTTCACCTTTGCTTCCCACCTTTGCAAAAAGGTGAATACATGTTGACATACACATTCTTTTTGGACATCTCTCTAACAGCTGTCAGGATGAACTTGTATTTTCTGCTTGTCTTACACATTCTGTCAGAAAGCCCAGGAGAGTCTTTGCTTTCTGGATGTAATGCAATCCTCATACTTGGAGTTTTTCTATTTATTTCAGGTGCTGGTAATCTGTTTACTAAAAATGCTTCTACATTTATTCTAATTCAGCATTAACTTGAAAACATTCTAAGACTCATTTACTGTTTAAAGGGATGTACAATAAAATCAGAATGAACCACTCAAATATTTCATACTGTTTCTGGTTTTGGAATATATGCTAACCAATTATTCATTATTCCATTTTGTTATGTGAGAAGTACATGCTTATAAGATAGTCTATAGCCAGACTCCTGTTGCTGATTTTTTTTCTACCAAGATGTAGATGAAGAACTTGAAATAATTTAAGGGCTAGGTCAATTGTTCCTAGTGTCAGAAGATTCCTGAAATGACACTCTGGATAACAGGGATTTACCAGCCTCTAGGTATGAATCTAGAATTAACTTTGGTGAATACGTACTAAGAATAAAAACTACATTGCTTAAGAATTTAAGATTATTATTTGAACCAAAAATTATTTATATGGAAAGGAGAAATGGTGAGAAGAGGCAAAGAGAAGAATAAGAAAATATAATAGGCTGAGCACGGTGGTTCACGCTTGAAATCCCAGCACTTTGGGAGGCCGACGTTGGTGGATCATGATCAGGAGTTCAAGACAAGCCTGGCCAAGATGGTGAAACCCTGTCTCTACTAAAAAATACAAAAATTAGCCAAGTGTTGTGTCGAGTGCCTGTAATCCCAGCTACTCGGGAGGCTGAGACAAGAAAATCATTTGAACCCAGGAGGCGAAGGTTGTAGTGGGCAGAGATCATGCCACTGCACTTCAGCCTGGGCAACAGAGTGAGACTGTCTCAAAAAAAAATAATAATCATCAGGAAAAATAAAAAGAAAATATCAAAAAGCATAGAAAGGAAAGAACTATGAGATGAAAGAACATTCATTTTGGAAGACATATATAACAATTTTAATCCTGGCTGAGCTGTTTATCACTTGTATAACACTGAATGAACGTATTAACAGCTTTGGTGAGGATGTCATCTGCAAAAGTCTAACATAACAAAAGCATAGGTGATAATTCCTTTTGCACCCAAGTTGTTGGTGTCAGAAGCAGAAATGACTTTAGCTAAATTGAAGAGTAGGGTAATTTATTGGTAAGATCTCAGGGAACTCCTAGAAGCTTTAGGAAAGTGGAAAGTAAAATGGGAGGGAACCAAAAGAAGCCATGTGCAACCATGATCTTATCTCACTGTTATGGAAGAGTGGATGGGTTATTATTGCAGAATCTCTGCCACAGCAACTGAAAATAGCCCCTGCACATTTGAGTAACTCCCTCCTGATTCAGTTTTGTAGGCAGATGGACTGTGGTAGTTGAGTCAGGGTGGTGGCAAAAATATTAAGGGAAAAATATTAGAGATAGTAGAGGAAATAGTCACAAAACCCCCTTTGATGGCCAGGTGGTTTGCATAGCTTCAGGAAAGGATGAGCTGAAGGTGGTCGGTTCTTACCCTAGGGCATTAAAACAGTAATTCCTGACTGAACTGTGGTAGTTTAGTCAGGGTGGTGGCAAAAATTGTATAGAGGCTTCCCCAGATAAGTCTGTTTGCCCCACCTCTGTTAGCAAACCTTTGATCATCTGCGCATGCATAACCGCCTTCTACTAGGGGGATCAGCAGAGTTAATTACCCACAAATGGTGTTTGTTTTAGGCTTTGGAACCTGGCCTTTAGTCTTTACCCTCTAGTGGCATTGACTCAAAGACTTTGTCATTTAATGTGTGCTGAATACAAGCTGAAGAGGCCAGCAAGTCGGGGCCACAGCTGCTATCTCTCTCAGGACTTTCTGTGAGTGGCCACAAACACCCCTAGCTTACTCTTTCACTAGAGATTTATGTCTGAGTGAATTTATTCATCCATCTCTGGGTCAGGTTCTGCAGGTCAGACCCCAACAATGGACAAGCTTAAGTACTCTAGCTGTCCTTTACTTAGTTTCTAAGGTACAAAAGACAGGTCTATCTGATGCCCCATTCTCTAGAATTTATACAGAGAGTTGAATCCTAGCTCCCTCTTATCTTCAGAGTCTCTCAAACTAAGAGACATGTTCAGATGCTGGACAGACTGCTATCATACGTCTCCCTTACAGCACATCAGAGATTAAAGTAAGTTGTATTAAAAGAAATACTTTGGTAAAAGTACCTGACACTTAGCATGTGTTCATTCAACATAGTTTGTATGGTTCTTTTTCTTTGTATTCCATTCAGATTTTTACATATAAAATGGGACTGTTATTTGCATGTTAATTATGAAAAAATTGAGGTAAATGTAGAGTTTTTGACCCAGGACTTATGCAACATGGCAAACTGATGACATACCTATGAAAGAGCTCCTGCTTCTGAGAAGTGCTTAGACCTTCTTATGCCAGGGAGAGGGAGAAAAAAAAATTAAAAACTTTTATGTGATTCTCCCATTTGAGGACAGACGGGAAGGAAAGACCTTTCTTTGTTCGCCCCTGTTTGATAGGAATTCAGATTGAATTATTTTGTTTCAATTTCTAGCCTTCAGTGCTTATTCAGCGGAGGCCCAGACTTCTTGTAAATAAATAGTATAGCAGGAGGGTTAATATTCAGATGTAATGCCACTGACTGCTGAGTGAGTCACAGGGTTGGTTCATAGGTATACTTGTCAAATCTCCAAATTCCAGCTGTTTTCTAGATTATCTTAGGTGTTTGGAGTTAGATGATAAATCTCACCTCAATCTACCATTGTTAAAGAATAATTTATTCTTGACTGACATTTAAAATTTCTAAGTATCTTAATGGCAAAATGTAGCAATAAGAAAGAGAAAGGAGGAAATACTTATATAACAGCCATTTATTTCCTACCAAAGCTTTATTGTGCAGACATACATAAATGTCAGTGTAATGATGACTTAATATGTTAAATTATTGTGTTCATTTCAACCATCCCAGGAACTATATATTCAACTAGTAATATATGTATTAAGCCATAGTGCTTCTCTAATGGAAAGTAAAATGTATCATTCTATTTTTTCATAATAATAAGCACTGAGAAGTGGTCAGCATTTCTTTGTATGGCATCTCTTAACTTCCACCCTGTGCTGTGAGGTAACTTTCTTTGTCCTAGATGCCACTCCTGGCCTTCGTGTTTCCTGCCAGGCTCTAGTGTGGTTGCTAGTGTCCCAAAGCTATTATTTCTTTATGTCACAAGTGTTCCAAGGGACACTGTATTTCCTCGCTAACAAACGCTCTTGTTCCCCATGGTCTGTCACAGACAGTTATCCAGTTTCCCCAGTGCCTAAAGTACATTGGGAAGGAATCTCTGCTTTAATATTTTGCTCCAAGGATCCTAGAAGTCTGTTTCTTATGCCCCATTATTTTATAAATTTGATGAGCGTGTCTTCCATTTTTTTATGGGCAACTATTTCTCCCTTAAGGAGCTTTCATTTGCAGGCCTTAACTCAATAGGCGTAAATTTCATCTACAACAGTGTTTCAAGTTGTTCCTTCTCCTTCCATTTCTGTATAATATTAAATATACTCTGAATAATGAAGCCCTCTGTCCCTTTCTTAACTGTATCCTTGATTCCTTATGCAAATAAATATGTGAAGGGCTCTTGGAATTCCACTGATGCACGTGGCTTACACACAAGCCAAGATCCTGTTACATCCCATATCTTGTAGTCTGATAAATAGACATCTGACAAGCCTGTCTCATTACAAGGATGTTTAGGGGATTTGCCAGGTGTTTGTTTTGGTGACTCCATTACAGTTCTGTATGAAAACAGTTGCTTCCTCATTTGGAAGAGACCCTTGGGGCAATGTTTTTCAGTAGGCCTTTCTGCCATGAAGATGCAAATGTTCTACATCTCTGCAGTTCATGACAGTAGCCACTAGCCACATGTGACCATTGAGTACTTGATGCATTCCCAGTATTATTGAGGTGCTCACATTTTAATTCTATTTAATTCTAAGTAGAGTTAGTAATTTAAATAACTACATGTGGGTAGTGGCTACCCCATTGGACAATATAGCTGAAAAGATTAAGAGTAGAAAATTCCCATGCTCAGTTCCATTAGATGTGGCTTCCAAATTTTAAAATCATATACCTTCTGAAGCAACAGTGAATTAAGGTAGGTCCCTAACAACATTAAATTACAAATGAAAGCAGGAAAGACAATAAATAGTAGAGAATAAGATTGCCAGAAAGACTGTCAACAACCTATAATTCAAACCAGACACTGTCAATAAAACTAAAGAAGTGACTATTTGGGTTTAATGTCACTGTGCAGAGCATAAAACAATTAGGAGAAACTGTTTCAAGAAGTAAAATAATTTGATCTTGAAGTGTAATGGGTAGAAGTAATTGCCTTGGTTGGCAGGCATCTATCTAATTTTCTGATTTTAATGTCTTAAATACAAGGCATGCAAGCACTAAAGCCAATTTAAAATAAATCCACTTTTTTTTTCTTCCTTTGGATTTCAAACACGTTTTGAATGGAGAGATGAAAAAGAATGTGGTAGCAAAGGTATCACAAACCACCACGTGACATGAACACAAAACCAAAGTAAAACTAAAACATACATAAAATCATAAAGGAGCAATTGCTTATCCCCATCCACAGGATTTTCAAATATTCCTCAATTAATATTATTTGTTAGAAATCATTTTAAATTTAAAGCTCAGGTCACATTACTTTGAAATCTTGTAGTGGAGAGATACAAGTAATTTAAATATTGAAATCTGAGACTCTCGTATATGCATGGGACACTGGCTTTGTTTCTGATAACTAAAGAAGAGCTATGCTAATTTTTCTTCTTATAAATTCTGTCATCACCACCATAATAGCTCTGGGATGCTGTGAGAATTAGGTGCTTTTGTGCCTGAAATTCATTATGTCCTTAGTAATTTTTATGTGGCAGGGAATTATAAATGTGGTACATTGTAAAGTTTTATATGGAAAAGGGATTAGCAGTGGGAATAAAGAAAGGGAAAGATCAATGAAGCCAGGTGGCTTTGTTTGCCCTATCATTGTCCTTATTGACTTTGTGGCATTGTTTTTGAATCCCAAGGGAAAGTGAGAACATGGAAACGTTGTGAGCAGGGGGGAGTATTATTCACAGCTGTGTGCAGTTCGTCAGAGGGTAATTGATGAGAGAGGCCTCAGTTCTTAGAATTCAAAATGCAAAGAAAGCAAAATAGCATAATGCTTGAAGGATAATGATATCCAACTCTTAACTGCAGAGCTAGAAATTCTGCTTGAAATATGTATTTCTAAATATCATATTTTAATTTAATATGATCAAATTAATATGATCTATTTAATGAAAATCTAAAACAATAGTCACACGATGTACAAAATATTAGGTAGCATGGTATAGTGAACATACTTGCTTAGGAGTCAGACATACATGGGTTTTGACACCAGCTCAATAATTATTTATAGGAAATCCTTGAAAAATTTTCTTAAACTCTTTGAGTCTCAGTTTACTGTGGTGTAAAACAGGGCCAGACACCACTTTTAAAGGCTTATTCTGAGTGTTAAAAGGTAACATATCAAAAATACATTGCTGATCCATACTAGGCACTGAACCAAAGTTAGTTTCTTCTTTCTTTTTTTTCCCCCTGCACCCTGTTCTCTGTCCTTTAGACCTATGGAGTTCAAGTTATTTGAGAGAAATGTATAATTTGTTATTCTAGTCAGGGCTGTTTCCCTAAAGTGTTGCCTTCTTGCCTAGCCTGATGAATCAAGGTACAACAACTATAAGGAAAGCTGAAGGCCTCATTTATCAATTTCTTCTTAAAGCAAGAAGCTAGGACCAGCCCTAGGCAGCCAGCCATGCTAGCTTTCCCCTTCAGCTCAGTGGAACCAAGACTGAAAGCAAAGCAAATCGTGCTGACAGTCACCAAAAGTACTTATCCCAGTCTTCCCAAACCCTAGATATTCAAAGAATAACTCATCAAGCTTTTCAAAAAGTAGTTTTTAATTGATAATAATTGTACATATTTATAGATATGTAGTGATATTTGGGTATGTATAAAATATAGCTATCTGATCAGAGTAATTATTATCCATTATCTCAAACATTTATCATTTCTTTGTGTTGGAAACATTCAGTATCCTCCTAGCTATCGGAAACTACACATTAATATATTAATATTACTGTTAACCATAGTTATCTTACAGTAGAATTGAACACTAGAATTTATTCCTCCTATCTAGCTGTAATTTGGTATCCATTAACAAGTCTCTCCCTATCCCTCCTTCCCTATACCAGTCTCAGGTTATAGTATCCTCTGTTCTACTTTTTATTTCTATAAGATCAACTTTTTTCATTTTCACATATGAGTGCGAACTTATAGCATTAAACTTTCTCTTCTTAGCTTTTTAGTTTGATATAATCCCATCCATAAGTTTTTAATTTTGTTGCCTGTGCTTTTCAGGTGTTATTCATAAAATTTTTTCCAAGACTAATGCCTGATGTGTTTGTTCTATGTTGTTTTTTTTCCATGGTTTTTATCATTATGGGTCTTGCATTTAGGATTTTCATCCATTTTGATTTGATTTTTGTATAGAGTGAAAAGTGGAAGTCTAGTTTCATCCTTCTGCATATGGATATCATATCCACTTTTCCCTGTACCATTTATTGAAGAGACTGTCCTATCTCCAAACAGCGTTCTTGGCTGTAGATATATGGACTAATTTCTGGGTTCTCTATTCTATTCCATTGTTCTGTGTCCATTTTTAGGACAGTCCATACTGTTTTGTTTGCTATAGTTTTGTAGCATATTTTGAGATCTGATAGTATATTATCTCTAGTTTTTGTTTTTGTTTCTTTTTTTGCTCAGCATTGCTTTGTCTATTTGCTGTCTTTTGTGATTCTATAAAAAATTTAAGCACTTCTGTGAAGATTGCTAATGGTATTTTGATAGAAATTGCATTGAAACCATAGATTGTTTTAGATAGTATTGCCAATTTAAAATTAGAATTAATAATTCTTCTGATGCATGAGCATGAGATGCCTGTTCATTTGTTTACATCTTCCTCAACTTCTTTCATCAGTGTTTTGTAGTTGTCCTGGTAGAGGCCTTTCATCTATTTGGTTAAATTTATTCCTCGGCATTTTTTTTTTGTAACTATTGTAAAAGAGATTGCCTTATTGATTTCTTTCTTAATTCTTGTTATATAGAAATGCTTCTGATTGTTGTATATTAATTTTGTATCCTACAACTTTACTGAGTTTATTAGTTCAAATCAGTTCAAATGGTTTTTTGATGGCATCTTTAGGGTACATACGTGTGTGTGTGTGTGTGCGCGCGCGCATGTGTGTGTATTTGCAAACAAGGACAATTTGGCTTTCTTCTTTCTAATTTAGATGTCTTTTCTTTCTTTCCCTTGCCTAGTTGTTCAGGCTAAGACTTTCTATACTGTGTTGAATAAGAGTAGTGAAAGTGGGCATCCTTGTCTTGTTCCAGTTATTAGAGAAAAAGCTGAATTAAAGCTTTTTCCCACTTTGCAAAATGTTACCTGTGGGTTTGTTGTGTCTAGCATTTATTTTGTTTAGATGCTTTTTTTCTATACCTAATTTATTAAGAGTTTTTATCATGAAGGTATATTGAATTTTATAATAATATTTTGTCTGTGTTGAGATGATTGTATAGCTTTATTTCTTCATTATATTGATGTGATGTATATTATTTATTAATTTGTATATGTTGAATCCATCCTAACATTCTTGGAATAAGTCCCACTTGATCATAGTGGTGAATTACCTTTTTCAAATGTTGTTACTAGTATTTTGTTAAGGATTTTTATGTCTATATTCATCAGGTATATTGGCCTGTAGTTTCTATGTGCATGTGTTCTTGTCTGGTTTTAGTAGTACAGTTATGCCAACTTTGAAGAGTAGGTTAGAAAGCTCCTCTCTGCTTCATTTTTTTGAAAGTTTGAGAAGAAATGTTATTAATTCTTCTTTAAAGGTTTGGTAGAATTCAGACCCAGTCTTTCTTTTGTTGGAAGGGTATTCATTGCTGATTCAATATTGTTACTTGTTATTGGTGTGTTCTGGTTTTCTACTTCTTGGGTTCAATCTTGGTAAGTTTCATATGTCCAAAAATGTACCTGTTTCCTCTACGTTTTCAAATGTGTTACTGTATATTTCTTCATGATAGTCTCTAAAAAGCCTTTGCATTTCTATGTTATCCATTTTGATGCCTCCTTTTTTGTTACTAATTTATCTGATTCTTCTCTCTTTATTTCTTTTTCATTTCTTTATTTTATTTTTTAAAACAGGGCTTGCGTGTCCAAGCTAAAGTGCAGAAGTGTGATCATGGCTCATTGCAGCCTTAAATTCCTGGGCTCAAGCAATTCTCATACATCAGCTTCCCAAGTAGCTGGTACTACAGGAACATGTCACCACACCTGGCCAAATTTTTTTTTTTTTTTTTTGTATTTTTTTGTAGAGATGAGATTAGTCATAATGCCCAGGCTGGTTTTAAACTCTTGGACTCAAGCAGTCAGCACTCCTTAGCCTCCCAAAGTGTTGGGATTACAGGTCAGCCACTATACCTGGCCACTTTTTTTCTTAATTATTATAGCTAATGGTTTGTCAATTCTGTTCATTGTTTCAAATATCAACTTTTTGTTTTATTGATCTTTTGTAATTTTTTAGGCACAGTTTTATTTATTCCTGTTCTGATTTTTATATGTTTTTCTTCTCCTAACTTTGGGGTTTGGTTTGCTCTCACTTTTCTAGTTTCTTTAGGTATGCTGTTAGTTGCTAATTGAAATCTTTCTAGTTTTTGATGTAGCCATTCATTGCTATAAACTTGCTTCTTAATACTACTTCTTTGTGCTTTATAGGTTCTGGTGTGTTGTGTTTCTATTTTCATTTGTTTCATAGAGTTTTTAAATTTTATTTTTAATTTCTTTCTTTACCCATTGATTGTTGGGTTATGTTGCTTAAACTATTCACCCATTGGATCATGTTGTTTAATGTATTTGTATAGTGCTGAATGTTCATCTTGTTATTGATGTCTAATTTTATTTCATTGTGGTCAAATAAGATACTTAAGATTTCATTTTTTTAAAACTTTTTTTGAGACTCATTCTGTGTTCTAGTATATAATTAATCTTGGATAATGTGTTATATACTGATAAAAGGAATGTGCATTCTGCAGCTGTTGGATAAAATAGTCTTTCAATATATATTAGATCCATTTGGTCTAGGTGTAACTTTAATCTGATGTTTCTTTGTTGCGTTTATATCTCTATGATCTGTCTAATGCTGAGTGTAGTGAAGACCCTGAGTATTTTTGTATTTTGGTGTATCACTCTCTTTAGACCTAATAATGTTTGCTTTATATAGTGGGGTTCTCTGGTGTTGGGTGCATATATATTTACAATTCTTATATCCTTTTGCTGCATGTATTATTATTATAATTTAATGTTCTTTTTTTGTGTCTTTTTACAGCTTTTAACTTGAATTCCATTTTGCCTGATGTGATTATAGCTTCTGCTACTTGCTTGTGGTTTTATTTTATTTATTCGCATGGAATATTTTTCCCATCTTTTAAGTTTCAGTCAGTGTATGTCTTTAAAGGTAAGTTGAGTTTCTTGTAGGCAGCATATAGTTGTGTGGCTTCCTTTAATCCATTCAGGTAGTCTGTATAGGTCTGTATCTTAAATGAGAAATTTATTACATTTACATTCCATTTATATTCAAGGATAGTATTAATATATGAAGATTTTCTCCTATTATTTCATTGTTGTTTTTTATTTTCTGTATTCTTTGTTCTTTTCTTCCTTTCTTTATTGCTTAGTTAATTTTTGTGGTTGGGTGGTTTTTTATAGTAATAAGTTTTGATTTCCTTCTCTTTCTCCTGTATATCAGCTCTACAACAGAATTTTATGCTTCCACATGTTTTCATGATGGTGGTTATTTTATTTTCACTTTCAGATGTAAGACTTTCTGGTTTTTTTTTTTTTTTTTTTTTTGAGATTTTGTCTTGCTCTATCACCCAGGCTAGAGTGGTATGATCTCAGCTCACTGCAACCTCTGCCTCCCGGGTTCAAGTGATTCTCCTGCCTCAGCCTCTCGTATAGCTGGGGCTACAGAAGTGTGCCAGCACACCCAGCTAATTTTTGTATTTTTAGTAGAGACAAGGTTTCACCATGTGGCCAGGCTGGTCTTGAAATCCTGTCCTCAGGTGATCCACCTGCCTCAGCCTCCCAAAGTGCTGGGATTACAGGGGCGAACCACCATGCCCAGCCTTTAAGACTTTCTTGAGCATTTCTTGTAAGGCTAGCCTAGTATGATAAATTCCCTCAATTTCTGCTTGTCTGTACAAATTTTATTTTTCCTTTCTTTCTGAAGGATAGCTTATTCTTGGTTAACAGCATTAAAAAAAAAAATCAGAACTTAAAATATGTAATTCCATTTTCTCCTGGCCTTTAAAGTTTGTGTTGAGAAATCTACTGTTAGCCTAATGAAGGTTTCATTATATGTGATTTGATGCTTTTCTGTTTCTGGGTTTTGAAATATTTTCTTGGTCTTTGCCTTTTGACTATTTGACTGTAATATGCCTCAGAGAGGATCTATTTGAGTTGAATTTATTTTTAGTACTTTTAGTTTCCTGGACCTGGATGTCTATCTCTTTCTCAAGACTTGAGAAATTTTCGGCTATTATTTTATTCAACATGTTTTACACATCATTTCCCTTCTCTTCTCCTTCTGAAATACCCATAATATGAATATTTGTTGACTTAATGGTGTCATAGAAATCCTGCAGGCTTTTTTCATTCTTTTAAATTCCCCTTTCTCTTTCTGTCTCCACCCCACCACCACCCCAAACCTCTCTCAATATGTCTGCCTGTGTTATTTCAGACGACTTGCCTTGAAGTTCAGAAATTCTTCTTTTTGCTTGGTCTGGTTTGTTGTTGAAGCTTTCAGTTATATATTTTAAAAATGTAATTCATTAAAATCAGATCTAGAATTTCTGTATTGTTCTTTTAATGGTATCTATCTCTGTTAAATTTCTCACTTAAATAGTAAATTGTTTTCCTGATTTATTTGTATTGTTTGTCTATATTCTCTTATATCTTACCGTGTTTTTTAAGGTTATTTTGAATTCTTGTCATTTCATATATTTCCTTATATTGGAATCTATTATTGGAGAATTATTGTTTTCCTTTGGAGGTGATACGTCTCTCCTTGCTTTTTCATGGTTTATGTGTCCCTATGTTGACTTTTATGCATCTGAAGAAAAAGACACCCCTTTCAATTTTATGAAGTAGGCTTCACAGGGGAATTCTGATTTGTATGAATATGCCTTGGAGCATTTGTAGGAATATGCCCTAGCCTTGCTAAGGCTGTGGCCACAGGCCTTTTACTATTACTGGGAACAAATCACACACAATTGCTCAGTTGGCCTAGGAGAATGCCTACCAAGAGCAGCTTCTGGGGCTATGTCTCAGTCCCAGGAAGCAGGCACACAACTCCTTTGTTGGCCTGGGGTCATGCTCACCAGGGGAATCCTGTGAAGCTGTTTCTCAGATCTGATATGTGGGCACATAGCTGCTTACTAGCCTTGGAAGCATGTCTGGTGAGGGTGACTCACAGGGCTATTTCCTAGGTCCATGATGTGGACACAGGACTGCTGCATTGTCCTGGGTATATGTCCACCAGGGACAGCCCATGGGACTGTTTTTCAGACAAGGACATGCATGTACAGCTACTTGGCCAGCCGGGTTGTGGGGGCATGTCTGCTAGGGGTAGCCCACAGGGTTATTTCTCAGGTTTATTACATGGGCACCGGGTTGCTTGACTAACCCACAGGTGTTTCTACTGGAAGAAGGCATAGGACTGTTTTTCAGACATGTGGCTGTTTCTCAGGTATGGGAAGGCACAGGGCTGTTTTTCTACACAGCTTGGCTGGCCTGGGGTCATTTGTGCAGAGTATAGCCCATGGGGCTGCGTTGTAGGCCTGGGACATGGGAGTGCAGTTGCTTAACCAGCCTAGTGGCATGTCTGCTGTGAGTTGTCCATATGACTGTTTCTGGAACACAAGTGCAAGGCTGCTTGACAAACTCAAGGATGTGTCTACCAGCGGAGGCCCTTAGGGCTGTTTCTCAGGTTTTGGTTGTGGGCTCTTGGCTGGTTCCAGGATTAGGTGTATGACCACTAGTAGCTGCCTGTGGGGCTGTTTCTCAGGCCTTATTTGGGCACAAGGTCATTGGATAGGCTTGGGATATGTCTGCAGGGGACGTGGATACTGCAGAGCTGCTCTCTAATTCTGAAAATAGGTGACTAGATTCACCACTGGCCTAGCGGGTATATCAGTTGCTCAGAGGCTAAGGGAGCTTTCATGTTTGGGAGAGGGAATGCAGTAGTTTGGCCAGTTCAAGGGCAGGTTCACCCTGGTCAGTACTGGCAGACTGTTCCTCAGGCTGGAAGTGCAGCCTGTGGGTTTGTTTCCTTGCTGTGCAGGATAAGGGTCGCATCTAATCCTGTGCACAAGCTCTGTGCAGCTGGGATTGTGTCATGTAAGCACCTATATAACCTTGGCATAATGAAGATGGAGTCTCTGTGTTGGAGAGGTGCAGGGGCTGTTGGCTTCAAAGCAGGACACATTCCAAAGGTGGCTCTGCTCTCAAGGTGGCGCTGTCCTGCAGCAGTTTGGCTCACAGGCAGTGAGATGGAGATGGGGAGTGCACACTTTGTGCTCCTAATCCAGAGCAATGCAGCTGTGTTAATGCCCAGTTTTTCTCCAAACTAGGAGACAGTGAGAGTCTCCTGTTATAAGGACCTAAATGCTTACAGTGATAACTGGAGCTGGTGGGAAGCTTCTGCTTACCCTTTCACAACAGGAAATTTCTCCTGACTCCCAATAGATCTGATCTAGGCAGGAAAGATGGAGTTGCAGAGGTCAAGTACTTCCGTACTGCACTGCTCAATTTCTAATCACCATGGGTGTATCTCCCCTTCCCCACTGCACTCTAATACTCTCCTTTCAACACTCCAGTCAAATCTTAGCTGTTTATTTGTTGCCTTTGTTCTTACTTGTGCAGGACAATGAATGCTAAGGATCTGTAGTCAGCCATCTCGCTGACATCACTGTTCCCTCATCAAGCTTTTATTAAAACCCTCAGTGTTTCTTACAAAGCATTCTCACTCCATTCCTGGAGTGGAGACTACCTATGTCTGTCTTCCCAAAGAGAGGAAGACAGTACATGCCTCATTCTCTGCCAAACAGTCTGTGAAATAACACCCTAGCTTCCTGGTGTCTTCCCTATCTGTGCTGTTTCACATGTCCCTTGGTCCCTTTGTAATCATGGTGATAGTGACAGGTATACTACAACCAGCATCTATTGTAAGTGATTTCAGAGTACTTATGTAGGTGATTTATATGCTTTACTTCTCAAATACATAGGATATTAGTTTTATGCCTATATTACATGGGAGCAATTCTGAGCCTTACAGTTCAATTTGCACTTTTATATAGTTAGTATACTGTACAGCTGAATCTCACATCTCAGTCTGAAATCCAAGTCAATGTTCTTACTGTACTGTCATTTCTAGTCTTCTACTCCATAATGTTGGCTTCTGAAAATCAGATCCCCTAATTGATTGGGGTTGGAGTTAACAATGAAGATAGGTTGGCATCCTCAGAAAATATAAGGACACATTATGGGACAGTGGACAGAATTAGAAAGAGTAAATAATTAAAAACCTTGTCTCTGTCAATGCAATCTTGAAAATCTCTTTCCCCTGCTTTATTTTCTGGGCCATCCTGCTTTCATCTGTAGTGTAGCTTCTGTCCTACCTATCACAGAAGTTTGTTGGAAGAATCGAATAAGATATTGTATATAAAAACTATTTTAAAAACTATATAGCTTTATGCAATCTGTTGCCATTATTAAAATTACATGTTATTGCATTTTAATCCTCCCTCTCCCTGGGATGGGAGATTCTGCCATCCTTCACAGATTATATTGAATAGAAGTGTGCTTTTTTCTTGTTTCATTTTCAATCATAAGAAATGTGTTTTAACCATAAAGCAAGAGATCATTATGAAAGGACCAAAAAAGACTGTGGGGCTTTCATGCTTGGTAGACTTAGATTTGCCAGCTCCATCAGTTACTTGTACTTCACTCCTGCAAGTATTTATGTAATCTGTGTCTTATTTTCCTAGTTTCTGTAATGAGACTAAAGTGTTAATATCATTCACTATTTCCTCTTCCATGGAATTTTTGTTAGAATTAATGAAATAACTGGGCAAAACACCCTTCCCTATGCTCTTACACAATAAGTGTCATTAGCTGTTGACCCTCACTGAGGTGACCCGAGAAAGCTGTGTACTAAACAGGAGAACAGCTTCCCTGATATTATAAAGGACCTTCCATTGTCTAAATGTATGATTTAAGGAACTGCATAGAAACTAATGCAAGTCCAATTGCATCAGATAACAAAGTGGAGATTTTATTAAAAACACAAATGCCAGACCCCATATGAGGATTCTGTTACTGCAAATCAGCGGTAAGCCTCCATAGTATGAATTTTAAATAGGCATCTAAGGCAATTCTTATAGTAAAGTAAGCTTGAGAAGAACCACATTCTTCAATAATAAAACTGATTTTTTTTTATATTGATGTTTGTAGTTCTTTTTAATATGTCTCATACTGATCAAACTTTAGGGAATAATAAATAAGTATGCCAATTAATGGCTTATAAGTCACTATAAAAAGATTTTGAAACTGTAATGCAACTTATGTTTTGAGAATCAATCGGAGTTAAAACGTATTTTTACCTCGTGGTTTCCTGAGGTCTTAGAAGACAAATTTGTGAACGGTTTTTCTTTCATCTCTTTGGTCTTGTTGGAAAAATGAAATTCCTCAAGACACAGCAGATCCTTGTTACTTCTGCAATCAGGCCCTCACTTTTACATGCATGATGACTTATGAAGAACAGTGAAGGTTACTATGGAAACCATGACTCTTTTTTAGTTGATTGACAGTTTCTACTTACATAGCTCCTTTGATAGTATGAGTTAAAGCAATAAAAAATAGTGTAAAATAGGAATAAGGTTTTCAAAGCCTTGAAATTAAATGTATCTCACGTTGACATACTTAGTGAATGACGGCAAGGAAAAATTCACTTCAGTTCCTCCTTACTCCTGCTTTTTTGCTCACCTGATCTTTACTTTTTCTTTGCAAAATAACACATTTAATGAAAGACATGGATTTGCATCTTTTGCACTCAACTCCTTTTCATTGTGGGCTCCTGACCACCCTTATATCCTTGAGAGTCTAAAAGATAATTGGTAAGGCATGAAGTTTCTCAACATTTTCTTGTGTTAACTAAAATATTTTTGTAACTCCTCAGAAAAACTTTCCCTCTTCCCAGGATTCCAGTAAGTTAGTAGGATGACAAGGATGTGTTCATTTCCTAGGAGCCCTAGGAAATGAATAAATTATCATAAACTGTCACTTAATGGAAATTTATTATCTCACAGTCCTGGAAACCAGCAGTCTGAAAGTGATGTGTTAGCCAGGGTTTTGTTTTGTTTTATTTTTTGTTTTGTTTTGTTTTCTGGGTACTCTAAGGAAGAATCCATTCCATGCCTTTCTGCTAGTTTCTTGCAACTACTGAAAATCCCTGGTGCCACTGGGCTTGTAGACACAGTCCCTGTGCCAGTTGTCACATCAACTGATGCAGGGTATGTTTTCTTTCCTGCTCTTCTCCTATAAAGACCCTTGTCACTGAAGCAAAGGTCCATTCAAATCAAGTGTGATCTCATCTAGATATTCTTAACCTAATAACATATGCAAAGACCCTTTACCCAAATAAGGCCACATTCACAGGTTACAAGTGGACATAACTTTTTGAAGGCCCACCATCTGACTCAATACAGTGAGTCATCTGGACTTTTCTAGGATACAGGGCTTAGAAGGACATATGACATCAATTCGTGGGGAGAGGAGGCAGTGGTGAAAGAAGAACTGGTGGAAAAAATAAAGTAGTACTAGCACAAAACAGGGACTGAGAAACCAAGGAAGAAGAGGTGCAAGAAGTACCAGAATTACAAATGGAAGGTCTCAACAGTTTCTTGACCATTAGCCAATATTCACTTAATCCTCACACGCATTTTTGCCATAAACTAAAATCTAACCTAGGCATCTGTTAACACACACATGAACACTTTTCTTTTTCTTATATTTCATTAAAGAATAAAAACACCTTTAAAAAAGGGAATTACAAGTAAATACACAATGAAGCATCTCTTTCATGTGCATTTTCCAACCCATTTCTCCCTTCAACTCTATTTTTTCAGGAAGTCAATGAGCTAACATAACAAATCATCTCAAAGTGCATATGTGAGTTCTCAAAAGATCATATTGGTTTCTAATATCAAGTCTCATGTCAGATCATATTTCAGACCATAAATACAATTTAACTTTGGGCTTAGAAAATAAGGTGAATAGGAGTATGCAATAGAACCAGCACAGAGTTTGTAAGAGAAAATGGGCACTCTTCCTGAAAGTGCTACCACTGGGGACTGAATGTGCTATTTTGTATCTCTATTCCCTTAAATATAAAATAAAATTGTTAAATTAGATTTATTTTAACATTTAAAGATCTAACCGCCCTTTTAAAAATGCGGAATAGAACAGCTAATAATAGAATACTCACTCATGGAGCCAAATTAAAAAGTAATAACTATTCATTTATAGTTATTTACTGATATGTCAGAAACTGTTCATGTGTTTTATTTATATTAACTAATTGAATCCTCACCAAAATTTCATTTAATCCAGATACAGAAACTGAAATTCAGGGAGGTTGAGTGCTGAAGGTTATAGTCTGGGATTTGGATCTGAAAAACCTGATTCTAGAGTCTTTGGACTTCATCAGCTTGCTATGGTTTTTCACATATATTAACATATTGGCTTCAAATATTTTTTTTTTACAAATTACATTTGAAGTTTCTATTTCATTCACCAGAGAAAAGTAATATAATGAATGTGGTATATATTTTACTGATGGATGTTTGAACTTTTTTATTACAAATTATTTTATCAACATTTCTTACATATCCCCTTGTGCATATGTCCAAAGTATTTTCCCAGAAGTGGAACTGTCAAGTCAAAGTATATTTACATCTTCATATTTATCAAATATTTAAACAATTTACCAAATGTTGATAAACATTTATTCTGCCAAAATCAAGGCATACGTGTCACTGTTTTATACCCTTAACAATACTGAATATTAATTACTTAATTTTTAAAATTTGTTTTATGTTTGTATTTCCCTAATTATTGGTGACACATAATTTTTTTTTTTTTTTTTTTTTTTTGAGACGGAGTTTCACTCTTGTTACCCAGGCTGGAGTGCAATGGTGTGATCTCGGCTCACGGCAACCTCCTCCTCCTGGGTTCAGGCAATTCTCCTGCCTCAGCCTCCTGAGTAGCTGGGATTACAGGCACATGCCACCATGTCCAGCTGATTTTTTGTATTTTTAGTAGAGACGGGGTTTCACCATGTTGACCAGGATGGTCTCGATCTCTTGACCTCGTGATCCACCCACCTCGGCCTCCCAAAGTGCTGGGATTACAGGTGTGAGCCACCGTGCCCAGCCGACACATAATTTTTTTATAAGTTTATTGGCTATCTTTATTTTTATTTCTAGGAGTTGTCCTCTCACAATCTCCCTCTATTTTCCTTTAAAATCATTTTTATTTTCTTAAATATTTGTAAGTATAATCAATACCTTTTTGGTTTTATGTTTTGTAACCATCTCTTAACAATCTGTATTTTGACTTTTAATTTTATTTATTGTCTCATTCTTAATAGTAGTTTTATTTTTGTTGTGATCAAATTTTACCAGGTTTTTCTTTTTTTTTTTTTTTTTTTTTTGAGACGGAGTTTCACTCTTGTTACCCAGGCTGGAGTGCAATGGCACGATCTCTACTCACCGCAACCTCTGCCTCCTGGGTTCAGGCAATTGTCCTGCCTCAGCTTCCTGAGTAGCTGGGATTACAGGCACGCACCACCATGCCCAGCTCATTTTTTTTGTATTTTTAGTAGAGATGGGGTTTCACCACGTTGGCCAGGATGGTCTCGATCTCTTGACCTCGTGATCCACCCGCCTTGGCCTCCCAATGTGCTGGGATTACAGCAGGTTTTTCTTTATGCTTTCTGATTTTTGTGTTTTCTTTGGCCAATTATTTTATAATATATGGGAATATATATCATAAAACATATACACTAAACATATTTCTATATATCTCTAATTTTTGTTTCTCACATTTAAATACATACATCTTCTAAGATATATTTTTTGTATAAAATAATTATACTTCAAATTGCAATTTTCAAAGTGGTTTATGTTGAATTACAACTCCAAGACTCAATGGCCCATTTAATTTGGTTGTGTCAGAGACTCGTGGGCCGAGCAGTCTGTAACAGCAAGTTCTTCCTTGTCAGTTCTGTTCTATGCATTTCTTTTTTTCCTTTCTCCCTTGCAATACTGTGATATATAGGCATATACTATAATTTTTTTAATTGGGAAAATATATCAATGTTTTTAGCAAATATGTAAAAATAACTGCCATTCAAAGTCAAGTATATATCTGCTGATATACCTGGCTTTAAAACTAAACAAATCCTGCTCTGCATTAGAAAGATGTCTTCATACCATGCTGCATTGTATAATGCTAGGTCTATTGTCTATTATCATAGGTCTCTAGAAAATGAGTCATATGAGTTTCTGTCTTTAATGACTCTGGAGCTTCTTGGCTGCTGGGCAATTATTGCAAGGCAGAGAAATATGAAGTGCAGATGGAAAGTCATCCCCAGTTGTGGCACAGGCAGATGGTCTTTGGAATCTAATTCAGGGAGCTGTGAAACATGCATGAGAGCTTGTTGTCTGTGTAGCAGTTGCTGTTAAAGATGCAAAGCTGCTCATCAACACAACAATTATGTTAGGATAGTTCCAATTGACTTAGGTCTTCTTTAGTTCCTTAGGATTAGAGCCTATCTAATGTTACCTGGAAGAACACTGGGTAGAAAATAGCTCTATCCCTATCTCTGAAGTGACCGTTCTTTCTAGACTCAGACTTTTAAACAAATAAAAGGAAAGGCCATTTTATTACTGGAAGTATTATCTATGGACAAGGTACACTGCCATCATCTAGAAACTTGCTAGAACTGCAGAAGTTCAAGCCCTACCCTATACCTACTGAATTAAAAAAATTACTTTTTAACAAGATCCCAAGGTTATGTTTATTCATGTAAAATTTGAGAAGCAATGCCTTAGAAATTGCCTCACTGTTGCCCCTCCTTTTTTCAAAAGTGAGAAAAACAGTTATTTCACATGTCTAAAGTCACATAGGTCATCAGGTAATTGGCAGCAGAATGGAGACTAGAACTCTGGGGTAAGAGTGTAACCATTGACTTTGTAAACAAACAGGCCTTGTTCAAGTCAGAGGTGTGCCATATATTAACCTCATCATTGTAAACATGACATGTACTGTGATGTTGACAGCATTAGCTAGCTTCCTCTTCTCTGAAGTGAGAAAAACTTTAGGTAGCATACTGTAAGCAACAATCCCAAAATTCACAAAATATAATCAAAGAAATGAGAAAATTGGAGAAAGTCAACTATTTGTGACCACATTTTGCAAAGTGATCATTAAGATCACATGAGGTGATACATGCTATAGCTCACAGCACAATCCAGATGCTGTCCTGACTCTCAGTTCCTTAGTCATAGAACATCCTTTCAAAACCCAAAATTTAGATGTAATCAGTGGTTTTTTATTGAGGGCCATTGTTGGCAGTGCACACTCAAGAGTGAGACGATGAGAAGTAGATGGAGAACGTCCAGTATTATTCTGACCTCCTGGAGAGAAAGAACAAATGTCAGAGTTCAGAGTGTGCTTTGCAGCTCCTTTTATTTTGGGAACAAGTGTTTCCAGGTAGATCTTTTCAACCATTTCCAATATCCAAATGAGGGAAGAGCTACAAGATTCCACAGGAATGAGAAGGAGCTCCTCTGCAATGAAGGATGCTGCTAAGCACTGTGACATATAGCATTGCTTAGACTTTCAGTTCATTCCACATACAGTTATACAATACCTGCTGCATGGCAGGTACTACGCTCACGACTACAGCAACTCATCAAATGGAAGCAAAGAAATCACAACAAAATAAAATTAAATGCCGCTGTGCATAATTAAAGGCATGTACAAAGTGCTCTTGGAGCAGATGAGGATTTAGGATAGGTGATTAGGGCAAGATTCTCAACACTATTACCTTTGATCAAAGATTTGATGAAAACCTGTTCTTAATGAACATTGGTGTCACAGAAGAGAACAGCACAAAAACTGGCTGCCGAAATGGCTAACTGTTCTCCTGTTTTCCTTCTTGCGTTTAATACCTACCTCTTCCTCCTCTTGCTGTTCTTCCCCCTCTTTGTAACTAATATGCTTAGAAATTTTATCTTTAAGAATTCTTACGAAAAATTAGTCTATTTTATTTTTTATTAATAGCTGGTGCGGCTGAAGTCAGAAGTCACTTGACCAAATAATAGTGGTAGTTTATTTCTATTTCTGGAGATAAATAAATAAAAATAAATAATCACCCTACTTCAGCCAACTTTCAGATTTTGACTGAACCCATGTTCAGTTGTTTGAGCCAGAGCAGTAGCTGTGTGTCTGTCTTTGCCTTCAGCCCCTATGCAGCATAGAGACATTTATCCCCCACTCACAAAGTAGGCTTCAAAATCCCGAATTATGTGCCAAACCTAAGTTTCTATGTTTAAATAATAGGCCAGATGTTTCAATTCAGAGCAAAAGAGATAATTTACAAAGCTGCAAGAGTCAATAAATGAATTTTAAGTCTTTCTCTTTTGGGAGTCAAAAGTTAGACATTCTTCCATCATTACACAAGCAAAAACCTCTGGAGGGAAACTAGAATTTCCACGAAGAGAATTACCATACGGTTCACCTTGAAACATTCTGGTTTATATTTATTTTAATCTGTGTAAAGTGATGCCTTCTGCTTTGTAATCAGATAGTCTATGGAAATTAACATGTTATATTTTCTGTTAAAACTTTGGCTTGTAATATTTAAATATCTCTACACACCATTAATAATCTTATTTGATATAAATTGCCAACCAAAATTAAGCCTGTTAAGGGAGAAATAATTTGATACAGCATTATTAAAAGCTAAATGTGTGGATTGATCAGGAATGATGCACAAAATTGGGCATGTTCCAGAATCTGCTACAAGTTGGAAGGGAAAGTTTATAATAAGGGAGGAGGACTCCTCACACTGGAGTTTCCTTTTCATTAGAGGGTTCACTACAGAGGTTGTAATCATTGGCTACAGATTGCAACATAGCAGGCTGAAATATTCTAGGTGCAAGACTATTGGTAAAACTTTGTGATTCAGAAACAAATCAGTATCATTTTCAATGTCAGTAGATGATGTATTAATCAATAGCTCAGCAGTTTGAAGAATCTATGATAAGATTAGACTCAGGATAAGATTATTTAATCAGGGACAAGATATAGTCATAAATTGTAAGACCTCCCCTAGATGGGTTCATTTGGGAGCCTGCCAAATGTGACCTGTAAGTTATCAACATGAACTATTTTGTCAATAGCAACCAAAATACTATACAGACTTGAGTCTTCAACACCAATAATCTGGAATCAAATGAAAATGCATCATGTTTTTGTTTATTGTACCAATGGAATATATTTTCTGGCTTTGCCTTTCTCTTATGGGAATTCACATTGCGTTAATATATATATATATATTTATTTTCTAGATCTTCTAAGTTTTTCTATAAATACTGATAAAATACAGATTATCAATGCTCATGTAAGTAAAACTATTTGGGCCATGAGCCAATATTAATTGACTTTTGAAACTCAGTTCTTAGTGCTGTTTTTCATATTTTCTTGAGTTATGCACCCTTTAAAGGAATCTCATGAGTAACTTAAACATACGGTTATACCTTAGATGTCTTCTTTTTTAACATAAGATGTTACATCATTAACATAGCTCTACATTTCAAATATATTATACTAATACAAATTTGTCACTTGCTAAAGATAATCTTTACATTTCTACGTATTTTGCAATTTTAGAAAAAAATGTATTCAAGAGTAGCTGATAAAAAAGAAGGCATATTTTAACAATGTAAATTATCAATAAATATAATGTAGATGAAACATTCTGGTGAGTTTTCCCAGACCTTAAAATTTTAATTAAAGGGAATGGACTGAAAGGTCATAATAATTTTATAATATCCTTACTAACATTTGCTTTCAGAGAAGAGCAGTTGTGCTTACATACCAAGTTGGGGAAAATCAAAGCAAAATATACAGATTGAAGTCAGTTCATCAGAAAACTAACTAGAAATAAAGAAAATAAACTGATTAAATCAAAGATTGTTAAGTACTCTGAGTCCATGTTAAATCAATTAATAAGCATATAATTAGTAATTGCTACTCCATTCCTTTTGACCTATCATACATATTCATGTATAGTAAAATAACCCCATAGTGTGCTTAAAACCAAACCCCGTTGTTATGTACAAATGCACATGGTATAAATTTGAATTGGTATAAGATTTTAAATGAACAAGAATAAATTGGAAACATCTGAAATGATGACAGTGATATTCTTATTTCTAGTAAATGACTGATTTCTCACCCAGCATGATTATTAATTGAAAAGCAAAATATCTGCAGTGATAGCTGAGGCCTGTGTCAAAAATCAAAAGTAAAAGAAGAGCAATACTATAGGAAATTATTGAGTGGTAGCTTGGAACTTGATATTTTTATATCATCAGTTTCAATTGCCTGCAATATCCCATGTAACACTAGCCATTCTCTGCCATATCACTTCCCACTTCACTATCCACTTCCTGAATTAGCCATAAGGATTGTGCAAATAGTGGTTCTCTGGAACAAGGAAAAAAAAAAAAAAAAAAACAAAACAAAACTGTGTACGGTATATACCTCCACTATTATGTTTGCTTTCCCTTAGACTAAAACACTCACCTCATGCTTTTCCACTTCCTTATTCCTTGACTTCCTAGAAAACTCCTTCCTGTTTGGTGATGGTCATCTCTGGCATCATTTCCTCTAAAGGATTTTCTTTTATCTTTTTATTTTTTTGTCTCTCCATTGATGAGGCCTGATACAGGCAGAGAATAACATTATCATTTATTTAATTGTCTTTCCCCATTTCCTTATCTGTAAGCTGAATGCAAACATTTTCCTGTCTCCTTAGCCCTACTCATCATTTTTATCTCTATTACCTCACAAAATTACTGAGTCATAGAGATCAACAAAAATTTGAACTTGAGCTTTGAATTAATCAGTTCACTGAATACCAAGTTGTGTACTCATGTTTTAGTTAGGGTGTTTTTCCAACAAATAATAATAACCCTATTTTAAACAATTTAAATGATGAGGATAATATATAAACTTACATAACAAGGAAAAGGAGTAGGTAAACATGGGATAAAGCTTCCATCTTTAATGGTCAGTCTGTAGGCTTTGTAAAGGCATTACTTTTTTAAATAAACATTCTATGAAGTATTACTCTTAGTAGTTGAAATCCTAAGAAATAACAATCTTCCAACTTCTATTTGATTCTCTTCTTGGGAACAAACTTGGCCACCACGATATTTTACAGCTTCTCTTAGAAAAATGTGGAAACAGTTATTCTAACTGTTAAATCTAAGCTCACCTTGTGACATATTTTGACCACTAGAATGCAGCGAAAGTGCTATTGTTTCAGCTTAAAGCCTGAATGTCCCAGAGCTTTGCAGTTTCTACTCTTGTTCTTCTTGGAATTCAGCAGTCATCAAACAAAGTCACAGCCAGCTGAAAGTTGAAAGACTACAGAAAAAGGTATCAGCCATCCTAGCTATCAGGGTAACGCCATCATAAACCAACCATCTCGGTTGGTCACCAGATGATAACAGATGCATGCAAGCTCAACCAGATCGGCCTAGCTGAGTCAGACCAAAAGAAATACCAAACAAGCCCACATCTAATTGTCAACATATAGAACCTCCTGCTACGTAAATAACCATCATTTTAAGCAACCGTGTTCTAGGATTTGTTATGCAGTAAAAATTGCTGAATATAAATTCTACACAGCTCATTTTCCAACTTTTAATTTTCATTGTACTTATATAAGATAAATGTATCTTTATGATGTATTATGTTTTTATTCGTTTTTGTACATAGTGTCTGAATATGAAGTTGAACACTTGAGTAATATATTTTTATTGATCCTTATTATAGAGGGAAAAAATAGAACTTCTTCTGAAGCTAGTCACTGGATAATTTGTAATTGTGGATCAAATACTACTTCAGGGTAAAAATTTTTCACAAAATTCTAAGCACATGCTGTTTCTTTTCTTTTCTTTTTTCTTTTCTCTCTTCCCCTCCCTCCCTTCCTTCCTTCTCATCTTTGTACATCATTTTTTCACATCAGTTTTTCTGAACTTTGATTAAAGCAGTTGCATCTTTCCAAAGCTCTTATTCTTTCCCTCAAGGATGGTGGGGAAGATTTACCTCTGTAAAGAAAGACACTCAGTACCATCTGGCTCTTTTTTGGATGTTTCTTTTTTCCCCTCCTCTAATAACTGTTTGCAAAGTTTTAACCTGTAACATCTGATTCAGAGTATTTCCTCATATTGTTTCATCATATGATTTACTGCTTCTGAACTTTCTTGAAATTGAAGACATCTTTCAAAAAGAAAAAAGTGAGTTTTTTTTTCATGTAAGTGCTCTCAGGTCTCTGTTTACACACACACACACACACACACACACACACACACACACACACACACACACACACACACACAGTAAAACCCTACCTATAACCATGTCCTAATTAGTATTTCAGTGTCACACTTAGTCTTAAAGCTTTCATTTTCCTATATCACGTGTCTAAGCCAGCTTTTCATTACTATGCTGAACTTTAGTTCTCAGTGACCTAACTGCTTTTACAGTTTCTTTATTGTTTATTTCAAATTTTCTTCATCATGTTATCAAGTTATTGTCTAAGATATGGATTTTACCTTATTGTTTCTATAACTAAAATGGCCCATATATAATCTTTTTTATATATTTTATCATCTTAATGTCTTAGCCACTCATTCCAGAAACACACATTGAGCTTCTGATTGCTTAGGATGTGTTGAGCTGTAAGTGAATAAACACATATCGATCACTTACATTGCCATTATTAAATGGCAATATTTAATGATCCATTGTAAAGCTTTCAGTTTTTCTTTCTTTTCTTCATTTCCATGATGACATTGAGGCTGTCCTTAAATTGTACCTACTGTGCCTAACCCCTCAATAATAAACTTCTCTCACTGCTCCCGGCTCTTACATGTTAATTTCTGGAATGCTGCTGATCATTTCTCTTCTAATTTTATGTATTTGTTCTGATAGATCCTAGCTACCCATACAACTTCTACCTCTTTAATCCAGTCATTCACAGTTGTACTACTCAAGCCCAGTGTCCTCTTCTGAGTTCAAGAATCTGCTGTCAATTGGACATCTCCATTTGGAGAACTCATTGGTCTATGAAACTCAGTATGATTATATAGAACACATCACCATCCTCCATCCCAAATTGCCTGTGCAATGAGTAATCACCATCATCATCTTAGTAGGGACAGATACCCTCCTTCTTCTGCTGAATCCCAAAATTGAATTGTTTACTTCAAATAATCAAATATACTTTGTGTAGAGCTTATGCACCTATTCATTCCTTCATATAACTACTGCCCTGAAATAGGATGTCATTATTTTCCTTTTATTGGACTATATTAACAACTGTCAGGATGGTCTCGTTATGCTAGTCACACTCTACTTTTTTCACAATTCTGTCAGAATGCAATTTCTAAGCTGCAAACCTTGCAGTGTTACAGTTCTCTTCAAATTTTGAGAAACCCTTGAGAACCACAGGAGAAATTCCAGAATTCTTAGCACATGTTGAATAGTTTACACTTTTGCAGTTATGAGCTCCTGCCATAATCTCACATGCAAGCATCCCTTGTTCCCATTCTCATGAAAGTATTTGTAATTCCTAGAAAATAAGGATATAGGAGTTAAGAAGAAATCACTTAGGCAGATAGTAAGGGTATGGTAGTACTCACTAAGGCTTTTCTGTTTAAAGAAAAGCAGCCCCAAATAATTTTGTAACAAACAGTAGTCTGTAAAATCAAGCTGCAGACATAGACAAGCAAGCTGGGAGCTTGCAGGGATGAATGCCAGCAGGAACTAATGACTAGACATGTTCAAGATGGCGGCTCCATCTTCCCTTCTCTGTCAGCCACGTGTACGGTAAGGAGCAGATAAGATGGAAGGAATCAGCTGGAAAACTCATTTGCATGAGATTAAGGTGAAGTAACTAGCCTTCCTCATGTCCTATGTAAATATCATACCTGATAGAACCAATCTGTGAACCCTGTGTTCACCAGACACCACCGCCCCAAACTAGACTATAAAATCTGGTGCATTCGTCGTCAGCGGTCTTTTCTGCACAGACACCCCTTTCTCTATAGAAAAATCTGTTTGTCTTTCTCTTCTCTTCTGCCTATTAAACCGCTGCTCCTAGACTCCTTTTGTGTGCTCATGTCCTAAATTTTTTTTGCACATGACGACAAACCTTGGGTTTATTTCCTGGACAGCATAGCCCCTTCAATAACATGATATCGGTGTTTCTATGACTTATTAGGTATTTTCTCTCTGTTTGGAAAACCACCCCCACATGATCTGCCTTAATAATCCATTGTGTTTGGAATAAAATAAAATGAAATAAATGAAATAAAAAACAAAAACTTGAGTATGTTTATTATTTTTATTTGTAGAATTTACTACTGATTGCATATGGCACTAATGCTGATCTAAGTATTGTTTGTATGTTATATATTATATAAACTGAAAGTTTCTCTGTGTTCTATAGATTATGCTACTAAGTAATTTCTTACATGTGTGGCAAGTCACAGCTAAAGCTTTGGAGGTTGAAGACTTACTAGGAACCAATTTATATCACTTACTACTTTTTTGAAACTAAGAAGTCATTAACAACTTGAACATGTTTTTTCAGTTATTAATTGTGTGGTAGTATGGGTCCCATTATGGGTGAGGGTTTCTGTTTCTCACTTCTCATATTTCTATTGGGGAAGGAAATATGACCTTCACTTTCAAGAGAGAAAAATATTGGAAAAACATTTCCAGCTACTCTCTGCCTCCTCACTGATTCTTTTTCTTTCTTTCTTTCTTTTTTTAAATTATACTGTAAGTTCTGGGTATATGTGCAGATTATGCAGGATTGTTACATAGGTATACACATTCTATGGTGGTTTGCTGCATCCATTCCCTATCACCTACATTAGGTATTTCTCCTAATATTTTCCCTCCTCAATCCCCCCACACCCTGCTATCCCTCCCCTAGCCCTCTCCACCCCCAAAGAGGCCCCAGTGTGTGATGTTCCTTTCCCTGTGTCCATGTGTTTTCATTGTTCAACACCCACTTATGAATGAGAACATGTGGTGTTTGGTTTTCTGTTCTTGTGTCAATTTGCTAAGTATTATGGTTTCCAGCTTCATCCATGTCCCTGCAAAGGACGTGAACTCAACAGTTTAATCTGATTTGCAAATTTGGAGAAGTAAACAAGCTTGCCCAGCTCAGTCCTTTCTTCTATCTTTAGAGTCACCTTGTCTCCAGGAGTCAAACATTCTGCCATGTTGTAAACACAATGGAGAAAGCATTGCCACTTTTGGGAGAGCCCTCATATTGTCCAGCTCAACCAGTGACTACTAAACAGTAAACCAGTCAACAGTGGTAAGTCTGTTTTCATTGAACCAACACATTATCCTTCCGACTACAGATCTAAAGCTGAATTATACAATAAGCTGTATCAGTGATAAAAACAATATTTTGTTTTCCATTTGTCCTAGTCTTGTGTACTATATCTTAATTAATTCTGAACGTGGACAGAGAAACATGGTATTGTTAATTAATCCCCCCAATAGTGCTGACTACAATACTGATTATGTAAGAAAATGTAGTTAAGGTGTCTAACATAGGGCATAGTATATCCTAAGTGCTTAGTTAATGCTAGTCATTATTATTGAACATAATTGGTCATTTTCACTCCACATTTGTTAACAGCAGACACTTGATAATGGAGACCAATGGAAACACTATGTTTACTTTAGCAATACCAAGACTCCTTGAAATAGTCATTGATTTCATTTGTGATGGCAGCCTGTGTTTGAAACCAGCCAGATACTAGGTGCTTGATGTCATACAGACAAAATATAAGACAATAAACTCAAGGGCTTATTGCCATGTGACTAATTTGTTATTGTGGAAGTGGCACAATATATGAAAACTTACCTTTGGGATAGATTGTAATTGGGTTCATTTCTACATAAAATCAATATTTCTCAATCAGAACCAGCATTTTAGAGTTGCCTTTGCATTTTTCTACCTCATCTTGTCCTTCAGTTTTTATTTATTTTTTTCCCTTGCCCCAAACTTGGACATATTTCTATTATTCAATGCTATGAACATCAAGTGCTTCTGGCAGTTATCACTTTGAAGCAGCCTTTCCTATAATCACCATCAGGAGCAATAAACTCATAAAAGGTGTCAAGATGATGTATGACTCTCCCCAGTGACCTTTGATGTCTCCAGCATGCTGGGCTGTGTAGAGACAGGAAATGAGGAATCACAGGTAAAGCAATGGGAACAAGAGTGATGCAGACTCATTCTAACCAGAAACTGAAAAATTATTTTGTTATAATAAACAAATAAATTAAAATGTTCTTTGAAAACAAATGTGAATGATACAGGCCACTTTTTTTTTTTTAATTATACTTTAAGTTCTGTGGTACATGTGCAGAACATGCAGGTTTGTTACACAGGCCAATTCTAAGTAAATATTACTTGCATGCTTCTTCTTTGTAGAAAAAGTCCAGGGTAACACAATAGAAGCACAGGAAGGGAAGAAATGAACATTGCTAATGGCAGCCACTGTGCAAAGGGCATCAAATACTTAGCATTTACTTATAGCAGTTACCCAAGAGTACCTGTATAATCCCCTGTATTTCTTTTTAGTACCTGCTGATACTGAAGTAAAGATAATCTAAGCAAGTTTCCCAAAGTCACCATCAAATAAGTGTCAAGAAGAAGATATAAAATCAAAATATCTCCTTCCCAGGCTGGTTATGAGAGTTGAATTAGTTGACATTTATTAAAACTAAAACCAATACCTGGCACATAGTCTGAATTGATGAAGTTGTAGTAATTATCATTGCTATACCTTTCCCTGTAAGATTTGACTAAGAATTCCTCCAATATTAGGATATATAACCACTGGTCTTAGCAAACATTTAAGGAGTGCCTATTGGTTGCCAAAAATTTTGAGTCTAAAACAAGATACCTCCTCTAGTGCAGTTTACAAACTATATGAGATTCGCTTACAAATCTGTACATTCTACACCTGAACACTGTACAAGAATCATATTTGGGATCCATCTTTGGCTTATTTCTTCTCTAATATGCAAATAAATTTATATTAATATTGATTCTATGTTCTTCCTGTTTGCATAGAACTATAAATTCCTGCCAAATTCTCCATCGAGTATCTCTGAGAAGTCTCATGGGACAGTCACTAACATGTTTGAACAATATGAATTTGCTTGTTGTAGCTGTTTTTCCACCAGGTTTCTGTTATTTCTCTACCATATTCACTAGACATTTATTTAAACCACTGATAACACCATTCTCATAGGTCACCCATCTCATGAGATGTCTCTCCAGGGGCTTCCAAAGCTGCAGACGACTTTATGACTGAAATGACACTGTGTTACTGTGGTCCTAACTAAGCCTGACGTAAATAAATCTCTGTTCTCCTCAGATATCATGAATATTCTCATTTCTTCACAGAGACCAGTCATAATCCCTGCAATTCAGCTGGGGACCCAAGTCATATCCTCCCTCTCTTTTCCTTATTTATCCATTCACTTAAGAGCTCTTGGCACTGGGAGGTCCAGTTCTCATATATTGCCTAAGCTTGATCTGGAGTAGGCTTTATAATAAATATTCAGTGAATAAATGTTTTGTGTTTAGGGAAAAAGTAGAAGGTAAGAAATAGGGGCATATTGAGAACACTTAGAGCTGTGGATATAACTTCCGTCTTCAAATTCTTATAAAAGTCCAATTGCTGACTGAGAGTGAGGAAAAAGGTTGATTACCTATAGGTCTCTTGGAGACTTCCACAGTAAAAAGATTGGATTGAACCATAAAAATGGAAATGTAGAGCTTCTTTATGGTTTTATAACCCCTAAAGCCATAGGGATATTCAAGAGGTTGTAACCTGCAATTGTAATTACGGTTGCCATCATCCTGTGAAAAGGAGGCTAGCCACTGTAAATACTTCATGGGCTGTAATACTTTGGAAATGACTTTTAGAAGACCTATTCAAAGGAAAAGAAGTGGAATACTAATTTTTAAAAGTGAATATTTTTTAAAATAATAAATAATTGTTTGATGTCTGTGCAATCTCAAACATTACACCTAATCATCTTCTGGTTTCTAATGCTTTGAACTCTAAAACAGCACACCATTCCAAGGAGCTCACCTTAGATTTGAGACATGAGGAGCTAAAAGAAATGCTAAATTCTAAACTATAAGTCAAGTTCTTTTCCTGAGCTTCAAATGTTGTAGTATGAAGTATAAAACTATAAAACTCTCATATTACTTTATCAGCACTCCTCTTCTGACAGTTAACATTTTCTATTTTTTATACATTATATGTACTTCCTCTCTTCTATTTAGCCACAGACAACAGAATATAGTACAGAAGACAAAATAAGGGAGGCTTTTAGGAGTTAGCTCCTGGTTCCATGCTTACCAAGTATGCAAACTTGTATAAGTTAGTAATTCAGTTCACTCATTTATCAAATTTTAAAAATATAGTTCATCATCATGTGCAAATCAAATGAGTATATATGTGAAAACACAATACATCTGCCTGGTTTGCATTTAGTATTTATAAACATTTGTCCTCTTTCTCACACCTTTGTCTCCTGCAAGAAAATACCTGTATATAATCCAGCTTGATAGCTATTGTTAATACCCAGTCCTGTGATTTGGAAGTGTCCAGTACCCAATAATATTTATAGATCAAAAATAAATGAACAAACTACTTTCAAAAATCCAAAAAAAGGTTAAAGAACAAATTAAGGGCAGTATTATCTTCAAAATTCTCTGAGGTTGAAAGTGCAGCTTAGAGTTCATGAAATTTGGTAACTTAACTGCATGTAAAAACTTTACATGAAAGCAATAATTACAAACATCAGAGAACTAAGTGCATAACTCTATTACAATTTAAATTAAATATTTTCCCTAGATTTCCTAAGTATTTTGTAATGATTTATTTACATTATTTAATGAAAAGAAAAAATCAGCAGAAAGTGACAGCACTTTTTCCAAAGGTCTATAAATGAATTATAATTATCTATCTCATATCAAAATGAATTTGATATATGAATGATGTAATTGGCCCAAACTATACACCTAAACAGCTCAGAGCAGCATAGTTTCTGGAAATGCAATCTTTATGTACACAGGGGATGCTGGTGAATTAAATAGGTAAAACAATCATTCAAGTCAATCTGCAGTATACACAATTCAAATGTTACATTATCTGAAGACTTACTATGAGTGTGAATTATTCAATAGAGTTTATATGCATATTTTAACATTTCCTCGTAAGCATTTTAAACAAATTGGAGATATTAACAATTTTGCTACCATAAGACATCTCCTGAAACTCAAACTATTGAAATATAAATGTGTCCTTCATGTTTACTTATATACTGAAAAGATTGTTGCATGCTAATATTATTTCTATTACAAATAACCATGAAGAAAAAATAAGAATCCATATCCTTTTGGAGTTGATTCCACTTTTTTTTTCCGCTTGTGAAACACACACTGGGGATATTAAGGGTGTCTCCAATTTCAAATTAATCCTTGAAAGTTACCTTTCAATTAACTTATCAGAAAGGCCAACATCCCTGTATACACATTTGATAATATAACCCCAGCAAGGCAGTTCTGGTATTTTAATACCATTGCATTTAAGGATACAAAAATGCAGCGGTAAATTTTGAATTATATGCTAAATGCCAACAATATGAAATAAGATATGAACTCTGCCCTCAAGCATCTCACAAAACCGGTAACATGTAGAATACACATTACACTCAGCAAACTTGACTATTAATTTTATAGAAATGAATAAAACTAGTGAATAATTATAGTATGATTTAGAACAATATGTTGTTTAAATCATAAAACTTCTGAAAAGGGTAATTATTCCTTTATAAAGTTGCACTTTGATAAAGTCAAAGTAATTTATCAGACATCTCTGTTAGTAGAGGGGAAAAGATGGGGAATTGGAAATTTGCTCTTTCATGAGCATGTACTGTTTGAGGAAAATGGAGAATCTAGTTTTCTCTTTTGTCCTCTATGAATAGTTACAGTTACCTTGCCCAGCTTGTACCGGTAATAGCATCCAAGCGCAAATGTTGAGTGTTTAACAGAAAGTATAAAAACATTTAAAATGACTTTTAAAACTTTCCTAATCTGTGCTCCTTCCATCCTGAAGCTCTTAAAATGCTTGGTAACCATAGCCATGTGCTTTACAGAAGCCCTTTTGGTCCATGAAATTCAAGTACACAAAAACATATTGCCAGACATCTAATTCTCTCTTTTTGTCTCCTTCCTCAAGTTTATTTCATTTAATATTTATATGACTTTACAAATTTGTCTCTGGGATCACCCAGGTAAGGGAGACAAAGGATACCGTGCTCCCCCCCTCAGAGCCACAGGAATCAGGGATTTGCCATTGTGAATGAGAATCATTTGAATAGTGCAAACTGGCTCACAGCACACAGGTCATTGAGAATTCCAGGAAAATGTCCCCTCCTTGGCTAAAAAAGAACATGACAAAATAGAAAAGAGCATTGAAAGTGAGACTCCCATTTTGCTACATCTTCATTTTTGTGGTGTTTCGCAGAGAATATGAAACTCTCCAGAACAGAGAATAAAGCCAAAAAGAAAGCAATGGAAACTCCCAATCAGTACTTATCTGCTACAGTGAACCCAGATTTCAGGTTTCAGGTGAAGCTGGTGTGACAGGTGAAAATTTCTTTATAAACATAGCTTTCTATGAGCTTTTTCAGAAGTCATCTTCAAGCACTAAATCAATAAAGAGTAGTTTGTTAAATTAAATATTTGTTTGGAGTTGTTATATTAGTAAAAAATAATTACAGTGGGTCTATTGTATATGACAGTGAAGCAGTTTTGTCAGTAATTTGTTCTAAGCATGGAAAACCGGCAGCTTTTTAGCCATAATTACTATATTCTAGAATTAGTTTCCATGAATGAAGAAGTATATATATATATTTCTCAAATGTTCAACAGATATGCATACATATATATGGCTGTGTATGCTAATCACTGACATTTGTTGGGTACTCTGTTACAGCCACTGTTCTGAGTTTTGACGGAGTAATTTATTTCAATCTGAGTATAGCCCTTTGGGATAAATTATTATCTTAATCTAGTAAATAGTGGAACCAAGAGTTTTATCCAGATGGGCTTGCTCTAGAATATACACAGATATACAGATGCAAAGTGACACACACACACACACACACACACACACACAAACTCTCTCTCTCTCTCTCTCTCTCTCTCTCTCTCTCTCTCTCTCTCTCTCTCTCTGTCTCTGCAGATTAAGTTCTCCAGAAGCAAATAGTGTTGGAGTCTGGGGTTTATTAAGAATTGGTACCTGTGAAGGGAAAGAATGAGTAGCAGGATTGAGCAGAGGAAAATTGTGATTCAGGCCCAAGGAATCCTCACCCAGTTTGGCAAAGAGCAATGGAACATAATAATGTCTTGCATCTGACCAAAATGACCAGAATTTTATATCCACACCTCATTCAATCCTTGGATCTGAGCTGCTTTGGGAAGATCATAACCTTGGGTGCTATGGAGGTCTGCAGTTGAGGTAGACCCTGAAGCAAGCCGACACCTGGAGGTTGTCTACTGACTATACTCCCCATGAGTGGGCAACAAATTCTTTCTTAAAGAGGACTCTGAGAGACACATCTATATGTCTATGCCATGCTCCCTGACCCACATACACCTATAATGTGAGTATCCATCTAGATATGTTGTGACATATTCAATTTATAAATGCAAAAAATATTTGATAATATCACATATATTTGGGGGTGGTCTGCCTAGCAGTTTTTCCTTTGAAAAACCACTTTTCCCTAAGTCCATGTAGTTGGCTTGAAATTATAAGTTGGAAGTAGATAGTTCCTACTAAATTTGTCAGTTAACGGTAAAACAATAATTTTAGTTGGCATGTGTCTAGATACTGAATTAAAGGTTCCTGCTATACATTGTGTAGAATCTGAAACAAGCATGACTGATTTCAATTCATTGACCTACAGGATCATTGCATTTGAATTTGGTTCAGTTTACTAACTGGACTTTTAGAGAATATGTATAAGCTCAAGACCTAACAAAGCTTATAACTAAGAGAACTAACCTGCTTCTCTGCCTTTCTTTCTGTTTTAATGCTGTAGCTCATTAATATTTTGAACTCTGTACCCTCCGTGATAACATCTACTTACTCTCTAGGATAACATATCTGCTGCTTCTCACTGCTACCAGGTCTTGGTTAGTAACATTCTGTCTAGTAGTTCCCCAATTCCAAATATCAGGAGGACAAGTTGGTAGTATTAACATCTTGTCTCCCTAGAATCCTCATAAAATTGGACCATCCGCTTCTCATTGCGCTTCTCTGGTCCACAATTATTTATTCTGTTGACTTGGTACAGAGTAGATCTACACTAAGAAAAGAAAAGGGAACTAAATAACTGGTTATGTTTCTTCATGTTAAGGCACACCACTAAACTATTTACTGGTTACTGGTGATGACTGCTTTCCCCTTCCCCATACTGTCATCTAGAAATTGGTTGATTAAATTATGAAATGTTGTCTCTTCCTTAGTATGAGGAATGTGTTTTCTCTGCAACATCATTTATTAACGTGACATTAATCTATCAGGCAAACCATCCATTTGAACATAATTAAAAGTGACCATTTATGACAGAATATCCATATCATTTCAGACTCACTGATAACAAATTATTTCAATAAATAATTATGCAAGTTATGAACTAACTGAGGAAAAGCTGAATGATTTGCTGGTATCCATTATCACCAGCTTCAAATGCCTCAATATTTTGTAATCGCGTAAGGTGACAGGTGAAGAACCCCCCCCCCTTAATTTTGTTATAGTAACCTGTATGGTTTCTATATTATGGCTGTATTTATTTCCTGAATATTACACCAACACAATACCTATAATTATTTCTAGTATATGTTTATGGAGTTGGTAAAATTTAATATATCATCAGTTTAGGATTATGGAGCACAACGTCATGTTTTACATGGTACATGTTAGTCTTGATCGATTCTTTAAAGTATAATCCTCACTACTCCCATCATTGTGCCTGCAAGAAGAATGAGGGAGAAAAGGATCTGTGATTGTCCCTTGCATAACATTCTTGTGTCTAAGGAATGGAACTAATAAAAGAGAACATTGACTCCTCAGGTCGGTCACTTCCATTATGCTGCCAGGATTGGCTTACAGCTAGACTGGTATCTCTATTAGGATACTTTCATCTCTACATAATTGAAATCTAAGCCAACTCTGCTTAAACAATACAGGATTATCTCACGTATCTGTAAGTGCAGAGATGAGTGAACTTCAGGCATGTTTTGACCAAGACTACATTTCTCTGAAATTCTTATTGTTCTGCCCTTTTCTTCTTTCTTGGTCACAAAATTAATGATTAATGCCAACAGCAACTTAGTAATACCTTCCTTATTATGTTTCATAAAGCATGTGATAAAGTGCTTATCTTTCTATTTGATTGGACGAAATTATATGATGTATCTATCCCTGTTCCAATAACTTTCACCAGGAGCTGGATTTGTGCTAATTGACTTAAACCTGGATTTTTTAAGACAAACAGTGTCAAGGGGAAGAGAATTAAAGGAATTAAATTAATTGGATCAGACTAATTAAAGACCTTTCCTGGACATAGAGTTAAGTCTTCAGACCACATTGCTGTTTACAGCCAACCTTAACAAGGAAGGAAGAAAACAGATATTGGGAGACAAACCACAATGTTAAAATGTGTGGAAAACATCTTGTTAATATCTATCTCAATATCTGAAATTCCTGCCTAGATGTTCATTCCCATGAAGCTAATCACACCTCCAAGAGGAAGTTGACTAACCTTGTATTTAGACTACTTAGGTGTCTTTATTTCTTCAATTTCTTACAAGACTTTGCTAATTACAACCCAAGATAAGCTGATTATTAAAGGATGTGTTAACAAAATAATTGTTTCTGAAAAAAATGATGCAGTCTTGTATTCAATGATTCATAATACCTTGTAAAATTACCACTAAAAGAGACAATAAGGAGATTACCCGATAATATACACTCTATTAGATCTCCTGGAAATTCTAAAGATTGACCAAATTATTACTAGAGGAATAACAACCCTGCCTCGTCTTGTCTTAATGACTATAAAGTGTTTAAGGATGACAGATGTTCCAGAATTCCAGAGCAGGAACAAAAAGAGTATTGGCTTAAGGCAGAGTCCCTGCATTCATTTTCTTGGTAACATCATGTTTTCATTAACTGCAGTTTGTGTTTCATGCTTCTTCATTACACAAGACAAGCACAGTAGCATGTCTAAATGCCCCTGGATTGCATTTCTATTCTCCCAGTGTTTATCATCTGCACTTTTGTATTTTTTCTGAAATTATTTTGCTGTGGTTTGAATGTGTCCCCCAAAGTTCATGTCATGCAAACAACTCCCAGTGGGACAGTATTAAAAGGTGGGGCTTAATAAGAGGTGATGAGGTCATGAGGGCTCTGCCTCATGAATAAATTAATATCATTATCTTTGGAGTAGGTTAACTGTTGTAGGAATGAGTTCCTTATAAAAGAAAATTTAGTCTCATCTTCCACTCCCTCTCAAGTGTGCCATCTGGTCCTTCTGCCTTCCACCATGGGAAGATGCAGCAAGAAGGTCTTCCAGATGTGGCCCCTTGATCTTAGACTTCCCAGCCTCCAGAGCTGTAAAAACTAAATCTCTGTTCTTTATAAATGACCCACTCTCAGGTAACTACCTGTTATAGCAATACAAAATAGAATAAGACATGTTATCTGCATTTTGTTTCCAAGTTAATTCTACAAGCTGAATATCAATTAAAGATTTTATTTTCTTATGACTTTCCAATTATATTTTGCTACAGAGTTAAAGAGTATCTTGTAATAAAATTTTCTTTGTTATATGGCATTTAATTTTTATCTAGAAGTTTCTAACCATTGTTTTAAATCTAGCACTGTCTGCCTTTATCAAATTATTTAGTTGTTTTAATGCCTTCATAACATTATCTAAACTATGTAATATATTCTCTCTTTCTCTTTCTGTTTCTTCAGATACCCTATTTCATGAATTTTCTGTTCCATTTCCAATGTTTACTAATTGTTATATTTGCTACATTATAGCTATTAAATTAAAACTCCGTTTAATTTTTCTTTTCCTGAATAACTGGCTCCAAAGTTCAATATTCCTTGGTTTCTGCATGCATTTTGCTAGAATACATTCTCAGGGAAACTTTTTAGTTCAAATATGTCTCAAAATAACTTTCTTGGACATTTCCACTATATCAATAATATGAGTGGGCTTAGAATTTTAAGTTGAAAATAATTTTCCTCAGAGCTTTAAAGGCATTGATCTAATGCTTTCTAGCATCAATATGGTTAATAAGATATATGCTGTTGATCTGATTCTTTCATCATTTAAGTTATCTGTCCTCAACTAATCTTCTCTCTCTCCTTTTCCATCTTCCTTTTTCACTTCTTCCACCTCTCTCACATATATATATATATATATATATATATATATGTTTTTATATATAATATATATATATAGTCTGCCTTCTGTCTCTAAGTTAATTCTACAAGTTGAATATCTATCATCTATATATTTTGTAATCTCTATATCAATATTCTCTATTTCTTATGGAAAAACATCCCATAACCAAGTACTTATGTCTTACATGTACTTATATAGTATGTATAATTCAGCAACTATCTTTTTTTTCACAATAGCACTTTATACTCTCTCCTTGCCCATTTTAATTGTATTACTTTTCTATTTTATGGATATGTGAATATATCTCTGTCAATATTACATAGGTTTTTGTTCAGTTATCTTCCTTAAAATTTCTCTTTTCAACTGAGATGAGAAGTCTAGTTTGCAGTTTTTATTTCTTGGAATTTTTCTTTATAATGCAGAAGACTAATGATCCTTGTTTGCTTTTTTTTCTATTTATTAAACAATAGGAGAATGAGAATTAAAAGTTTAAGGGCAGAGATTTTAACTTAACCAATTTTACTTTGGAAGGAGTCAAGAAGAAACTGACACTGAACTGCCAGACTCCCAAATGTTAAAATGCAAAAATCATCACTCTGAGGTGTGAATACCCCAGAGAATTTGTGCTAGTTCCCCTAAAACTTATTTTTACAGAAGAATCTCATGCTGTTTATTCTGTCAGGATATAAATACTTGGTTGTGGGATGTTTGCCATAAGAAATAGCGAGTATTGACATAGAGATTACTAAATGTCTGTTTATCCCATCCTCTACGTTTCACTCTCTGATGTTCTTGAAGTTTCTGAGTTGAGAAATGTATTGAGAAATTATATTTTCTGCCTCCTCTATTGTAATTCCTTCTTTATATATTCTAGGCTTTGTCTTCATGGCTCTTTCTCTTTAGTCAAGTCTTATTGATCTAATTTGTCATCATAAATATTAAAATTCATCATCTAATGTTGTCCTTGTTCTCATTCTAATCATCATTATGAATTTATGCATTTTTTGCTCATTACTGTTATTTTATTGGAGTCACAGAAACAACATGTATACATGTGTGCTGAATCCTCCCTCTTGAATCAGAAGTCGTCTTCAAATAGTTAACAACTCAGTAAGTTGTTTTATTGTATGTTATCTCTATTAACAATTTTAAATCACATTTAGTACAAGATGTGTTATTCAGGAATATGTAAAAAATTTGCACATATGCATAAACATACATATATCCATATATGCTGAAGAGTTCTTTTCTGATGCCAGGGTTAAAATTCAAATCTAGTCTTTAGAATATGTTTCAAAGAGGAAGAACATTGAGTCCAAGTCTTCAGGGTAAGTTACTATAACAAGAAAGAGTATCTTGGATAATAGTCTTTGGATTGAAGGAGGGACTGTGGAAATTCAAAGGACTCAAAATTTAGAGAAGAACCTAAGCACAATCAGTGTTGAGGAAGAGGCTTTCAGGTAAGAGAGGAGAGTAATTCTAGACTTTGCCAGTATTCAAAACCTAAATATTTGAATTTTGATCCCAACATTCAAATTATTTAGTTTCGTGGCCTGGAGCAGAACATGTAACTCTCTGGCAGTGAATTCTTTATTTTGTTAAACTACAATGCTACTATAGAGTTGAGTATTGATAATGTCCTCCAGTTGCACCCATTTTGCTGCCAAGGACATGATTTCATTCTTTTATTATGACTGCATAGTATTCCCTAGTGCATATTTTCTTTATTCAGTCCACCATTGATGAGCACCTAGGTTGATTTAGTGTCTTTGCAATTGGGAATACTGCTACAGTGAACATATGAGTGCATGTGTATTTTTGGTAAAGTGATGTATTTTCCTTTACGTATAAACCCAATAATGGGATTGCTGGTAGTTCTGTTTGCTGGTACCTCTGTTTAAAGATATTTAAGAAATTTCCAAATATATTTACAGTGTGGCCAAACTGGTTTGTATTCCCACCAACAATATGTAATTGTTCCCTTTTCTTCATAGCCTCACCAGTTTCTATGGTTTCTTGAATTTTTAATAATCACCATTCTGACTACTGTGACATGTTATCTCATCTCATGGGTTTGATTTGCATTTCTCTGATAGTGATGTTGAGCATTTTTTCATTTTTTGTTGGTTGCTTGTATTTTTTATTTTTTGCCCACATTTTAATGGGGTTATTAGTTTTTTTGCCTGTTGAATTCTTTAAGTTTTTCATAGATTCCATATATTAGACCTTGATTGGATGCATAGTTTGTATTTTCTCCCATTCAGTAAATTGTCCATTTAATTTTGTAGGTAGTTTCTTTTGCTGTGCAGAAACTCTTTAGTTTAGCTAGGTCCCACCCGTCAATTTTCATTTTAGTTGCAATTGTCTTTGAGTACTTAGTCATAAATTATCTCCCAAAGAACTATGTACACTATGATGTGTCCAAGGTCTTCTTATATAATTTCTATAAAGTCTTAAATTTAAGTCTTTAATCCATTTTAAGTTTTGTAAATGGTAAAAGGTAAAGATCTAGTTTTATTCTGCATATGGCTAGCTAGTTATCTCAGCAGCGTCTGTTGAACAGGGAATCCTTTCCTAATTACTCATTTCTGTCTGTTTTGTCAAATATCAGATGATCGTAGGTGTGTAACTTTATTCCTGGATTTTCTTCTCTGTTACACTGGTGTATAGGTCTGTTTTTGTACCAGCCCAATGCTGTTTTGGTTACTATAGCCTTATAGTAGAGTTTGAGGTTGGGTAGTGTGATGCCTCCAGCTTTGTTCTTTTTGCTTATGGTTGCTTTAGCTATTCAGGATCTTTTGGGGTTCCACATTAATTTTAAACTAGTTTTTCTAATTCTGTGAAATATGATTTTGTTAGTGTGATAGGCATAGTATTGTAGATTACTTAAGAAATACGGTCATTTTAATGACATTGATTCATCAAATTCATGAGCATGGAATGTTTTCTCATTTATGTATGTTGTCTCTGATGTAATTCAGCAGAGTTTTGTAGTTCCTCCCTGTAGAGATCTTTTACCTTCTTGTTTAGCTGTGTTCCTAGGTTTCTGGTTTCTTTGTGGCTATTGTAAATGGGATTGTGTTCTTTGACTCTCATTTTGACCACTGTATTATGTCGATGTGAAGTATTGCAGTTTTTGCCATTATTTTTAATTACTTTTATACCAACTTAATATTAGTCCATTCTCATACTGCTACAAAGAAATATCTGAAATGGGGTAATTTATTTTAAATAATGTTTTAATTGACTCAGAGTTCTGCAGGCTATAGAGGAGGCATGACTTTGGAGGCCTCAGGAGATTAAGTGCTGAGCAAAAGGGGAAAATCCCTTATAAAACCATCAGACTTTGTGAGAACTCACTCACTATCATGAGATCAACAAGGGGGAACTGCCCAATGATTCAGTGATCTCTACCAGATCCCTCCCATGACGTGGGGATTATGGGATCACAATTTAAGATGAGGTTTGGGTAGGGACACAAAACCAAACCATATCAGGTGCATATATATTTTGATAGTAAAATCTTTTCATTGAAATCTTTCCTTTGTCATTATGTCATGCCTTTCTTTGTCCTTCTTCTTTACTGTTGATTTAAAGTCCCTTTTATTTACTATAAGAATAGTGACCCCTACTCTTTTTTGTTTTCTTTTTGCATGGTAGATCTTTCTCCATTCCTTTACTTTGAACCTAGTCATTAAATGTGAGATGGGTCTCTTGAAGGCAGCAGACAATTGGACACTGTTATTTATTTATTTATTTATTTGTGACAAAGTCTCACTCTTGTTGCCTAGACTGGAGTGCGATGGCATGATCTTGGCTCACTGCACCCTCCACGTCCCAGGTTCAAGTAATTCTCCTGCCTCAGCCTCCTGAGTAGCTGGGATTACAGGTGCCTGCCACCACACCCAGCTAATTTTTGTATTTTTAGTAGAGACAGGGTTTCACCATGTTGGCCAGGCTGGTCTCAAACTTCTAACCTCAGGCAGTCCGCCCGCCTCGGCCTCCCAAAGTGTTGGGATTACAGACTTGAGCCACTGTGCCCAGCCATTGTTTTTTATTCCAGCTTGCTATTCTGAGTCTTTTAAGTGACATTTACATTCAAAGTTAGTATTAATATGTGAGATTTGGATCCTGTCATTATCTTGTTAGCTGGTTATTTTGTAGACTTGATTGTGTAGTTGCTTTATAGTGTCTGTGCACAATGTGCTTTAGTTTTTGTAGAAGCAGGTGTCACTATTTCATTTATATGTTTAGTACTTCCTTGTAACACTGGTCTTAGTTGTAACAGATTCCCTTATTGTATGCTTGCCTAAAAAGGACTTAATTTCTCTATTACATATGATGCTTAGTTTTGAAGGGTATGAAATTTTTGAATGTCTTTTCTTTAAGGATATTGAAAATGGGTTTTCAATCTCTTCTGGCTTCTAAGGTTTCTTCTGAAAGGTCTGCTGCCAGCCAGATGGGGTTGACTTTGTGTGTGACCTGACCCTTCTCACTAACTGCCTTTAAGATTTTTTCTTTCACATTGACCTTGGTGAATCTGATGACTGTGTGCCTTGGAGATGGACATCTTGTATAGTATGTAGCAGGATTTTCCTACATTTTTTTTTCTTTACTTTTATCTGACTTGAGTTGATTGCAGAACTGGTTATCAAGCTCTGAGATTCTTTCTTCAGCTTAGTTTATTCTGATGTTAATACTTCTGATTACATTATTACATTCTTATAGTAAATTTTTCGGTTTTGTAAGTTCAGTTTAGTTCTTTTTGAAAAGGGTTGTTTCATTTTTCAGATCTTAAATCCTTTTACTGGATTATTTGGATTTCTTTGATTGGGCTTCATCTTTCTCTTGGATCTTGATATGCTTCCTTTCCTTCTAGATTCTGAATTCTAAGTCTGCCACTTTGGTCATTTTAGTCTTCTTAAGAATCTTCTTAAGAACCCACTGGGGAGCCAGTGGGTTCATTTGGAAGTAACGGGGAGACTGGGGTTTTTAATTGTTAGAGTTCTTATGCTGATTCTTTTTCATCTAAGAGGGCTGTTGTTTTTATGGTAATGTAAGTTGAGTATATCACGCTGTCATGTGTGTACCTATGCAACAATCTTGCATGTTCTTTACATGTAGCCCAAAACCTAAAATGCAATAAAAAAAATAATAATAATAAAGAAGAAAAAGTCATGGCTGGCAGATAGGCTTTTAATTAGCCATATGGCTCTTTCGTATTTCTTCCTGTTTGCAGCCGTGCTCTGTGGTAGGGGGGGAAGGTAGATGACCCTTGCACAAGGTCCACTCCTGGCCTTGAGGGAGCCCTTCCAATCAATAGCATTATTCCCATGTTTGCTTTGTTAGCTGTTCTGGGGCTTTCTCAGGTAAAGGCCATGGCAGAGAGTTAGGTCACACCCTTTGTGGACCAGCATTGTGGAGGAAGCCACACACTGCTTGTATGCCAACCCACAAACCCATGCATCTCACCCCTCTCAGTGTTCTGAAAGTAGAGACACCTTCCCCTTTTCAAGTGTTGGCCACAGATCTTGGCTTGGCACTCTCAATTTACACAGCATAGCCCTAGAGCATTGGGATCAGCCTGTGCCTTTTACTGCTGGACCTTTGGGGTTCAGTTCTAGCTGTGCTGGGGGATCTAAAGTGCTCATTTTTGTCATCAAAAATTCCTAAAAATGTTGTTCAACAAAGAAAGCCTTTGTTTACCATTAGAAAACCATATTCCATGAGAAACATAGTTTTAAATACTGGGCTAATGTTATCTAAGAAAATTGCTTCCATCAGCATATTTGTGTGGCAGTTGAGACTTATGGAAGAAATATCTGATTCACTGATCCAATCTGAAAAGTATTTGTGGACATAGGTTAATCAAGGAGAATAGCAGGTAGAATTAACTTTTAATTTCTCCTCTGTATTTAAACCAGTGTAAATTATACACACACGCATGCACACACACACATACACACACCAGTTGAGTATCTCTTATCCCAAATACTTGGGACCAGAGTATTTCAGAATTTGGATTTTTTTTCCACAATATTTCTATATACATAATAAGATGTCTTGGATGGGATTCAAGTCTAAGTGCAAAATTGATTGGTATTTCATATATACCGTATATATATGGCCTGAAAGTAATTTTAAACCATATTTTTAATAATTTTGTTCATGAGTAAAAGTTGTGTTAAATACTTATAGTGGAATTTTTCACTTATGGCATCATGGTAGGGCTCAATCTATTTCAGATTTTGAAGCGTGTTGGATTTCAAATTCTTGGACTAGAGATGCTCAACCTGATATACATACTTAACAGAAATATACATTGCTTGAAGGGAAGGATTTTGTTGTGATTGTAATCACTGATGTCCTCCAGTAGCTAGAACATTCCCTGTTACATAGTTAGCATTTACATTTTATTAAGTGCATCAATGCAGCTCTACAGTATGTATAAAATTATGCCCAGTATAAACTGAATAAACTCAATAAATTAATTTCCAGTCTCTTCTACATGAAGAAAATTGACTAGCCTATTTAAAATGTGTTCTTAATTGTTTAAACATATTCAAAACCAAAGACACAAACCAGAATACTTTAACCTGACCATATTGAAAGGTGCTATTTTTCATTTAGTTGTGTCTACCAATTATATAATCAGAGAAGTCACCTAAATGAACTCATCTTCATAGAATTAGCCTTACACTTTCAGACAAACTTATTTAAAAAACATTCATGATCTTGGGCTAGACAAAGAGTTCTTAGATATGATACCAAAAGAATGACTCAGAAAACTAAAAAAAAAAAAAAAAAAAAAGATGATAAATTGAACTGGGAAAAACATTCTGCAAATCATATATCTGCCAAATGACCTGTATCAAGCATGCATAAATAACTCAAAATTCAACAGAAATCAAACCAAATTTCAAAAGTAGTTAAAATATTTTAGCAAATATTTTAATTAAAGAAGGTATATTAATGGCAAATAAACACATAAAAAAATGTTCAACATTGTTAGTTGTCAGGGAAAAGTAAATTAAAAACACAATGAGGTATACAATAAGGTATAATGACAGACTTATAAGAATGACCAAAAATCAAAAGAAGATAAAATGAAGCTAACAACACAGAGAGTTGGCAAAGATGTAGAACTACTAAGAAAGCATGTAGTGTTAGTAAGAATGTAAAATGATTCACACATTTTGGAGAATGATTTTGGCATTTTTCTTTTAAAGTGAAAATATACACCTACATGTGACCTAGCAATCTCATTCCTAGATATGTATTCTAGAAAAAAAAATCCCTTATGCTCACACAGAAACGTGTACATGAAAATTTATAACAGCTCTATTAAAAATTGCCAAAAACTGGAGACTACCCAAATGACCTCCAGTCATTGACTGTATAAACACACTGCGTTATGTCCATACAAAGGAATTTTATTTTGGCAACAAAAATGCAATAACTGGGATGAATCTCATTTTATTGTGTAGAAGAAACCAGTCTCAATGTCACATATTGTATGATTCCTTTTAAATGACTTAGTTAGGAAGACAAAATATAGCAATAGAGAACATTAGTACTTGTCAGGGGATGGGTGAAAAAGTGGTGTGACTAAGAAATGCTAGCATGAGCAAGTGTTTGGAAGTGATAAAAATATTATGTATCTTTATTGTGGTGGTGGATACACAAATCTATACATGTACTAAAATTCACAGAGCTATATGCACCAAAAAGTCAAGTTGACTAATTTTGGATATTTCAAAAAAAAAACAACACACAAAGACTTAAAAAAAAAAAAGTATGAGCATCTTTGGAGAAGTAGGACTTTTAGTGGAATTAAAATATAAGAGAGGGTGGACAGTATGGCTCATGCCTGTAATTCCAGCACTTTGGGAGGCTGAGGTGGTTGGACCACCTGAGATCAGGAGTTCGAGACCAGCCTCACCAACATGGAGAAACCCCGTCTCTACTAAAAATACAAAATTAGCCAGACATGGTGGTGCATGCTTGTAATCCTAGCTACTAGGGAGGCTGGGGCAAGAATATCGCTTGAACCTGGAAGGCAGAGGTTGAGGTAAGCCAAGATTGTGCCATTGCACTCCAGCCTGGGCAATAAGAGTAAAACTCTGTCTCAAAAAAAAAAAAAAAAAAAGCCACTTAGGAGAAAGTTTCTCCCATGAAGGTTCTTTAAGAAAACACTGTGCTGAAGTAAACAACATGCAAATAAATTTCTATTCGATTTATGTGACTCAGCATTCACCAACCCAGGCATATAGTGCAATCAGTTTATATTACTGAATCTTGGTAGCTGTAGGTCTCCTTCTGCTTCTATTGGAATTTTGGGTTCTGAAAAAATGTCTTTTTTTCCTCAAATATTTATAATCATTCATCTTTTCATTTGGAAAGCTGTTCTAATGGTTGCTCAGATTTGACAGTAGCAAAATCAGGCCTTGAGCATGTGCTATGCCAAGATGAACTGCATGCATGAGCCTAATGGCAACTGTCTGAGTGGTATTTCAGTCAATGTCCTGCTACCAAAGTAGCTAAGATTATGGGACAGTCCATCAACAGGTCTCACATAAATGCCCTGGAGCACTGAGGTTCTGACTCACTCCTTTTATCTTTGTGACTCTTCAGGGTCACTGTTGTCCCTCTGCAGCCTGGTTTCTGTTGGCTACCTAAACACATACCACAATTTCACCAGATTTTATTTCTTATTATTAAACCTCAGTTATGATTAAATTTACCTCCTAAGAGGCTTCTCAGGCACTGTGCAAATCATAGTCACAATGACTATAAATCATTGTGTGAAATGACGAAAGTCAGCTAATTCCAAGGGCAAGTTTTGTACAACTCCTTTAGTAACATACCTCAATGCAAACTGAGAATGTACATGACATTAAAATACAATGCAGAGCAATCGATTGAAAGAGATCACTCTCTAAGATCACAAGAGTTAATTCAGTATACCAGGTTGTAGAATGCTGAGAAGACTGAATGGACTTCAAATCCTTTAGGTAATTCTCCTGAACTATTTGTAACTGGGCTTTAAGTGAGGGTTGGGCTGCAGCAGTGGAGAATTTGAAATTATGTGTTCTGGCAAGGACCAAGAGTGTACAATGACCATAGGGTCAATTACAGAAGTAACTGGGCTTTGAAAAATAAACCAAAAACAAAAGTCTAGCAACTCGATCTAATAGATGTGAGTGGAGAAAGACATAAAATAAAACTTCATGGTATTTTTTAGAAATGTACTGCTGAGTCCTTCAAAAGCTATATCAAAAATAGCAAAAAGTGTTGTGGAATGTTAGGGATCATACAGTGTATTGATTAAGAAATCACGCTGAGGATTCAGTCAGACCTCAGTTGGAATCAGTCCCAGATGCTTGTTGGCTAAATTAACATGTTAATAGATTACCTTGGAAATTAGTTATTTTATGTTTCATTTTCCCTGTGTGAAAAGTGACAATAATAGTAACATCAGCCTACACTGGTTAAGACTTATTTGAAATATGCACATAAACAAAACCCTTCATATAATCACCTGGATAAAAAAATACTAAATAAATATTAGCAAGTACCAGTAACATTTTATAAACACACATATCCTGAGTCTTGTGATCAAATTAACTTTGATAATATTGGAATAGATTAATTTTAAAAGGCTTTAAAAATATTTTTCAGGACCTTTAAAATGTTAATGTGCATTATGAATCTGTGAGAGGGTGGGAGTGTGCAGCATTTCTCAAAATGAGTTGAACACAATACTTATTTCTCGGGATACACCAAAAGAATGAGGGTGCCATGGAAGCTACTTTAATAAATACAATTGCTTTCTCTAGGAGTTTGCTATAAAGTTTTATCAAATTTTGATTTAGCAATTTTGATATAATCATTTCAATAAAAATGTTATGTTAATATAAGGCTTGGCATAATTTCATAAAAATGACTTTTGTTTTAATTACAAGGTAATGTGCACAGCCCATATTCCTGATCATTTGTCATTATAATAGCCGCCTTCTACTTTATTCCCATGTAATTTTGAAATTTTTTAGTCCATATTAGTTTTATACCCCAGAAAAAAATGTTGTCTAGTTTTATTTAGGTTATGTTACTTCAGTCCTTTATCCTAAAACATAATTTAAAGGTTCACTTATGGCATTATATTTTTCTGAAACAAGGAAAACATTTAATTGAAGATTAACTATGAAGTTGGCAGCTGAGTAAAAGAAATCTTTTTATTTGCTGGGCACGGTGCCTCATGCCTGTAATCCCAGCACTTTGGGAAGCAGAGACAGGCAGATCACCTGAGGTCAGGAGTTCAAGACCAGTGTGGCCAACATGTCAAAACCCCATTTCTACTCAAAATACAAAAATTAGCTGGGAAAGGTGGCATGTTCCTGTAATTGCGCTACTCAGAGGCTGAGGCAGGAGAATTCTTTGAACCCAGGAGGCAGAGGTTGCAGTGAGCTGGGATCACCCCACTGCACTCCAGCTTGGGCCACAGAGTGAGACTTCATCTCAAAAAAATAAAAATAAAAAAGAAATATTTTTATGCACATGAATTTTCCCCTCCCCTTTCTAGTCCAGTGCCTAATATAGATTCAATCAAACAAAATTACCTCAATTAGGAAGTGTACATAAGCAGATTAATTTTATCCTGTAGATTTTTTAATGGAAAGAAAAATAAATTCCATTAGTATTTTAAAGTTATCATTGGAAAGTAAATAAGTATGAACATCATAATGTTTATAGAGTAATTAGTGAGTATGAGAGGCGAAATCACTCAGAATAGCAAATAATTGTTAAGAAATGAGCAAACATTGTGCTTTAGATGATTGAAATTCTTTTCTGAACTAAGCTGGTGTGGTTCACATGTCTTTGGTTTATAGTATAGATTATTTGACATGGATGGTGCCAAACTGCTACATCCTCCTGTACCCGATCTCTGAGCACATGTCCTCTCTGACCACTACCAATATGTCTGAGACTCATTCTAATCCTTATCTCTAACCTACAGTATTCCTTCTCCATAGCCATCTGTAGCCCAATCTTACCTTCAGGACAACTTCAGGGTCAGGAGTGAGGTTCAGCAATGGAATGAGGTTCAGGGATTGCTAAAAATATCAACTTAATATGTTTTCTGGTGTCTATGACATTACATCCTCCTGCTTTTTTTCTTATATTTCTCTGATTTTCAGATTTTCTTGCCACATCATCCTCCCTGATATAGTTACCAATTATTAATGTTTTTTAAAAAAGTTAGTCCTGTGTTCTAGCCTCAAGGACACAAGTATTCACAATGCACAAGAAAAACAGGGAGAAATTCAAACAGTCATCACAGCTTTCCACATCCTTGCTGGCTTCATTAGGACACGTGGAACATACACAAACCCATATATAATCTACATAGAATTTAACTTACGTTCTTGTGCATACTTACCAAAAAAGGAATCTCAAACTTCCAATTTTATACTATGATCGTAATGAAGTTTATGTGATGTTCTCCAGAGAGATGTGCTTATAGATCAACAGATTTTAGGTTTATTATAAGCCATTCTAGGAAGATTAGGTATGTCTTCTAAAATAATTACATAGGTAAGGATTCTTTCATTACAAAATACTACTCATGTGCTTCCCAGGAGGCCTATTGTTACCATATTAACTAGGAGACTTAATCATGTTACCTTTCTTTTTTTTCCATGGGATGTTCCCCAGTAAAGGGAAAGAATAGATTGTAAGCCTGCTGTTAACCTTTTTCTTCTTACCCACTTACTGATGATGTAATGATAAGCAACTTACTCAAGCTCTCCATACCTCAGTCTCCTCTTCTGCAAACTAGGGGTAATAATAATAGGTTTGTTATGAGGATGAAATAATTAGTATAAGTTAAGCTTTAGAAAAATGCCCAGCACTTGGTGAGCACTCTCTAAGTAGCAGGTATTAAAACAGCTACACTCTAAATGTCTCCCTTAGTTTCAGTTTCATATACCCAAATATCTGCTAGACAACTTCAGTTGGATATTTTAGGGTAATTCCAAACTCATGCACAAAACTGAGTTCATAATTTCTTCCATCAGTCTCTCAACCCCACCACGGATTCTGCTTCAGCAACAATATTAGTGAATAACACGGTCCAGTCATTCATCCAGTAGCTCATGAGGGAAGCCTAGCAACCCTCCAAGAATCCTTCTTTTGTTATATACACTAATACCCAATTTCTGTAGATGGTTGCTGCTCAAATATACTTAGTTTTCCCAGAATTTGTTGTCAGTACTCAATCCAGACTCTCTTAGGTTCTTAACCTGAGTACTTAGACTGTCTTCCAATTAGTTTTACAAATTCATATGTTCTACCTTTCTCCCAAAGCATAGCTTCAATTATGTTACTACTCTACTTAAAGTGGTCAATGGTTGTCCATTGCTTTTAGAATACAGACAAAAATCCTCAGTATAAAACTATATCCCTATATCATCTGGATTCTGCTTCTCTAGGGAGACTCATTTGTATTTCTTGTTTATTCCTTGCCTCAATTTTTTTTCAGTGTCTTGAGTGATGCTTTATTCCTCCTGCCTCAGATTCCTCACACATTATGTTCTGCATTTGGAATGATGTCACCAATCCTTGACATAGTTAACTATATTTCATTGTTTTGAGCTCAGCATGAACATCACTTTTTCAGTAAGCCTTTCCTTGACTCCCAAGAGAAATCAGGTATTTCTATTAGAAACCTGTACTTCCCCTTCATAGCCTGCATGAAAGTGAAAATTAAATCATTATGTAATTTTTTTAGGGCAGGTGTTTTTTTCCCTAGGAAAAGGTAGGTTCCATAGAGGAAAAGACTGCCTGCTTAGTTCATAACTGTCTTTCTGAGGAACCTTAGTTTTTGGCTTTTGGTAAGATAGTATTAGGTTCTTTTTTCTATTTTACAATAGCAAAAATGAATTGACTTGGTTTTAGTATTAATAAAACTATTTGTATATGAAAATCATACCGAGAAGTCTGCACAAAAACGTCTGACTAATGTCTTAATATTACATACAGGAATCATGCAATTGTTTTGCAATGTAAATACCTGGTGATTTACCCAGGAAATGCTGGTTGTATGTAACTGAAATAGTTGATAGGTTATGTAGAATTTTTCGAGCTAAGTTATATAAATAGTGAAATACAACTACCCGAGGGATGATTTCTGTTTTCAAAGAGTTGGTTTGAATCACAGATTCTAAGTCATATTTAGATAGTCATATTAGATAAATTATCTACCACAGGTATTTTTAAGACAGTATAACTATTATCAGATTAAAGGATAAGACATCTTTCTATCAGCATAGCAGGTCATCCTAAATCTTGATCTGACAAATATGATTTTCTGTCACTAGCATAAACAATGTTGTTAAAGAGGGCACAAGATAAGCAATAAACATTTTGTAAACCAGTGTCTCATACCATGTCATTATTCGGTCTTCTCATCAATAGTGACTGGCTCTTACAGTTTTAGTGGAGTTTATACTCTGTGAAAGTATCTTTACCCAGGAGTTCATTTTGAGGTTGTATCATTTGTTCCATCATTGGTTATGGTACAGAGTCAAAGGCTGAGTAAAACTCAGCAGAGAGATGAATACAGTCTAGAAACAATCTCATTATGTTCCTAATACATTTCTCCATATGGTACTAATAGTCAGTGCTAATCTATTTGCTTAAATTTTGCCTCTTTCTCAGTAATGTGCTGTCCTAAGAAACACAGAATAACAATATTTTGAAAAGGAAACCAAAATACAATGTAAAGAGTATGTCCAGAAAATTGCTGAATTTATACTTTAGGAAAAATAGGTGCATCTTTTAGAAACATTAGCCTCTTACCTGAGACTATACTTAAGTTCTTTATCAATAAAGATATAATCTGGCAATACTTAAGCCCTTTAACTTGAAGGTGACAGAAAGTCTTGGCCAGGTGCACTGGCTCACATCTGTAATTCCAGAACTTTGGGAGACCAAGGTGAGCAGATCACGAAGTCAGGAGATCAAGACCATCCTGGCCAATGTGGTGAAACCCCGTCTCTACTAAAAATACAAAAAAAAAAAAAATTAGCTGGTCATGGTGCTCTACACCTGTAGTCCCAGCTACTTGGGAGGCTGAGGCAGTGGAACTGCTTGAACCTGGGAGTCAGAGGTTGCAGTGAGAAGACATCCCGCCACTGCACTCTAGCCGGCCAACAGAGCAAGACTCCGTCACACACACACACACACACACACACACACACACACACACACACAAGTCTTACCTGGACAATTTTTTAAAGTTGAGTTCCATAATCTAGTGTTGTATAATTACTAGTGCCACATCAAAAAGAAATGAGAATCAATACAATTCTGGGTCCCTTTCTTGAGGGTAAATCTATAATACATGTACCTTTTACTTTCTACAATTCATTGGAACTAATGCACCTATTTTAATATTACAGTCTGTCCAGTCATTATGGCAAAGAACAACCATATATTTCAGAGACTGGGGTTATTCCAGAGAGTGGTTTTCTGATTTCCTTAGAGAATTAATTCTGAATTTTTTCAAATGAGTCTCTGATAAAAAAAAATGAGAAAATAAAAAGAAAACAACAACTGCACATACTTATTTCACATGTGTATAAAGCACATAACCTCTTGGACAAACTGTAAAATGAGGACACTCAAGCTTCTGTTTCTTAAGTGGAGGATGCTATATTGTGGAAGGTGGAGACAACGTCTTGGCAGTCAGTAATCTTCATGTACAAATACAAGTTACCTCATTTTCAGAGTCCTTGAGTAGCATTTTAAGTGTTCTTCAACCAAGAATTTACCCATGTTTCAAAGCCTTCTGTGTATTCCCAAGATTCATTTTTCTTTGCTTCCCCAAGATGTTTTAAGTTCCTTCTCCTTCCAAAATAATTTCGCTAGCTGGCTACTTTACAAGGGAGAAATTTACCTGCCACTCTGAATTAAATTCAAGGAAGACAGTTAAATACACAACCAATCATTTATCAGACTGATGAAGCAACAGAATCAGCTAGCTTCATTCTCAGAAGACTCCACAGTTTTCATTAATACCAGTGCTTGAGGGATAAAACAACAAAGTGATTGATTAAATTCTTCATTCACTTTACATATGTAGACATTTTCAGTTTCTTACCTTCTCAGGATAACATTTTGTTTGATTGTTTTATTTAAAAAAATTATGTAACTAAATTATACACTTCTTTAGGAGTAATCTGTTTTTGAAAAAAAAAGAAATACTTTTGGAGGTTGGGATTGCCATTTTGGGTGTTCCAGATAGCTGTTTTCTGGCAGTAAATATCCACAGAACAAGCCAAACAAGTTCACATCATGATATTCCTGTAGTGTCATAAGACTTAAAAAGATGCTGGCATGTAACCTGTATATAGATTTACTAATTTTATTATGCTAATTATAGCCATATATCTTCGTAAATCAGTAATCCTTGTCACAGATGATGACTCCCATAATCTATCAGTATATTTATGTGCCTTTATCTGTAAAAAAATTAGACCCCAAAATTTCACAATATACTACTCTCACATCTTTAGCTTTCTTCTATAGAATGAAGAAATAAATCTCTCAGACTTAGGAAGAAAACAAAAGGAACAAATTTTACACGTAGATCAGGTACTATGAATGAGAGACTTCTCTGTGGATATTTCTAGATATGATAGTATCTATTTTAATACTTCAAAGCTAAATCAGAATACTTAATAACAAGATAATTTATTAAACCTGTGTCTTCAGGAAGGTATAGAAGAAATTCACTCCTAAACCATGAGGATATCAACACCTTGTGGGATGACAAATGAGTCAGAACTTATTGACCTCTTAGGTTATAAAAAGATGAATATTCTTAATGGAATAAGGATAATTCTCCATGACTATGAGGACTTAACTCAGAAGACGTGAGTGACTTGTTTATAACAAAATCCACCCAAACATGTTGTGACGTATGTATTGATTTTGTTGACAAAATTCACCAGAGTCTAAATTTTCTCCCAGGAAGTCTATGCTGTGTAGACTTCTCAGTCTAAAGCCTTTGCTTTCCCTCCAGAGCTCAAGCTCTTATTTCCTATCCTATTGCCTAACTTGAAAACAAAATCATGTAAGTGTAGACCTGAAAGAGCCCAAGGGCATTATGAAATCAAAGTCTTCCACCCTTATTTTCTCTAATAATGAAATATTAGTGACTTTTTGACATAAAATTGATATTAGACCTTATGTCAAGACCATGTGCTCCTTGATTATATGGTCATTGTCTTATTCATTTAAAAATATACCAATACCTGGAACTTACCCCAGAACAATAAGTTCAAAATGTCTGTGGTTGAGTCTTTGTATTTGTATTTTAAAAAGCTCTGATATAATATTATTAGGTGTAGCCAAAGTGGGAAGCCACCATTCTCATCCCAGATTGTGTGTGTGGGGTGTGTGTGTGTGTGTGTGTGTGTGTGTGTGTGTGTGCATGTGTGAAAGAGAGAGAGAGATTGAGAAATAGCTAGGCATCAAACTCTATGAAAAAATCTAAATTAACAGCTTTAAATGTAGCTATATTCACCATAGTATCATCAAAATTGCCCTCTTAATTATACTTCTCTCTACTTCAATCACTTTCTTCAAACCTTATTCTTCCTGAATTTTTTTCTTCTTCTTTTACAATTTTCTTCCAATAACCCTTAAATTATAACCCAAAGTCTCCATCCAGACTCATTAAAAAAATTACAAAGACATATTCCTAAAAGAGTTGGGAAAAATTTTATTTTTCACTGGTTACTGTAATACCTAATCTCATTCATAGGCTTTTTTTTTTTTTTTTTTTGGTTTGTTTCAGATATAAAACTGGCTATCTCATTAAATCTTGTTTTTAAGTTTCTACCCTAAGTAACATATACCAACACGTTTGATATATTTTTGCAAAGTATCTCATTATGAAATACTATGTGATAAAGTGTTTCATTAGCTGTAAAGGTCTATATTAATGTAATTATATTATTATTATTAATTGGGAAGTAAATTCCTGGAAGATAGATAACATGTTTATTTACCTTTGTATCCCAATACTTGAAAAAGCCTGGGCACTCCAGAGTTCAACTAAATAAGTTTTAATAGTATTTCATTGATTAAATTTTTCTGTGGACATAAAATCACCACAAATAATAATTTTGAAACCGTGACTTTAATAACCAAGTTATAATAAGATAGGGATAGAATTATATATAAGGTATAATGGATGTAAAAGAAAAGTAATAGAATATTTTCAAAAATTAATGGCAGGATAGCAATAATGATAATTGGAAGAATAAAGGATTTCATACAAAAACATTTAAAAAAAGTACTTTGAAACACTTCCATTATATGTTCTCAAATAAATATAGATTATAACAATGGTGATGAAAATAATGAGGAGGAAAAGGAGGATGACGGTGAGGAGGACAAGGAATTTGATTGAGGCATTCTGTCTACAATCTATGCTAAACCGAGTTCCTAAGGGTTCCTTTACCTACTGCCAACTCCCTCACTCCAAAAAGAAATATTATTAGTAACTCAACAATTGAGGCAATTAATTCAACAATATTTGAAATAAATGTTATTTCTGTTCTTGATTTACCATCTGACCTTAGGTAGGTTAAATGACTTTTCTGAAACTGTACTTCTTATGTAGGTTGCTGTAGAATTTAAATAAAATCATGTACATAAACTGTCTGGTAGAATGCCTAGCATATAATAGACAGTCAAATAATTTGAGTTATTTTCCCTCATTTTTCTTGAAAATATTCTTACATATATTTATGTAAAATTACAAGCATTGTTGTACTTAGGTTTATTTCTGTTGATTTGTGAGAGCAAAACTTAGAACATAGGATCAACATTTTTAAAGGCATTTCTAATCATATTCCCTTGTAAGCTTTAGGCCAAATATCTGATTCTGTTTTCAGTGTTCTTTGACTGATTATTATTTCAAATTTGTCTGAGGAGAAAAAAAGATACTTAAGAATTAAAATATTGCTAACTCTACCCTGCTCATTTAGTATTTCAGTATTCAGAGCATCTATATTATCATATGTTATTTATTGGTAAAGAGCTGTGAAAAGGTTTGATCACCCTTATCCTTTCCCAGAATATTGTATTTGAATAACCACAATAATTTACAGTAGAGCATTCTCCCTTATATTTTTCCAACAACCCCTTTGACCTTCTTAAGAATGTTAGTGCTCTGAAAGAAATAATTTTCCCCTACTTTGATATGTAGTACATGTTGTCTTAAATAATTTGTCATGAAGGTCTTTTTGCAGAGACAAAACCAACAATAGGAAAGGTTATTTCCCATTACTAAGGTGGAATGACTCAGACCGCAGATGAAAAAGTGATTTATATAAATGAAAGAACATACCTAGACCACATAGAAAAATTCTTCTGGCATGATCATCATGAGCTTGATTATGTCTGCTTGCTATTTCAGCAGGAATCAAAAACAAAGCTATTCTCCCCTGACTGTCAACAGTATTTGAGGAAAAATTGTTCATACAAATAGCTCTATAGCATTCTTTGAAATAAAATTATTTTCAACACATTTGAAATATTTCATTTGATCACCATTATTAGTTGTGTTTAGGAATATGTTACAGTAGAAAGAAACCTAGACTGAGAATATGAAGACTTAGTTTTATCACTGGGTTTACTGTCTCCCTAGTTAGCTCTGTATCTCTGGGCCCCAATTGATTCATCTATAAAAGTGAGAGGAATATGTGATCTCAAACAGCACTTTCAGACGTTAACATTCTGGAATGCATTAAGACTCTTCAAAAGTTTACTCATTTCCTTGATTCTTGGTTTACTTTGGAAATCCTTAAATCATTCATCGTCGTTTTGATATTTGAAGTCATATCAGAGCTTACCCTCTAGGGTGTTTAAAGCCTGCATATATAGTTTGAGAGTTATGAAAACACTCGAATGATAACAAGGTATTTAATTTAAAATCAGTGTCTGGTTGGATATTATCCACAACACTGAAAAGGAAATGAAAGTAATGGTCCAATGGCTTGAATTCATTAGGTTCTGCCTGGGAAAGGATTTACATATGCATCTCATGTGAAAGGATAAGAAGGGGAATCAACTCCCCACTTCCCTATCTCTTCTAAATGTCCACCAAATACCATTGTTTAATATTTAATGAATTCTTACAGGTAGATGGCAAAAGCCATAATATAATTAGCAAGGTCAGCACAGAAGAAAACTCAAGAGGCCCAGTGGAGTATGGCATATTATTTAGGAGAAATGAAAAGCCTGAAATCTGTTAAACATTAAGGATGTTTGCAGAGTATTTCCCTTGAGATATTAGAGACTTTAGGGTTCGTCCTTGGCAGGTTTCTGTTTTACTTCCAGATTCTTAAAAGGAGAAAAAAGTGCATTTGTCTGGCACAAAAATTAAAAGGAGGAAATGATGGCTGTATAGTATAAATAGTCTATAAATAGTGTTGCACAGGAATTTTTACCTTAAAAATGAAAAAAATCATCATGCCATAGTCTTGCAGCCGATTGAACTTGGGAGAAGAGAGCTAGGGGAGGATGGCAGATTGTTTACAGAATTCCAACATCCTTAACAAACCCACAGTCATGCTCCCTCCTGGGTGCAGAGCATACAGATGCCAAGAAGAAATTTCTAGGGCTGAAAAATGGCTTATAGTAGAGACCCTGTTCAGAGGAAAATGGAAAGAGTATATGGAAGAGAGTGAGATAAAAAGAAATATGCAAGGAGTGGGAGTGGGGAAAGTGACTAATGTACAGTAATGCAGATACTAATTATATATGCTTGGCCTAATGGGGGCTAAACAAATATAACTTGGAAATGATGTAGAATATTACCAAAAATTTAGCTAAACTACTTGAAATGCAATTAGCAGTCATTTTACTCTCCGTGACCAGGTTTCTTTCATTACCTGAAACTTATTTTTCTTAGAATAAGGTTAATATTTGTAGAAGCATTAGTACATTAAAACATAGCACTTGGGACTTCTGTGCATTATTAATGCCTCTAATCCTTCTCTCAACTTCTAACTTGTCTTCATATAACCTAATGTGAAGAAAGAGCCAGAAAGTTCAAAACTAATCATTTCTGTACTTGCAACAAAGAAACAAATGTGGGTGTTAACAATAATGGAATGTTTAATGATTATAATTAGTAATTATTCTCTCACCATCTTCTGAATGCATCTAGAATTTTTTTTTCTTGAAGTCTATATGTGTTAGAAATAATCCATATGTTTATTGTGATGGTAATTGTGCATCTCTGTCAAAATTATTGAAATATACATTTAAAAGTAGATTTTATAACATATGTACATTATACCTCAAGAAATGACTTATTTAAAAGTCCAGAAAATTTAAAAATATATAGTAAAACAAAAGTGTTAATGTGTTGGTAAAAGAGAACATAACTGAAAGTATGTTTTATAATGTATGCACATTACACCTCAAGAAATGACTTATTTAAAAATCCAGAATTTAAAAAAATATATAGTAAAACAAAAGCATTAATGTGTCAGTAAAAGAGAACATAACTTTGGGGCTGATACTTATCTGTACACTGTGACACCCTCCTGAAGGATTGTTTACAGCTGGCCTCCACTCTTGGTGGTGAGTTGGTGCAGTGGAGCTGTATTGATTGTTAATTATTTTGACTATGATCTCTGAATTAATCATAAGAATCCAAAATTAATCTAACTATATAAAAGAGGTAAACAAGATAATAATACATTCATTTAATAATTCATCACAAATGAAACAAAAATGAGATAGACATCAAGGGTAAAATGAGTTTGAGATATACATTATAAAATCTTTTCAGTGCTATTTATTGAAATTACATAATCTGTGTTTCATTCTTTTTAAGTCCATTATGAGCACAAAGAAGGAATACACATCTTACTTTTAGATGGAACAGAATGCATATTCTGATTTTGACAAACATTTTTAAATCTGGTTCCTCAAAATTAATATTATTTTATTGTTTGTATCATAAACTTGTTATAAAGGGTGAATGAAATAAACCAACGTCTAGCTCATAGACACTAAAGCAAATGTTCGTCCTATTATCCTCTTTTCAGCACACTTTAAGTACATTTGGGAGAATGAAGGTCTTTAGAGGCTCATACCCATCTACACTGACAACAGAATGCTTTTCAATTTTTTGTATATGTGGACCATCGTCCAAAGAAACATAGCACAAATGGCAGTCAAATAAATAACCCCCTCCACCTCAAAACAAGGGTATGCACTGGTTTATATTATTTTCCCTTTGATAAATTGAATTCAGAGTCAGAAATTAAGTCAGACCTGTCAGAAGTAATCCCTTGTTTATTTTTACTTTTTATGTGTCATTTGAAGAATAGGAACAGGCATTATAAACATTATCAAAGTGGCACCACATACTTGCTAACATTACTGATTTGAGAAACAAGAATTCCTGAAAGAAAATCAATTTCAAACATGGAGCAATACTGTGTTTTGCTATAAAACCATAAATGTTTGGCTGAATATTTTTACAGATCATCTTCTATGTCATTAATTTATATCATACTGTATACAGCAATTTGACATCTTCACTTAGCACCAGTCACCCATAGCAAGAGTTCATTTAAGTGGTAGTCCAAAAGCAATGACAATTAGATTTCAACGTGCTTGAATTTAATACTTACAATGCTTATTTCCTGGAAACATGATAGGAGGGTGTAAGCCATACATACTCTATTATAGATTTTGACATTAAGTTACCTCCTACAATACTACGTCTACTACCACCTGTCAAATAATTCTGTTATCACCTCATTCTACAATTGCCATCTTCATCCCCAGCAAGCTCAGACTCACTGCCACTTTTTAACACTATCTACATTACCCCCCATCTTCATTACCTAGCTTCATCACTACTTTTTTTCTTCTTCCTTGAGGATTCATTTGCCTCTAATGTGTTTTAAAAGATATAAATAACAACTATAGTATCCCTGTATTACTTCTTCATGAATAGCTCCCACAATTTTCCAAGCCACAAACGGAGTTTTTTCTGTATCCTCTCAGGATAGTTAGCATATCTGTCCTGAAGAAGGTATTTGACAATGGAGTAATTTATAGGATACATTACTTAAGATTTAAAAGATATCTAGGTTTTTGTTCATTTTGAGTTTCAGTTTTTTGCATGCCTTAGCATTAGATTGGTAGTGGAAACAAAAATATTTTTATAACAATCAGGTTTTCCATGATTAGAAATCCAGGTGTTTTAAAAAATTTGTTTATTATTTTCTAGCCAGCCAATGCAATAGAAAGAAAGTTCAACCTACTACTAATGATCACAGAGCAATTACCCATGGCTGAAGTTTCCATCAAGTATATAAAGCTTCTCCCCATGTGTACTATGAAAATGTGAAACTTTCAGAGTTCTTTGTTCTCTATTATTATATAGTCCTCTTTTATAATCAAAAGTAACTCTTTATTTTCAGTGACTTTGAATCTAAATATAGTTTTCACTAACTGAAAGACTTTCCTATTTTCAAACCTAGAAGATTTTCCCAACCAAGAATGTGTTAAGTTCAGGAATTCTGTATCAGGATTTTAGCATGAGGTAGTGACTACTGAAAAAAATACAGTAATTTTGTGGGAGTTTGGAGTGTCTTCATGTATTCTTGCTCCTAGCTTCTAGCTAAGGAAGATAATATTCACAAAGTTAAAAACATAATTAAAGTAAGCTTTCTAAACACTGGTGGTAAAGCTGCGTATTAGTCCATTTCTGCACTGCTGAAAAGAAATACCTGAGACTGATTAATTTATAAAAGAAAGGGGTTTAATTGACTCACAGTTCTACCTGGCTTGATAAGCCTCAGGAAACTTACAATCATGGCAGAAGGGAAAGTAGTCACCTTCTTCACAAAGCAGCAGGACAGAATGTGAGCATGTGAAGGAGGAACATTCAAACACGTTATTATTATTTGAGATGGACTCATGCTTTGTTGGCTAGGCTGCAGTGCAATGGTCCAATCTTGGCTTGCTGCAACCTCTGCCTCCCAGGTTGAAGCAATTCTCCTGCCTCAACCTCCCAAGTAGCTGAGATTACAGGTGTGGGCCACTATGCCTGGCTAATTTTGTACTATTAGTAGAGACGGGGTTTCATCATGTTGGCTAGGCTGTTCTTGAACTCCTGACCTCATATGATCCACTGCCTCAGCCTCCCAAAGTGTTGGGCTTACAGGCATGAGCCACTGCACCTGGCCTTAAACACTATAAAACCATCAGATCTTTTGAAAACAATCACAATCATGAGAACAGCATGGGGAAAATGCTCCAATGATCCAATCATCTTCAACTGGGTCCCTCCCTCAACACTTGGGGATTATGGGGATTACAATTCAAAATGAGATTTGGCTGGGGACACAACCAAACCAATCAAACTGGATTGGAGAATGTAGCCTGGACCAAAAGCCTCGTGGTTGGCTTCTGCTTTGCTAAATTGAAGACAAAGAGATTCAGAACAAATGCCTATTCTAACTCACTTACTTAGTCAATTCCAAGAAGAAAAGAGCAGGGACAATCCTATCCTCATTCCAATTTTACTATTTCCAAGAGACTTCGTTTAGGTGGACCTGATGCATGGACCTTAAAAACCGGTGCTTTTCTTACTTATCTTTGAGGAAAAATGATACCATTTAGTATTAAGAATATGGCCCAATTAGATCAGTTCCCCTAGCAGAGAAGATAAGTAAGTAAGCTATGAGTTTGTGTGGCTATTAAATCATGGGCCGTTAAGAAATATATAGCCTTTAAAAAGCAAAGAAAAGTACCCAGTACAAATCCCTGTAGGGAGGGAAGCAGATGTCTCTTTTTTGTGTGGTCTCCTCTCCACAAGTATGAAGGAATGAAGGCATACCCCATAGGACTTAAGGATATACATCTTTTGTTAACTCTTCAAATTCTCCTGTGAGAAGACATTAAAAACTGAGAATATATTTAATATCTGAGAGTGAGACATCCTCTAAGGAAACCTTATTTTAATCATTATTTTTCATCTTACCATAATCGGATTACCTAGGATTTAATATGATCTTGGAGATAAATTGTCTGTCTCTTCACTCCAGTGCACCAAATCCAATAGATGTAAATATTCTAAATGAAGCTGAAAGATAATATTGCATGTCTCATAGATAGAATCTTGTATACTAGAACTTATACTGTGTGGTCATGAAGCAGTCAGAAATGAGATAAATGAATGAATACATGATAATGTCTAAGAGATTATGCTGAAGGAATCAACAAACTAAAAAACAAAGGATTTCATTAAGTCCAAAGCCTAAGTACCCTGCCAAAACAGGGAAGTAAAATTAAAAGTTCATAAGCTGAATAGATTTAGTAAGACAAGGTGAATAAATAGTGAATAAAACATACATGCTTACTGTCCCCCACCAACAGTCCTCTAAATGACAATAAAATAATGAAGTATAAAATCCACAAAGATGACAGAAGTAGATACAGGAACACAGCCAATATGAAATGTAAATTGTTAAAGTAATACGAGGTGTTACACTAGGTAAGTCCTAATAGAAGCTATTTTTTTTTTCTTATACGAAGTCCTAATGAATATTCCTGCGTGGCTGGCAATTCTCCAAGAAATGATTCAGAGATACAAACTCCTTCTATCTGTGGCTCCTTGTATTGGTCATCTCAGACTGCCATAAAACCATGTCACAAACTACGTGTTTTCAACAACAGAAATTTATTTTCTCACAGTTATGGAGGCAGGAGTTTGAGATCAGGACATGGCTCTGTTAAAGGATACTCGCTTGCAAACAACTACCTTCTTGTTCTGTCCTCACATAGTGGAGACACAGCTCTTTAGTATTTTTTTAAATAAGAAGTATAATATTACCAGATCAGGAAACCACCCTTATGAACTCATTTAACCTTAATTGTATTCTACAGTCCCTATATCCAAAACAGCCATAACAGGTTTTAGAACATGATATGGTTTGGCTTTCTGTCCCCACCCAAATTTCACCTTGAATTGTGATAAACCCACATGTCAAGGGTGGAACCAAGTGGAGATAATGGAATCATTGGGGCAGTTTCCCTTACACTGTTATTGTGATAGTGAGTGATTTCTTATGAGATCTGATAGTTTTATAAGGGGCTTCCCCTTTGCTCAGCACTCATTTCTCCTGCCACCCTGTGCAGAGGTGCTTTCTGCCATGATTGTAAGTTTCCTGAGGCCAACCCAGCCATGTAAAACTCTGAGTCAATTAAACACCTTTTATTTATAAATCACCCAGTCTCTGGTATTTCTTCACAGCAGATGGACTAATACAGAGCATCAACATATTTCAATGGAGGGGGCATGATTCACAGCTGCACAATTTACCCATAGCATAAACCTGTCTTGCGTATGGCTTCCAAAATTATTTCAGAAGGAAAAGTGAAAGATAATACAATTACATGTCAAAGGCCACACTGAACAAGACCTGTGCACAACATACATTACCTCCCTCGTGTTTCATTACCACAACTCATTTGCATGGCTGCAAGGCAGGCTGAGAAATATAAACCAGCTCTGTGTCCAGAAATGAAGAAAGCAAAGTTGCTTAGCAATAACTTGTCTTTGTTACAAGATGTCTAGAGCAGATGGATAAGTAGTAACTGACTCAGAAGACAGAAGAAAGTAGATATCTAACCCTGGCAGGAAGGTAGGGAGAAAACAACAAAGTAGGAAACTAAACTGAATTAAACTCAGAAAGCCTCAGAGATTGGGGCCACTAAGAATCTCTGAAATGTAAAGGTAAGGCAGGGCTGAAAGAGGGCCATAGAAAACTTAGATATATAAGAATTAAACTTCCAGATATTTCACTCCATTCCAGCTAGCCAAGTGACTACTTATTCTCAATTCCAAACTATGATGGAGTTTACTTAGCAGAGATGTTTAGACAGCTGGGAATAGAAAAGAGAAACCATGCTGATAACAAGGAAATGTTTGAAAGTCAATGTGCATAGTGCTGAGAACTACTACAGCCTCTTTCTCTTTAATAAGCCAGCATCCAGAATTACACTATGTCTACCTCCAGAGGTGAAGATTACTTGCAGGATAAAGCCCAAAATAAAATGCTCATAGATAATTGTGGAAAGGCCTTCCAATAAAAAAATACCAATTATTATCTAATCAATTCACTAGCTGACTTAGGGACATGGTAACTGCCCTCATTAGTGTGTCCTCCTGCCAGATTTCATTTCTGCTTTTATATGTTTTACTCTGAACCATGCACTGTCAGCCACAGATCAACATATAATGGGGGAAATTCTCCAGTGTAAAACAAATGACCTTGGGAGAAGGAGAGACAAGACAGAGAGCAGAATAAAATATTTTTTTAAAACAGTCTATAATATCCTCAGAGAGATAAAATATTAGATATATCAAAAAGAACAGAATATAAAAAAATTCATGGCAGAAATAATATAATGATAAGGATAAAAGGCAGGTACATAAAAAGTTGATTAGTGATGAATGCTGTGTCACTTCCTCACTCTGTTTTTCACATCAAGCTTACACAATCAGCTCAGGAGCTTCTGCAGAGGGTTCTGACCCAATTACTGGAACACGTATTAGAAAGTTAGACCGTGTACCAAAGTGAAACCATTTATATGAAGGCTTTCATTGTTCTGTTTTGCACTCTGCTCATTCATGTTGTGTGTTTCTATCTCCTTCCATATATTTTATCTTCAGTGTGGCCCTAAGTTAAAACATGTGTAGTCCAAAGACAACATGTGTAGTCCAAAGACAACAGACTTTTCAGTGGGAAGAATGAAGCGTGAGCGTGTGTGTGTGTGTGTGTGTGTGTGTGTGTGTGTGTGTGTTTTGCCCTACCACTTACTAAGTGGGCAATGTTGGTCAATAACTTAAATTTATTGAACTTCAAATTGTTCATCTGAAAAGCAGAATTAATAATGCCGATTTCATATATTATTAAGAAAATTATGTGAGCTAAAGTAAGGAGCCCTGTCTAGTACAATGCTGATATGGTTTGCCTTTGTGTCTCAACCCAAATCATCTCTAATTGTAATCTCCATGTGTCAAGGGAGGCACCTAATGGGAGATGATTGGATTATGGAGGCAGTTTTTTCTGTGCTGTTCTTGTGACAGTGAGTTCTTACCAGATTTGATGGTTTTGTAAGTTGTGCTTGTCCCTGTGCTCCTCTCTCCTGCCACCTAGTGAAAAGGGTTCCTGCTTCCCTTTCCATCTTGATTGTAAGTTTACTGAGGCCTCCCCAGCCATGTGGGAATTGTGAGTCAATTAAGCCACCTTTGTTAATAAATTACCCAGCCTCCTTTATAGCAGTGTGAAAATTGACTAATGCAAATGCCTAACATAAAGATGCTGAACAATATGCAAATTGTCTTTTCTTTCTTCCCAAGAGTATGTGAAATTCTGTGTCAAATTCCATTGAAAGGGAGACTCGGCATCAACTATATTACAATAGAGGGTGTTGTTTGGCCTGTTGAAGAAAACATTTCTGTCATTCAACCAGCTCCTTATCATTAAAAAAGAATAAACAACTGATTCGACAGATTTCTTTAATTAAAAAGAAAAGCAAGAGCAACAACAAAAACAGGAGTTGGCACTGTGTACCTGTAATCTTAAATTAATCTGTTACTAAATGAAATCAGTCCCTCTGCCTTTATAAATTTTTCATGGTCAAATAGTTAATAATGACATAAATAAACACTACGATGATTTAGAGAAGGTAAGTTATTGTTTGATTTTCAAGGCCAAGTCAATAGTTGTCTTAATGTAATTGTTAGCTTCCTGTGAAGAGAATCTTCCCTTCACATACAGTGAGGACAGAACGAATTACACTCCTATTTGTAAATCAAATTAGTGAGCATTATCTTTATGAATACTACATTTAATAAATAAAGCTTTTCTTAGCAATTTAAGTATCAGAGAACAAAACTCTATTCCTGTTTTCATCTTGAATATAATTTTATTATTCATAGCATTTCACCCTATACACTCTGTGCCGTAGAACAAATTGCTAGAATTTTGAAGAAAGCCAAAATGCATTTTTCTTTTCACTTTTTAATGCTTGTTTGAGAAACTCATTAAAGAAGACTGAAAGTTCATCAGTCCAATCACACGTCACATGGGAAAAGTGGGTCTAGTTACTCCAGAGACCATCATTTCTTCCACACTCAATAACCACCTAGCATTCAAATCATAAAGAGGAATTCCTTCTCTGCAGCAGTTAAATACATAGTCAGATATAACATGTGTGAAGCAGAGGCTGAAATTTGAGTCCAAACAGACGTCCCAGAAAGAATGCTGAGGGAAGTGTTGTCTATATTATCTCCCCAATTGCCAAGTGCTGCTCTGGCAGTAACCTGAGAGTGGGAGAGAATATTGGAACTTGGTTTAAATAAAATCACAACCACTAATTGTACACAAAGAATACAGCTGACAAGCTGAAATAACAAATTTTAATTAGATTATTTGCAGCTATATGTCTTTGATGAGATCTGTGTTCAATAAATCACAACAGCCCTGTGTTCTTGTTGTTGTTTTTCTGTCAACTGGTGCGTGGGTTAAGCTTATATAACATATTTGATTGATAGGAGCACAGATTGGGAATGGGAGAGGGAAATCAACCAAAGGTTCTTTATGATTTCTACCAGTGATTTTAGAAATTGATATATTCCTTCTGAGGCTTTCTCTATTGAGCTGTAGTAAAACTACACTGTACCTACTTTCCAGTAAAAGTCCCCGAACCCTATTTTCTTATCTCCTGGGTAAGGAGCCCCAGGCCCCAGGCCATAGACTGGTACCAGGATGCAGAACAGGAGGTGAGTGGTGGGCCAGTGAGCAAAGCTTCGTCAATATTTATAGACACTCCCCACTGCTAGCATTACAGCCTGAGATCATCCTCCTGTCAGATCAACAGAGGCGTTAGATTCTCATAGGAGTGTTTGTGAACTGTGCATGTGAGGGATCTAGGTTGCATGCTCTGTATGAGAATCTAATGCCTGATGACCTGTCACGGTCACCCATTACCCCTACATGGGACTGTCTAGTTGCAAGAAATTAAGCTCAGGGCTCCCATAGATTTTACATTATGATGAGTTGTATAATTATTTCATTATATGTTACAATGTAATAATAATAGAAGTAAAGCGCACAATAAATGTAATGCCTGTAATGTGCTTTAATCATTCCAAAACCATCCACTGCCCCACCAAATCTTGTGGGAAAAAATTGTCTTTCATGAAATCAGAACCTGGTGCCAAAAGGGTTGGAATAACTGTTGTAGGGTCTTTGTTGAGAGGGTAACATTTAGATTTCCAAAACTGGAATAGAATATCGACAAGATATTTCAGGATGATCGTATTCTTCTTAAACAATATATTACTTATTTATTCATTCTTTTAGTTGATATGTATGTGTTGGTCACCTACTGTACATGAGACACGGGGCTAGGGCCTGGTATTAAGAATCAAGTTTATTGTATCTTGCCTTTATGGATCTTATGGTTCAATTGGAGAGAGAAAATTAAACAATCGATCCAAGTTTCATGCATGCTGTGATGTGAAAATTTAGGATGTCATAGAAGTACCTTTTTGGGAAAGAGGGATCAACAATGCACTGAGGCCAGGAGACACAAGAAATTATTTTTAATTAGATAGGTTTAGCCACAAGTATTTTTTGATCACTTTCATCAGGAACTTCAATGGAATATAGATTTTAAAACATTATTAGAACAATTTTAAAACTGCTTTAAAAGTGAGGAAATGGATATAAAAATAAGAACAGATATGCTAAGAGGTTTAGGTCTAAATAAAGGAAAGAGAAATGGGGTGCTGACAAAAGTGGGATGTGGAGAATTTTTTGAGTTTGTGATATTTTATAAATTATTTTGAGAAAGAACAGGAACATGATTAAAAGTTCTTAAATATTATTTAAGTTAATATTACACAAATAATGTTAATGGTAAAAATACAAATCTGAAAAAGTAATTATTTGTAAAATTCACCTATAATCCTACTACCTTGATATAAACACAAGTACCATTGTGGTGTCTAATATCATGTGTGTGCATATATATGTATACATACATACATATACACACATGAATATGGGTGTTTCATTTTTATTAATAAACCTTCATTTTATACATATTGCTTTATAAGTTTTTTTAGTAAAAATGTATATTGAAAATATTTTCAGGTCAATAAAAATGTACCTAATTATTCTTAATGGCATCACTTTGTATCGCATAGTGCTCATTTTATTTTGTCATTCTTCTACTACTGAAGAATTGGGAAATTTTCTCTCTTTTTTGAGGTAGGTTCTTGTTGTTTTCCAGACTGGTCTTGAATTCTGGGCCAAAGTGGTCTTCCTGCCTTAACCTTCCAAAGTGCTGGGATTATAGGTGTGAGCTACCACATCCAGTCAAGATAGTTTTAAATGTTCATAAATATAAACGATGCAATTATGGGTCATACAGTTGTGATTATTTCATTTGGATTATTGCATGCTTATCCCATTATTGCATTAGGCTAAATTGCTAAAAGAATCTTAGATTTGCCCTAAAATTTGCATCTGAGTTAGAATATATGCTCTAATATATAAGATATGCACTTGGAAAGCCAATGCGAAGTAGCTAACCCCAGGTCTTGCCTGACTGAAATCCAACTGGTTTGGGGAGAATAATGAGGTCTCAATGAACAGTGGCTGAAAAACCTTATTTGAGCACTTGGGAGGCTACAGAAATCCTCTCCAACAGAGTTGTTAGGACAGAGGAGAAATAGGCAAATAGCTACAGCCATATGAAGGAAGAGATTAGAGGGACAAGCTGGCATTGACAATTGTGAAATGAGGAACCCACAGAGTCTCCCGCATGAGAAGGGGATGATTTGACTGGATCGTTCTTATTAAATTGTGTTCTGGATTGGAAGACTGACAGACTGGCAACCGTTTACCAGGTTATACTTTGGGACTGTTGGCTCAGAAAAGCTCAGCATTTGACCACACTGGTTAAGCCAATACCGAAGGGGAGAAACAACAATATAAGAAAAGCAAAACATGTTTCCGAACTATCAGATCACCTTCTAGTATCTCATGTTAGATAATAATTATGAATTTGCTTTCTCTTCCGAAGAAAGTTATGACTGCCAAAGAATGTTGTCTAGAATTCATCATAAAATACTTAAAGTATACTTAAAGTGAGAAGATCATTTAATCAGAACAACAGCAACAACAATAATAATGCAGGATAAAATTATTTATTTCTGATGGTATTGTTGCTTTTAATTGTTATAACCAATTAAAATATGTTAGAAATAAAGATGTAGTTATGTCTTCCAAATGAATTTCTGAAGTACATTAAATCAGAATGAATGCAGAGGTAGCAAAGTATCAGCACATTATACAGCCAGTGTTTTAGAAGTCAGCCTTTAAAAATGATATTAATATATAAAATGTTTAAATGGGCTGTAAAATATTACTGAGCATAATTACTTATACATAAAATATCCCACAGCATGATATCACCTTGTTTGTTTATAATTATTACAAAACTTTTTATCTATGAAAACTGCATTCATGTTATGTAGATTTTTTTAAATTGATAGAGCAAGTGGGTAGTAAACAAGTTTTGATGTTGTTATACTCCTTCAGGATGCTTTACTCCTAAAGAAAACAAGCAACCTCTTATTTTGTGTTTGGCAATATTTTAATTCATATTCTTTAAATGAATTAAGTTGGGGAAGTACCATAAACTCTAGACCCCTCTTTGAAATTCACAGTGACACTTGCCTATTAAAAGATCTGCAAAGTTCTGCAATAACTCCCATTTACCAAATGCCTATTAGACAGTACAGACACTGCTTTAGCTGATAATCACAACCTACAAAGTTTACATTATCTTTCCTTTGCAGGAGAGGAAACAGACTGGTGAATTAATTTCTTAATTTTACCTGTATGTTAATACCTACATGTTAACAAGTTAGGGAGATTGAGAATTATAAGTATCTAACATTAATGTCCATGTTCTTTCTACAATGTGCTTTCATGCATGGAAACTAAATAAGTCATTATTTGGTATATATTTCTATTCAGTGAGTAATTTGATTAAGAATTTCAAAATCAAATTGTGTAATAAAACCAGCCTTTATTTTTTTTTAAGAATTGAGATGAGTCCCCAGACTAGGATACATGCCTGGTCTATGTGTATGCGGGATACCTAGTGCTTTGATTTCATTGACCTTTATTATTCTTTGTCTGTACACACATGGAATGTGTTTCGACAGCCAGGTGCATGTCGAGGGCCACTTGGAGTCTGGGATGTTCTCTGACTCATCAACATATTATCACAGCCAATCAATAAATGACTGGAGTGGGGTATGCCTTTAATGGCATTGGCTGAAGACATGAATGAATTTTAACACTGAGGGCTGATTCAGCAAGCCACCTCTGTTTTTACACAGATTAACACTGAAATAGAACGCTTTTCAGAGATAACATTAAAAATTCAATTACTCCCAGAGGGTATCTAGTGGTCTTGAGTTTACAAATGATTCCACTGGGAGGTGGTAGAGAATGCTGTCTTTAAAAACAAACTCAATCCCAAATCCCATTGTCTGTTCTTGCTCTCTGCAAGTTGCCTCTCTCATAATGTTTCTAAAATTGTTACCCTTTCTCTGACATTTTTTCTATCCCATTGGCTCTAGCAGCCCATCCTTCTCAGATCTGCAAAATATATTGTTAACTATAAAACACACAGATACACACACGTATGTACACATATATATGCGTATGTGTATATATGTGTGTATGTATACATAGACATAACTAAATATAGAAGCACAGGGCAACAAAGAGTGATTTTTACTTGTGTTGGTCTCTTTTAACTCTCTACTTTCTAACTAAATAAGAAGAGAAAACTTCATTTTAAATTTATACTCAGGCTATTTTTAACTTTTGAACATGCCCTTCTTGTAACATATAAATTTTAAAATATAGACAGTTATCATATTCTGTTAATATTTCATTAATATGTTTTTCTTTAAACCCAAAACTGAAAAGTGTTTTCTTAAAACTATTTATTTCAGTTTGAAGAGAAATGAATTTATTGTTACTTGTAACAGTAACAAAAATATGAGTTAATATTTATCTTTTTATTCTACAGAAATAAACAGCATACATTTCACATCAAGTAGTTGAGATATACAAATTTGGATAATTTAACCCACAGCATTTATATAGCTATAAAGGGATTGCAGTGCATTTTTATATCCCATAGTAATACTTAAAGGGATTAAAAATATAAACAGTAAAATAGTATGCTTATTTCAAAAGTATTTTGTGATCTGGTATCACTGATAATGGTGTGTAAAATGTGCTGCAATTTTGAAGTCAGAGGACATAGAACACAGTACTAAAAATTACATTAACGTCTGCCTATCATTTCTTTTAAAACCTTTATACTTGAGCCACCATTATACATTCTTAGAGTTAAAAAAATTATAAGGTAAACCATGCAGCATATCAGAGTATCTTTTGTTAACTTGAATCATTGGAGAAATAGGCCCTGTGGCTTTTGAGTTCATACACCCAAGTCATTTTAGGCTCAATGATTTTATTATCATTATCACCATTTTTTCCAGTGGTTTATCTTCAACTACCAAGCACAAATGGAATCCAAAGTGTGGAACATTTCTCCATTATGTTGTCTTCTAGTGTTTAAGCAATCTTCTCCTTTAAAGCTATAGAAATGTGGCAAGATAGCTACATCTGAGTATATATTTACAGATTTATCTAATTTGTCTAATGTTGACAAATGTGCCTTCTTTTTATGTGCTTTATGCCTGAAATTTTACAATAATAACTACAGCCAGTTTCCTATAAATTGTATTTTATAGCATGGAATCAATTTAATTCAATAATATTTTAGTGATTCCTTTTGCCAAGTAACTTTTTAAACTCAGGGCACACAGAGACACATGGGACATGGGACATGGGACACAGTTTCTGCCTTCAAGAATCTTACAGTTGAAAGAGAGATGAGTCTATTCAATGTGATAGAAGAGCTATATCCATAGCCCTAGAGACCTCAAAGAATAACAATCTTAAGATAAGGAAGAGAGAAAAATTATGTTTGGAGTTGGATATTTATGCTAAGCCTTAAAAAGTAAGCAGAGCATGGCCAAGTGAATCCATGGAGGATGTTCTATGCAAAGAATAGTAAATGCAAATATAAAATTTGTGAATGTTTAGAGCATGTATCTGGCACATTTAGAGAAATATTTTACTTCAGAAAGATGAGATTATAGCACAGATTAGGGAAGCAGTAAAGGATTGCCAGGTAATCATAGCCTGGTCTTTTAGAACACAGATCCTGATATAGCAATTATAGGATAATGTTTTATTGGAGGGACAAGTACAACAACAATACAGATAAAGAGATGTCAAAGAAGAAGGAAAAAAAAAAACAATATAAAGGATCCGTTTCATTGTTAACTGTACGTTTTAAAGCAAATGCAACAATAGCTTAGCTGTTTATCCACTAAGATTTTCAGAATGCACTACAATGTATCACTGAGGGTCAGATTCCTTGATTAGTGCAGGAAGGAGAATCAATAATTTATCCACTTGGTTATTTTTTTTCTTATATTTTACATTGTTTGAAGACTGAGAAGACAGCAAAGTATATGGGATATAGCTAACCTAGTGTTAAAGGGAAATTAAAGCTGCAAATGCCTCTATTAGTAAATTGAATCCAAGAGCACACTGAAAAATTATACAACATGATTAGTGGGGATGCAAGGATGGTTCAACATACATAAATGAATAAATATCATATAGCACATTAACAGAATAAAGTATAAAAACCAAATAATCTCAGTAGACACAGAAAAATGTATTTGATAAAATTCAATATTCGTTCATGATAAAAAGTCTCAACAACTTATAGAAAGAATATACCTTAACACATTAAAGACAAATGTAACAAACCCACAAGAAAAAAAAAAGAAAAAAAGAACCAAATACAAAAACCACACAATTATCTCAATAGATGCAGAGAAGTCCTTTGACAAAATTCAACAGCACTTTATGCTAAAAACTCTCAGTAAACTAGGTATCCATGGAATGTATCACAAAATAATAAAAGCTATTTATGAAAAAACACAGCCAATATCATACTGAATGGCCAAAAACTAGAAGCATTCCCTTCGAAATCTGGCACAAGACAAGTGTGCCCTCTCTTCAACACTCCTAATCAACATAGTATTGGAAGTTCTGGCCAGAGCAAGTAGGCAAGAAAAAGAAATAAAGGGTATTCAATTAGGTAAAGAGGAAGTCAAATTGTCTCTGTTTGCAGATGACATGGTTGTATATTTAGAAGACCCTATCATCTCAATGCAAAATCTCCTTAAACTGATAAGTAACTTCAGCAGAGTCTCAGGATACAAAATCAGTGTGCAAAAATCACAAGCATTCCCATACACCAATAACAGACAAAAAGAGAGCCAAATCATGAGTGAACTCCCATTCGCAATTACTACCAAGAGAATAAAATACCTAGGAATGCCACTAACAAGGGACGTGAAGGTCCTCTTCAAGGAGAACTACAAACTACTGCTCAAGGAAATAAGAGAGGACACATACAGATGGAAAAAAATTCCATGCTGTTGGTTAGGAAGAATCAATATTGTGAAGTTGGCCATACCAACCAAAGTAATTTATAGATTCAATGTTATCACCATCAAGCTACAATTGACTTTCATCACAGAATTGGAAAAAAAATTATATGGAACCAAAAAAGAGCCCACACAGCCAAGACAATTTTAAGAAAAAAAAAAAAAAAAGCTGGAAGTGTCATGCTACCTGACTTCAAACTATACTACAGGGCTACAGTAATCAAAATAGCATGGTACCGATACCAAAACAGAGATAAAAACCAATGGAACAGAGCAGAGGCCTCAGAAGTAATGCAACACGTCTGCAACCATCTGATCTTTGATAAACCTGAACAAATCAAGCAATGGGGAAAGGATTCCCTATTTAAATGGGGAAAGGTGTTGGGAAAACTGACTAGCCATATTCAGAAAGTTGAAACTGGATTCCTTCCTTAAACCTTATACAAAAATTAACTCCAGGTGAATTATAAATTTAAACATAAGACCTAACACCATAACAACCCTAGAAGAACACAGGACACAGGCATAGGCAAGGACTTCATGACTAAAACACAAAAAGCAACAGCAACAAATGCCAAAATAGACAAATGGGATCTAATTAAGCTTAAGAACTTCTGCATAGCAAAAGAAACAATCATTCGTGTGAACCAGCAACCAAAAGAATGGGAAAAAATGTTTGCAGTCTACCCATCTGACAAAGGGCTGATAACCAGAATCTACAAAAAACTTAAACAAATTTACAAGAAGAAAACAATCCCATTAAAAAGGGGGCGAAGGATATGCACAGACACTTTTCAAAAGAAGACATTTATGCAGCCAACAAACGTGAAAAAAAGCTCATCATCACTGGTCATTATAGAAATGCAAATCAAAACCACATTGAGATACCATCCATGCCAGTTAGAATGTCAATCATTAAAAAGTCAAAATACAACAGATGCTGGAGAGGATGTGGAGAAATAGGAACGCTTTTAGACTCTTGGCGGGAATGTAAATTAGTTCAACCATTGTGGAAGACAGTGTGGTGATTCCTCAAGGACCTAGAAATAGAAATTCCATTTGACCCAGCGATCCCATTACTGGGTATATACCCAAAGGTTGATAAATCATTCTGCTGTAAAGACACATGCACACGTGTTTATTGCAGCACTGTTCACAATAGCAAAGACTTGGAACCAACCCAAATGCCCGTAAATGTTAGACTGGATAAAGAAAATGTGGCACAAACACCCAATGGAATACTATGCAGCCATAAAAAGAATGAGTTCATGTCCTTTGCAGGGACATGAATGAAGCTGGAAACCATCATTCTCAGCAAACTGACACAAGAACAGAAAACCAAACACCACATGTTCTCACTTATAAATGGGTGTTGAATAATGACAACATACGGACACAGGGAAGGGAACATCACATACTGGGGCCTGTTGCGGGGGTGTGGAGAGCTAGGGGAAGTATAGCTGGGGGTGAGAGAATTAGGGAGGGATAACATTAGGATAAATACCTAATGTAGGTGATGTGGGGGAAGGATGTAGCACATCACCTTGGCATGTGTATACCTACGTAATAATCCTGCATGATCTTCACATGTACCCTAGAACTTAAAATATAATTTTAAAAAAAAGTGCCTACTGGATTCACGGCTGAGTTGTAGACCTAAGCCCAAAACAAACAAACAAACAAACAAAATATAAAGAAAGAAACACTCATTGTTTTAGATGAATTCTCAAATTAGAATAGGGTAAACGACCCCTACAGTGGCATACCAGAATCTAACCAAAGAAATGGAAGGGTCAGGGGGAGGGAAATGTATATACTTTGAAAAGGCATAATCAATATTACAATTTTACATTTAAAAATGAAAACAATTATCTATTTTTTGTAATACTAACTACTAAAAATAAAGATCAACATAACCTTGACTGAAAAAAAAATATATATATATATAAACAGCACTTTGCTATAGTAACCAAAAGAGCATGACAGTAGCATGTAAACAAACACACAGACCAATAGAACAGAATAGGTAACCCAGGAATTAATACATGAATTTACAGTTAATTGATTTTTGACAAAAGCATCAAGGACATGCATTGTGGAGAGAACAGTATCTTCAGTAAATGGTGCTGGGAACATTGAATATCCAGATTCAGAAAAATGACACTACTTCTCTATCTCTCACCACAAACAAAATTTAACTCAAAATTGATTAAAGACATACATGTAAAACCAGAAACTATGAAATTATTAGAGTAAAACATAGAGAATAAGCTTCAGGACATTGGTCTGGGCAAATAGTTTATGAATAAGACTTTAAAAGCAAAGGCAGGAAAATGAAAAAAATAGATAAATGGGATTGTATCACACTAAAAAACTTCTTCACAGCAAAGAAAAAATATCCAGAGTGAAGAGACAATTTTTAGAACAGGAAAATATTTTCAAACTAGTAATCTGACAAGGTATTAATATTCAGAATATATTCTGAATATACAAGGAACTCAATTCAACATCAAAAAAATCAAAGTAATCTTATTTAAACACAGGCAATGGATATATACAACATATGAGTATAGACACATTCTCAACAATATCCTAGCATTATAAATTGAAGAAATTTTTTGAAAAGATTATATGCCATGAACAAGTGGGATTTAACCTATCATTTCAAACATAGTTTAACATCTGAAAATCAATATAATACAACATATTAATAGAGTGGAAATCTGAAATCACATGATCATTTCATTTCATTCAGTCATAATATTTTACAAAATTCAACACTCTTCCATGATAGAAAACTTTCACAAAATACTTTATCAACTTAGGGGCATCTACAGAAACTCAGAAATAACATCTTACTGAATGAATGACAAAGGGCTGCATGCCTTTCTGCCAAAACTAGAAATAAGGCAAAGATCAGTGTTCTTATCCACTTATTGAACACTATACTGATTCTAGACAGAGAAATTGGGCAAAAATAATAAATAGAAAGTATTCATATTGAAAACAAGGAAAGTATCCATATTGAAAACAAAGCAAATCATACTAAACCAATAAACAAAAATCAATTACATTTCTATATACTAGTGAGGACAACCTGAAATGAAATTCAGAATATAATTATATTTTCAGTACATCAATAAAATAAAGAACATAGTAATCAATTTAGCAAATGCAGTGGAAGATTTCTTTTAAAAAAAACCTATAAAACATTAAAAAACTAAAGAAGAGCTAAATAAATGGAATAACATTCCGTGTCAGCAATTATGTTCCTTGTAGCATCAATAAAGAACTTGGTAATAAATGTAAGAAATGCGGTGCAAGATTCATAAAAGGAAAACTATAAAACTTTAAAATAAACTGAAGAAAAGCTAAATAAATGGAATAGCATCCCTTGTCATTGATTAGAAGACTCAATAGTTTTAAGATGGCAATACTCTCCAAATTTATCCACAAATTTAACACAATCCTTATCAAAATCTAAGCTCATTTTTAAAATAAATTGGCAAACTGATTCTTATACAAAAATTAGAAGCCAGTATAGCCAAACAATCTTGAAAAATAGGATTTAAGTTGGAGGACTCACACGTTTTTATTTCAAAAGTTACTGTAAAACTGCAAAAATCAAAACTGCTTTATGGTACTAGCAAAAAGACATACAATTCAATGATATAAAAATGAAAGTCCAGAAATAAGCCCTGACATCTCTGTTCAATTGATTTTGACAAAAGTGCCAAAAAATCAATAAAGAACAGTTAAAACTGTAAAACTCTTAGAAGAAAATTTTGGGATACAGCTTTATTACCTTATATTTGACAACAGTTACTTAGCTGTCACCAAAAGCATAAGCAACAAAAGAATAAATATATACTTTGGATTTTATCAAAATCAATAATTTTTCCACAAACACTATCTCAAAGAAAGTGAAAAGACCACCCACAGAAAAAAAGAAAATATTTGCAAATTATATTCAAGAAGATATGTAAAACATTTTTACAACTCAATGATAAAAAAAAGTGAAGATGACTGATATCGTTTGGTTCCATGTACCCACCCAAATCTCGTGTCCAGTTTTAATCTTCATGTGTTGGGGGAGGGGTTTGGTGGAAGATATAAACAAAGAGACTATCTGAAACTGGAACTTACATTAAAAAGGGAAGCAGAGCATAAAACCATCATTCTCAGCAAACTGACACAAAAACAGAAAACCAAACACCACATGTTATCACTCATAGTCGGGTGTTGAACAATGAGAACACGTGGACACAGAGAGGGGAGCATCACACACTGGGGTCTGTTGTTGGGGGCTAGGGGAGGGATAGTGAGAGGGAAGGTGGGGAGGGATAACATGGGGAAAAATGTCAGGTATAGGTGATGGGGGGATGGAAGCAGCAAGCCACATTGCCATTAATGTATCTGTGCAACAATCTTGCATGATCTGCACATGTACCCCAGAATCTAAAGTACAATTTAAAAAAAAAGAAAAAAACTTTAAAAAATTTACAACCTAACCGTGTTGTAGGAAAAAAAACCATTTACCAGGGAGAAATTTAAGGCTGCTGCAGAAATTTGCCTAAGAAATGAGGATCCTAATGTTAATAGCCAACACAATGGGGAAAGTATCTCCAGGGTATTTCAAAGACCTTGAAGGCAGTCTCTTCCATCACAGGCCCAGAAAAATAGGAGGTAAAAATGGTTTCAGCCCTCATGGAGAGCCTCTGCTAGGGCAGTGCAGACAGAAAATGTGGGGTTGAAGCTCCCACACAGAGTCCCCAGGGGCCACTGTCTAGTGAAGTTGTGAGAAGAGGGACTGTTCTCCAGAGCCTAGAATGGTAGATCTACCAACAGCTTGCCCTGTGTACATGGAAAAGCTGCAGGTATTCAGTGCCAGCCCATGAAATCAGCTGGTGAAACTGTACTCTGCAGAGCCACAGGGGTATAGCTGCCAAAGTCCTTGGAAGCTCACCCCTTGCATCAGCGTGGCCTGGATATGATATATGAAGTCAAAGGGGATTATTTTGGAGTTTTAAGATTTAAACACTGCCTTTCAGACTTGCATGGGGCTTGTAGCCCCTTTGTTTTGGCCAATTTCTCCCTTTTTAAATGGAAGCATTTATCCAATGCCTCTACCCTCATTATCACTAACTTTTAAGTAACTGACTTGTTTTTGATTTTATAGATTCATAAGCAGAAGGGACTTGCTTGTCTTAGATGAGACTTTTGACTTGAACTTTTGAGTTAATGCTGTAATGAGTTAAGACTTTGGGGAATAATTGAGAAGATATGATTGGTTTTGAAATGTGAGAAGGACATGAGATTTGGGAGGGGTCAAGGCCATAATGATATAGTTTGGCTCTTTGTCTCCACCCAAATCTCATGTCCAATTGTAATCGCCACATGTTGGGGGTCAGACCTGGTGGGAGGTAATTGAATCATGGGGTGGACTTCCAGATTGAGTTCTAAGCTTATAAATTAGTAGAGTCTTATTTTGAAGATTATTTTATATGAGTCACAAATTGTATGAGTTAACTTTAGTATTTGATTAATTACATTCATTAGGCTACTTAAGAAAGATAATGCAACATGTTTCAAGTATCTTTAAATCACCATTAAAAAAATAAAAGTGATCAAAAGCCACTAATAAGATTATAAACATAAATAACTCATCAGTGTATACAGTGAAATAATAGTCAAGCTGAATACATCTGCATCTGCATTAAAATAGATAAATTACTTTCAACTACAATACAAAATTTACATTCTATGAACAGATTTGAAGACATGATACAAAATGTCACACATGCATTGCTGCTCAATTCTACCAACCTTGTCCAATTTATCATTCTTGTTTCAAAACAGAAAGCAGGAAATACTTTATAGGTATTAGGAACCATGCCAAACAGGATAAAAATGTTTAAATCCCTTTAAGAAATTTCTCACTTTAAACTGAAAACAAACAAAATGGACTGATTGACACAATGTTGTTGAGTAAATGTAGTTTTCTTGCTTGCTTATTAACTAGCTCTTTATCTATCTTCCTTCATTTTCCAAAAGAATTTGAAAAAGTTAAAATGAATATAATTAATTAAGAACACAAAAATGAATATATTTTTAAAACAGAGAATGGAAATATAAGGATAAAATATCTAAGTCAAAATCAGTGAGCAAATAGTAGTACAGAATGCACACCATTAGATTTTCTACAATTATTCAAGTTATGCTGCAAATTGACCACAGACCTCCTGAATTACAAATGTAAATAGAAAAACAAGGTGACGGATATCCCTGTTACCCAGATTTGATCATTATACATTGTATGCCTATATTAAAATATTATATATAATTCATTAGTAAAAAAATAAAGTCAATTTAAAAAAATAAAGAGAAAAACATGATACCGTAAGATTTGAATTGTTAATAATATATATTGGGCAAATATAATTAGATATAATATATTTTCAATATATTACCAGTTTCTAAATGAATCAATGAAGTAATGTAAAATCTTTCTCTTCTTGAATTACTCTTTGCTCGTCTATGCTTGCCAATGTAAAAGTTAAAAGACAAAATGATATTTTTCCATCTATATTTCTTTTTAAAAAACTCCATTCCCAAGACCAAAGTTATAGTGTATTCATGCAGATTTATTCAAGAAAAGTAGAAGCTATGGCATAATAAATCTCCTTCCAGTCTTATAAGCTTTCAAGAGACTATAAGAAAGTATCATTTCATCAAGGGCAAGGTTTCATGTCAAATAATGTGTAAAATCTAATAATACTCTGCAGGTAATAAAAGCAATGCAGAGGAAAAAAACATAAAGGCTACATAAAAATATTACCAGGTACATTATAACTGTGACTGAAAATTCTTGAAGTTCTTTTGTTTAGATGATGTAATTCTGTATAGCAAGAAAGAAGGGGAGTCGAAATCCTGAGTGCTGTTGGTGGCAAGTGCAATTTTCTCCACCTTTTTTCCTTCTGATTTTCCGCTGATACTTTCATACTTAGTTGTATAGGTACTTAATGGCCCCAGTGAAAAAAGTAGGATAGAACAAACAATTTTTAGCAAGCATTGAATCTGAGCTCTAGTTTTGGCTGTGTCTTTAAGCCTTTTTCCTTCATATTTCATCTCATTCACCCCAGCTTTAAATAAGAAGTCAGTGACTTCTAAGTTCACACTGCAAATCTACCTTCCAGTAATTATATGACTTAAGGTAAATTACTCAACCTTTCCTACCCCTTAAAAGGATTCAACCTGAAATATCTTACAGAACTTCTGGGAGCATTGAATGAGCTAACATATCTGGAATATTCAGGACATAGGTTATGGGCCCAACTTACTTGTTCTCTGGGTTTTGTGTTGATGCTGTTATTAAGAATACAGTTAAGGTTAAGGTTAGGATTTAGATTAGTTATTAGTATTATCTAAGAGTTCTTTTAAACACACAGATTATGTTCCCAAAACATAACATTATATGTGCCCGACACATGCTATTTCCTTTCTGTTTTCTTTTATATTCCTTTTCCCTGTAAAGTCTCCTCAAGCTCTGAAATGCCTGTTTATATTAATAAACAATAGAGGAAACAAATATCTCACCAGCATTAAATGCAAAATGTGATCCTACTCGTTAGTGTAAAGTTAAAATTATTTCTTGGCCCTATCAGACTATGAATGGGAATGTCCTTTTTTCCTCCTGTGGAAGTCCTCAGTCCCAAGATAAGTCCATGAATCTCAAGGAGCTAACTTTGTTCTAGTTTCTCAAAGAAAGAAAGATAAAGAAAGAAAGGAACTTTATGCACCCAATTTGCCAAATTCTGTTATTTGTTGTGTAACTGCCACATGGCAACTTACATAGTGCTTGTTAGATGGGATTTGCCAAAATATACACTGCCTCCTCTGATCTAGTACAAGAATCACTGATATACATGTTAGCATGTATGTGTATGATAGTGAAGGAGGGTAGGAAGCATAAAAGAAAATCTTTCCTCTATAGTACTATGTTCAACAGTAGTTACTATATACTGTAATATTCTATGCTTAAACTTGGTTGTTAGCATTTTATATATATATATATGTGTGTATATATATGTGTGTGTATATACTTTATATGTACATATTTATATACATACATGTATATATACATATATATGTATGTGGTATATATATACTTTAATGAGCCTACTTTGTGTATATGTATGTGTGTGTATATGTGTATACCTTAATTAGTCTACTTCAGTAGATTCTTTAGTGAGTCTAATTTTCATTTGTGTACTCATACACATTTATAGTCATTTTGCAAAGATATGGCAGAGTGTGCCAGAGTGGATGAGTTTGAGAGAATTCTAGCAGTATAAACACGCTATTCAAGGAACTTACCTTCCTTTATAACAAGGAGTCACTCTGCTGGTTTCTTTTTCTTTACTGCTTGCTTGATGAGTCAGAGTCCTATGTGAATTGTCCCTGAGGTTGGAGCCCTATACCCACTACTGCTACTAGCAGCAATATAGGGTGATCTAGGGATGAGGGATGAATTGAAACCTTTTTATTGCTCTTCTCCCTAATGTGTAAACTATAAGAAGTCCTCCCAAACTCATCTGATCTTTGAAGCAGACTCTATTAGACCTGATCATAGTCTACCTTAGCATGGCCAGCAGTAGAAAATCCCCTTATCTTTACCCTTATGACTGCCAAAAGATAATCACAAAAGAAGTTTAGTCTGACTTTGATGTCTATTCAGAGATGGGTTATTAATATTAATATTTTGTTATACACATAGGAAGAAATCTTTATTTATTCAAGTGGCTATTTCTATTATGATGGTCATAAAAACCTGGATCAAATGGGGGCTTGTTTCATTCCCAATGACAGAATCTAAACAAGCTCCTCCCTGCCTTTATTTTTATTCTTACCCCTCTGAATGCCTCCAGCTTTTCTGCCACTGTCAGATTCTACTTCAGTGTTCCCATTTCAAAAATCCCTTTGGAGAAGTGGAACTCTTTTGGCTCTAATGAGTGTACTGAAATTGTTTTTCCAAGAATGATTCAGGCATTCAGACTGTATATGGCAGAGGTAACTACTCCCCATACTGCCTTAGCAAGGAACAGAGCGGTTGGGAACAGCAAATACTGCAGTGTTATATAAGGACTCATTACTCTGCTTTGCTCCTCTGCCTGCTGGCTCCCAAAGCAATAATGGGCTACAATATGCACCTATGAGAGAACCCTGATGCCATTTAAGGATATTCCATAAGACAAGCTGCAGAAAATAAACTAAACCTCTCCTAGAAGTAGAGAGAAGAAAATAAAGATAAAGCAAGTGATACTATAAGACACAGGTGTGGGTCTATCCACAGAGGTTATCTTCCTCTCAAAAATTACTCCCTTAAGACTCACGTAAATTATAAGCTTATTTATATTCCTGAATAATTTTGCTACAAAATGTCTTGCACTACTCCATTACCCCACGCTCCTCTTGAGCAGTTTTTTTCTCCTTTTCAAAATAGGACACAAGTTAAGAGAGAAAAGCCTTCTTTCTGAGACTTTGAAATGATGAAGCCAAGACATCTACTCCAGAAATATGTACTCATAAACTAATAAATACAAAGTACAAGTCTGTATAACACAGTGTTGTAGACTAAATAACAAGTGAGAAGCGGCTTTAAAATGCTGTAGTATTAGGAAATCAAAACATAAGACACGCAAAACAAACGGAGAACATACTTTTTAAGGAAATAAAGAGCTTAAATGGAGTTTGATTGAAATATCAAACCGTGATGGGGAATTTAAAGTGCTTAGAAACTAGCCAAAATGATTCTTTATTCTCATTTTTATTATTTAACATACCAGTAAAATTTTGGAATCAAATGAAGTATAAGTAGAAAAAATATGTATTTCCTAAGCACCTAGTATGTGAATGAACCATGCACTTGGTCCACCTATCATTTGAAATATTTATCACTTTCTGAATTAGAAATATGAGGAACTTGAGCCCTCAAGATTTTAGTAATTTTCTGAAGACCACTCAAGCAAGAGCAAAGGTAGAACTGAAATTCTCTGCTGACTCCGGAGCTCAAGTGACCTCAATCCCATCATGCTGCTGCCACCTTAATTGGTCCAGATAGTGAGAAAAGTGGAACTTGTTTCTATGGGTAGCATTTGAGGTAAAGTACTTGTCATCTGTGCTGCTTACTTGGCACCTCAAAGTCACTCGTGTTATCATGACTTTTTCTTGCCTAAGTTGGTCTTGTTTCTCGTACATGGCTATCTCAAGAGTGGCTACATGCAACAATCAATTCTACCTTTCTTAACCTTTATAATCCTAACGTTTTGGTTTATGCTGAGTTTACTCATCTTTAAAATAGATAATAGGACTGCCTACTTAACCTGGTGTTCATGAGTTAATATCAGAAAGACCTAGAAGAGCACTTGGCACAGGCTTAACTGTTAACAAATTTAGTTAACTTACACCTACATCTTCTATCACAAAAAATAACAAGCAGCACCAAGTAATATGTGGTCCCTTACAGCTGCATATAATAGAAAACATCTTCTTGGAAGTGAAACCTTGGAAAGTCACACAACTTTTCTGATTTAGTTTTCAAATCTAAATAAGTGGTGGTAATTATGGTTCCCATCTTACATAGTTGATTACAAAGATTGTTAAGTGTTAATAATGTGAAAAAACCAATACTCAATAAGAAGCTTGTACATGATAGCCACTCAAATTATCCTGTTTGTTCTCTCCTTTGACCTTTTAAGAATATTTTATACTTTATAAGGCATTCTGTTTGCTCTTCTATGTCCTCCTAGAACCTTGCAATACATCTGTTTTAACATCTATAGCATCTCTCATTGCAATTGTTTGATTTTTGTCTTTCAGCCTCACGAAACTCTTACTTTCCTAAGGATAGGTGCTATGGCTTATTTATCTTTGACTTACTGGCATTTAGAACAGTAATGAAATATAGTAGATACAAGAAATAAATAAGTAAAAAAAGGTTTGAATGTTTTCAAATTTAGAGGAAGAAAGAATAAGATAAAGTGAGACAGAGACATTACAAAAGAAGAGATGGAGGAAAATAAAGAAGTGAAAAGGAAGAAAGGAAAAGTAGAAGAAAGGAAAGAAAAAATGCAAAGTAGAAAAGACAGAAAAATAGGAAGAACAACAAGGAATCCACAACCTAGGATAGCTGCAGAATAAATAAATTACAACATGAAGGTACATATACAACTCTATCACTGCATGAAGTTTAAAGTTACTGAAGGAGGGTGTGCTACATGAAGCACCATGGAAATTTTTTCAGAATGGAAGTTTCCGAAATGTGATTGGACAGTATCAACATCAGAAACATGAAGGTAGGACGACAAAGGGCATTTTAGGTGGGCAAGGGTACAGAAATATAACTAACAAGAGTATAACTGGGAATTTACCATCACTCTGGCATTACTGGAATGTATATCAAAAGGAGAAACCTACCATACAGTGAGTCTGGAGAGGAACAAGAACTTGAGCTTGAACCTCATCTAAGGGTTGGATAAGCCAGGGCTGTGAAGATACACAAGTAAATATATGATTTTGCTTTAGAAAAAAAATGCTCTTCTAACTACCATATAAGTTATTTTCAAATTTACCTAATAACTTACTTTACACCAGTGTTTCTCAAACAGAATCAAACATTACAATCACCTGGGTAGCTTATTAATAATACCAGTGTGAAATATAACACCAAATCAAATCAGAATCCCTTGGCATGGAGCCCAGCCATGAATATTTTGTATTTCTCACATGTAGCCAGGTTTCAGCATCATTATACTAAGCCAACAACAGCAGAACACCATTTCAGGGAAGAGATGTGATGCATTGAGGCCCAGGTGATAGTTTGTTAGTATCAGAACTGGCCCACTGAGGTCTTAACTAGAAATAAAAACAATGGGAGAAATAGAAACTGTCTTGGCACTGCTTTCTTGTATAGGTAAATCCAGCCAGCTACAACTGAATTTTAAAACATCAAAAGAACTAAATTTAATGTGTGAATAATGGTTAAACTAAAAAAAAAATTATGAAAGTAGGAATGGAATCCTCAAAAGAAGAATGCTTCAGGGAAGATAGAAAGTTTGGTGAAAATGCAGATAACTTGAATGTAATAGACGATGAGTTGCCTGACCTGGAAATGGAGATGTAACATCTGTGTTGAGCTTGATACTCTGTCTGAATCTCTAATATTCTCTCTCTCTCTCCCACTCTTCCTCCCTCCTTTCTTCTCTCACCTACCTGTGAACTTTTTTCATAAAATTTTGTAACCTGCTGTCCTACAGCTGCTATTGAAACATTACTGCTCATAGGACTATTTTCCCACAAATACAATGTACTCTACAAATCCTATCTGTCTTCTTCCTCAAAAATATTCACCCCGAACTTAATTCAATAAATTTCTATACAACCTTTCCCACCGTGTGATATAACAACCCAAAAAATTTAAAATTCATAATAAAAAATAACTTTGTTTAAGCTATTTCTGACTTATCGTTTTCTGAAATCACTGGGATAACTACAAGTACACTGCTTTTTAAAAGTAGACATTATATTATAAAGTAGACATTATATTCTAAAAACACAGTAAAACATACAAAATTATTAGAATTTGCAGAAATATGAACATATCCATTATCCACTGATTTATTCAACATTGTGAAATGCAGAAATATTTTGTTCACCTAACACTTTTTAAAAGAATGTCTAATTATTAAAACGATGGTCTACAATGATGGCAACATTAAAAATTTTAAAAAAGCATCAGGATATTGAAACAGTAGCTAAATGAGAAGTCAAGGAAAGGATAAGAACCCACAGGTAAAAATATATTGCATCAGAACTCCTAATTTATGAAAATTGACAATAATGGTTCTCCACTAGGACTTAAACAAGAGTATATTATGTTTGGTTCTAACCACTGTTATCGGCAAATAGTAAGTGGCCCTTTTTTTCTAAGAAGGAAATATCCAAGTACAGTTTACATAAACTTACATAGCACTTTCCTACATAAAGGACACTTTCCATGTGTTTTATATTCACTACTTCAGTCTTTTAGGGAACCTAAAATATTGTCTAAAGAAGTTAAAACAGCTTACTGGCAAAGAATATGTTTGTGCAACATGTTACTTTTACTTTAATTTTCAATAGAAATGAAAGTTAATAAAATATATGTTCAAGTATTTTGTAGATTAAAGAATACAAAAACATCTAACACAACATCCAACACATTGTAGAGCTTAATATATTTCTGTCTCTTCTCTATTCATATACATATGAAACAAAACGTTTTCCAAGTAATGTATCCTCTTATCTGTGAAACACATCTTGATATTCTTTACTAGATTTCTATTTTGCTTTTAAGTGATTCTTTGGAATCATTACATAGATTTTACAACTCACTAATTACTTGTCACTCCTAACTGAAACACAATTATATACATGCTATTGAACACAAAGTTATTAAGGATCAATATTCTTGATACCATACATGGGAGATGGTTATTGGTTTCACACAGGTGACATTATGAAATAATAGAAAAAGTGAATGTTCCAATAACACAAATGGTTGGAAAAAAAATCCTTTGACTATCTTATTGCTTCTTATTATTCTTGAAGCTATTCTCCAAAACAGAGAAAGTGCTGCCAGGACTGCATATGCAGAAAGAGTGGGTCAAGGACATGGCTAGCCTCAGGTTCTCAAGAAGGTAGGACCCAGCATTGTCCACAGCATACTGGAAATGAATACAGGTCTCATAATCAGAGGACTATATAATTTATTCTCCAAACTGGAGCAATACTAAAAGGGAAAGCCATGATTAATTACACCAGGGCAACATTCATTAACCCAGTATCATACCAGGCAAATCTGGAAGTATAGTTATGAAGTATTATCTGCAAATAGTAATCAGTGCCTTTTTCAAATAAGAAAAAATTTCACAGTGTCCATGTGTGAGAATTAAATGAAGTAGTAAATATAAAACCCAGAAAGTATCCTTTATGTAGGGAGTACTATGTAAGTTTATGTAAACTTTACTTGGATATTTCCTTCTTAGAAAAAAAAGGGCCCATTTACTATATGTAGATAACAGTGTCTATAACTGAACATAATATACTCTAGTTTAAGTCCTAGTAGAGAACAATTATTGTCAATTTCTCCTGAAGATTATTTAAAAATCACCTTCAGATACCACTGCCTGTATTATAGGGTCAACAGTTTTGAGTTCTCATTACTAAATTACTAATTCCCAGAAAATCATTTATTTGTCTCCTCAGAAAAATGTGCATACATACATACATATGTACATACATATACACATACATTTTCTTGGCCAAGTAGAACTCAGTGGAGAGGTATCCTGCAAGATTGAGGGTTTCTAGGTTGAGCCAATTCTATTAAATAATATGCCACGCCTTGCTTGCTTTAACATGACTGATTTATGTGTTTTCTGCATGGTGAACATTCTCAGCTTTTGCAGATCCTTAATATTTCAAGAAGTCCAAATTAAAAGTGGGGCTGTTTTGACAAATCATCGTAATTACAGAAATAAAATTAATATGTGCTCACATATATGGAAAAAGAAAACAGCTCCCTAGGGGTAGATAAATTCAAAAGTGAATATAACATTATTTATTGAGAATCATCTTTGTGATAAGTACTATATTAGGATATTCATTTATTTTAAGTCACTTACTTTTAGATCTAATCATTGCAAATGCAGTCCAAGGCAGTGGGGTTTTAAAGAGGTGTAACAATTTATTTACCTTCAGTAATATTATTTTCATACCAACCTATATGTGATAAGAGTGTAATTGAAACTCTGGTCTCCTGACTGTGACACAGGGGTTCTGATAACTGCTCTAGAGCCTCAATCAAATACTTCCAACTTTGTGTATCTCCATAAACACAGTCCCTTGGCTATTGGGCAGTTTTGATCAAGTTTGAGTCTAACACCTTAATGCAAGTGCTCATGCTGGAGCAGTTGTAGAATGACGGCAAATGGTATTCAGTAGCAAGGTAGGGTGTTGAGGGCATTCTCCTTCCTATGATGTCAGGCTGCAAGTCCTCCAGAATAAAAAAAATCTGTAGAAGAAATTCTTGCAATCAACTATTGTCAAGCCTAAAGATAGCAATAAATTGAAATAAGAACTGTTGTTTTGTGGTATTTCTACATATAAGGCATTTGCTTCTCTCTTTACCCTCCTGTATACATCTGTGATAGAAAAGAAGGGAGCAAATACAACATCTGAAGACAGAAAAGGCTGGAGTTAGTACTCTTTGTTTTCACCAGTCACCTCTGTTAGTTTTATAATGGATACAAGTGCCAACTGGAAATTTTTCCCTTTGTTTTCTCCCCCACACTCACATGGTACATTCTAAATACTACACTTACAGATGTTTTTCGGTTAAGATTGTGGCCAGTGCTCTGACTCTCTTTCTCTCCACGAATATTTATCTTCTGTTGGCATATTGTTTTCAGTAAACGTAATAACCTCTGTAAATGCAAGTTGCTTTTCTACAAAGTGGAAGGTGTTAATATCATGGGTACAATAATTCTGCAGGATAAAAAAAAAAGTATAGCTTATAATTTGGAGGCATTTGGCACCTCTGGGTCTATTCAGGAAAAGATTGTTTAAATGAGACAATAAGAGGAAACCAATTTACAACTTGAAATAAGCAGAGCTCATGTTTCCATATTGCTAAAAGGCAGGGTTAGACGAACACTTGTACAGTTATCATAAAATTTTTATTAAGAAGCTGCAGTACTTTTAATAATTTATTATTTTACCTTCTTGCAAGAACTCCTCTATATGCTTTTAAAATGTTGTTTTCATTATCCTGGAAGAATTGGTTTTAAAAAGGAATCCTTCTCTAATAATGTGGCGTCAAATCTATTATCAAAGAGTCATGATTAGTGTAAACTAATTTTATCCCTTCTCTTTATACATCATTCAATTGATTGTATTAACAAAAGCATCCTCTTTTCTGCCTACATCAACTTAATAGCGTATTGAGGGAAACACAAAATTGCATATTAAAATCACCCTGAGAGGCTTAAAGAAATTATAATGCATGAGCTGAGGTTTCTTATGAAGATCTAGCATTAACAGGCATATATCTTCTTTCACTAAAAAAGTGAATTCCTTTCAATACCTTAATGAATGAAATTTTGTAGATTGCTAAATATACAATCTGCCAAGAACCTAACAATCTACCTTGGAAAGCATTTAGTATAAAGGGTGGTAAAAGTGGCATGATATCACATGATCAAGTTGAGTTAGTAGCTTAAACTTCAGCCCACATCTGTGGGCTGAACAATCAAATGTGAACATGATTGTCCAATTATTCTTAGATGTAAAGAAGCCACTTGTCTTTTGTTATATATAATTTAATTGCACAACACATTCACCTGGCTGTCATCCTGACTTCAGTGTATCTCATCAGATTATTCTTTAAGGCCTTATCTAGTGACTGAGTTAGATGGTGTCATAAAATGAAAATATGGCTGACAGTGTGGAGGAATAAAATCTTAACAATTTATTAAATTTTAAAAATATAAAGCTAGAACCTTGAATCTATAATAAAATCTCCTGACCTGAGCTTAACATTCCTGAAATAAACAAATTTATGATCTTAAAATATGTTAAAGAAGTTCAGCATCTTTGCCATGGTTTGATAATTTCCAAATTATGAATTTTAAACTTAACCCAGGGAATAACAACAACAAAAATACAAGAAAAACAGGTTTTGCAGCTTCCTAGTTTGGTGATTTTATAATTAGCAAGTACATGTTTATAACAAATAAATACTTTTCATTCAAACAACATATTTATCAAATAAAATCTGAGTATTAGAAATAATTTTTTTTTACATTTTCATTGAAAAACCATGGGAACTGAGTGTTTCCAACTTTTATATAAAATTGGAATTAATCAATAGAGAAATGGTTTCCAAAATATAGGCCCAATTCTTCATTATCTCAACCTTACCTGCACAGCATACTGCATATAATTTGATCCTTTAATGAGCTAAATCCACACAAAATGTCTGAAACATCAAAGACTATTTACTCCAAAGGCCTAAAGAAGTGAGAAGTCACTTGACAAATGTCCATACTTTAAGTTCTCTTCAAACAAACTTCTTTTTAGACCCTTGTTTTTACCCCAAGCCTGTCAATAGCCATAGAATCAAGAGTATCATGAATAAACCATTAAGCTAGAAAAACAGTGTCTGTGTGTGTGTGTGTGTGTGTGTGTGTGTGTGTGTGTGTGTGTGTGTGTAAAGATGGGGAGAAGGACATTTGGTTTATCAGTCAAAAGCTGGCCCTCTATACATCACCTGGATTCAGATCTAGATCTAGCTTTGTCAAGGGCCTCAGTATACCCATCTGCAATTATGAGGCTAACATTAGAACCTAACTTATTAGGTTGTAGTGAATATAAAATGAGATAAAAATATTTAATCCCATAATAATATTTATAGTGTGTACTAAGTGCCCAATAAATGCTATATTTTATAGAGCTTTCTGATCTGCTAACTGCAGCAAGTTTTATGTAGTAGGAGTCCATGCATTCATTCATTCACCCCTTCATTCATTATCTGGCATCTGCTATAAGGTAGGCAGTATACTTTATATACACTGAAGACAGCTGTGAAAAAGGCAAATAAGATTTTGTTTGTTTTTCAAGACAAGGCTTACTGTGTCACCTGGGCTGGTGTACATTCGCACAATCATGGCTCACTGCAGCCTCTACCTTCGAGACTCAAATGATCTTCCTGCCCCAGCCTCCCTAGTAGCTGAGACCTCAGGAGTGCACAGCCATTCAGGCTAGATTTTTGTTTCTATGTCTATAGAGACAGGGTCTCACTATGTTGCCCAGGTTAATAAATAAGGTCTTAATGCCCTTGAGTCTTATAGTGCATTAGCAATTTCCAACTGATAGATATCTAACACACAGTAAATACTCAATAAATAATTAAGCACCCAAAAGAAAGGGGCTACCAGAGCTTATGCAAGAAGGGTTTGATCTGATCTGCAAGTACAGGGGAGAATTCTCTTGAGAAGTCAATGTTAAGCAAAGATCTAAAGGATAAGCCAGCCATTTATAAGTTCAGAAGATGGTTCCAGGAGGAAGGAATTTGTGTGAAATTTCTGTAATGAGAAGATGCATGGTATAGTGATGCAGTGTATTAAGGTAAAGCTGGATTCCTGTCAGGCAGGGCCCCACCACCCATGTCAGAGATTTGGGGTTTGATCCTGAGAGTCATGGGCAGCTGTGAAAGTTTTAATCATAAAAATGACCAGCTTTTCTCATTCAACAGTCTTCACTGGTTGCAGGATGGAGAATGGATTGGAGAGGTGAGGGGTTAATCCCAGAGACCCATTGGGAATCTAATGCATTCACCCTAGTGAGAGAAGATGGTTGGATACACAATATGTAAAAGAAGAAATGGAGCAAAGTAGATTGACTCAAGAGAGATAGTGGAACCCATTCAATTAATAATGTTATATTAAATACAGATAGCCCAGTGCTAGGTAATCTATCTATTTAGAACAAGATCCAAGTCAGCTATTGAGAGACAAATGGAATTCTGCAGAATCCTCTTGTTTTAGAGAGTAGTGAGAATCAAGTATAGCTTTTTAAAAAATTGTCAAGTGGCTGAGATTCAGGACATAGGGCAAGACTTCTAGTACCTATGAAGGTCTAAAAAAACACAATTAAACACTAATGCAAAACTTGGCTCCACCTAGGGGTTTTCAGAGAAAATCAGAGACCTGCTGGGCAAGAAGATGATTAAAGCAAGTCCCAGGCATGGCCAGATGCACACACCTATGAGTAACTGAAAAGGGACTGCAAAGTAGAGACTGACAGACTTGGATGTGTGGCCAGGCTGCCTGGGTTCAGTTCCTGACTCTGGGCCAGTTACTTAACCTCTCTGTGTCTCAGTCTTTCTCCCTGTAAAATCAGGATGATTATAAAAATGTGTGGTCACAGGACACACAACCACAAAAGTGGTTGCTGGAAGGATCAAATGAATGAATGATTTAGAGAACTGTCTCACACATGCAGAGATAAGTAAATGCTAGTTTTTATTAAAATTTTGACTCCATTGGCTAATGCATCTGAAATTGCTCTGCCTGAATCAGAAAAAGCTCATTAGAGCTCAATGAGGCTGACACTTTATCGGATGCATCAAGACCCACAGCTGATTTAGGAGGGTTAAGCAAGACAGATGGGAGGAAGAATTAGGAACAAAAAACCCAGATTCAAAACAAAGACCATAGAAACTAAGTCTATGGGAAGATAGACTGATGAATGGAAGTGGTGAAATAGTTGCTTACGTTCTTTAGCATGAAAAAAATCTCTTATAAAAATTGATTGTGTGCCTTTGTGTTCCAAGTTCCAAAGCACTTCTACTTACCTTTAATTATTACAGACCAGAAACCCCAAGATCTTAAGATCAATTTTAAAAATACAATTTTTATCCACTGTAAGAATTATTGCAAAGGTACTGCATGTCAGGGGGCAAATCAGCAAAGGAAGAATGATGTCAGAATAATTTACAAAGTTCTTGTTTTTAAAAAAGAAGAAAAAACTCACGTTAATTTGATATTCCCAGTCTAGAAACTATAAACTAAATTTCCTTTCAATTTACAGAAGAGTATTTTCTTGCTTTAAAACACTCAGAAATTTAGCATTTGGTATGTGACTGGCTTTGCAGCACTAAATAATGATTATCATTGTTTGGAAATGTTAATTAAAATGACAGCATTTTCTACAAATCTCAGCAAGAGACTTTTATGTCTTCCTTGTAGCTGCAGTTTGTCTTTTGCTTAGAATTCAGAGATAATATCTGGGCAGCACTAAGCTGGATCCATCAACACTTTTGTCACAATAGATGGCTTTGGGTGCTGGTAATGGACCTCTGAGCCATCCACCTCTAGGTCACTAGTTCACATGTGGGCCAAGCTAAGTGTGAATGAGATTCATTATTCTCCCAATGCTGTGAAGAACATTCTCTAGAAAAAGCCTGCAATGCCTGGCCAATATCTAGGGCAAAGGATATCTAATTACAGAGTTGTATTAATTAGCTCAATTTTGAAATAGTAATAACAGCTCTTTGGAATTCAGGCAAAGGAAATGCTATACATCTATTTTTAAGTAATGGAGCCAAATCTGTTAATGTTTACTTTCCAAGTTAGCATAAGGCAAGAAATTTGAGAGAAAAGAGGCATTGGCCTACTTTTACTAAAGTGTTTGATCTCCTTTGCTAGTACTGACTGTGCACTAGCAGGCCAAAAAGGAGACAGACTGAAATACGCCCAAGTAGTATTAGTTGGAAATCTCTATTCTCCCCCACACCCACTGAGGTGGCAAACTGTAATGAATTGGGATCATAGTGGAAAGGAATTAAGTTGTGTCCTATCTGATTACTGCAAGTCTTCAATATATGCCTTACTCTGTTTATCTACAGAATGAGAGTAATAACAATCGCACTAGCTTCTAGTCTTGTTATGAGTATTGAATAAAATAATGCCTGTAAAAACTTTAGCATATTGCCCTGACTCAGGAAATGGTTGATGATGATTATAATGACAATGATGTCAACAACTGAGTGTATTTGACCTATTAGTTAAGTTTGTGCACATGTAATAGAAAAATAAGTTAGACTAGCTACGTGGTTAAAACGGAGATTACAGATACTTTTAACAGAAAGCATGTTAAAGCCTAACTCACATCTAGACCTTTATAGTTATTCTGAAACTAGTCAACAATCTCTCTTCTCAGAAAACACATTTGATGTCTATTATATATGCACACACAAGGTTCTGGGTATAGCAAATCTCTTGGAGTCCTGAAGTCGCTGCATTATGATTCAAAGAGCACTATGTTCTCAGGAAAGGGCCAGCCATGAATTGCAACACTGTCTCTTGTTTTAAAAACAGTTTTGTTGGAAATACAATGAAGTGAGTTACCTTGAAGGAAATAAGATCATAAAATCAGGATTAATGAAAGTATATTTTGGCATTTAATACCCAGGAATAAAATTATAAAAACTGAAATTTCTTCCAGTTGACTTCTCTTAGTCAGGTAGAGCTTTCCCAAAAGCTGATCCTGAATCATGGATTTCTGTGCAAAAGATTTGTAAATAAAACATGCCTACAAGAAAACAATATGGGGGTAGAGGAGTTAGGACACATAAAGGGAAAGTTGTAAACCAGTTTTCAATTACAGGGGAAGACTCAAACTTAGTCTATTCCTTCAGGGAGCTCCAAGGAAGCCTTGTCCAATGGAACTGTGAGTGATGATGAAAATGTTCTATATCTGTACTGTTCAGTATGCTAAGCACTAACCATATGTGGCTAAAGAGCACTTGAAATGTGGCTAATGCAACTGATGATTGCAACATTTAATTTTATTTAATTGATTTAAATTTTAGTAGCTACAAGTTCTGGACTGATCAGCTTTAGAGCATATGTCCTACCTTACAGTTTATTATTTCACCTCAAGCAAAGAAACTGGACTTTTGTGTTCCCATACTAGTCAGTCATTGGCTATTACTCTACCCAGCATAAAGCACCATGTCATTTCCAGCTATTGGTGAGTGGATTAAGTATCCAAGGGAAATCTTCAGATTGAAGCAATTAGCCACAAAAGATCAGATGCAGAAACGAGGATGGGCACACCAGATTGAGAAACTAGATGCAGTGTGGTCTGAATGAGATAGCAGCAGAGTCTGCTGTACCTCATAATCACTAAAATTCTTTCTCTCAGCCAATCTTTGACCACAGCGAGTTGATTGCTGAAGCCATAGTTCTCCCAAGTGACTTAGCTTTGGGCCAGTGCTTTTTTGGCAGACCTCCTGGCTCCACCAGATAGACCTGGTTCTTCTCATATCACCTGAAACTCTCACTAAGGCAGAGAAGGGTGGTAAATAATCCCCACCATGATAGCAAATTATAAGGCATCTTAAATTGTTCATGCTATTTTAATTTTGTAATAAACCCTGCTGCTCAATTACTTGTATTTGATTTTCTGGTTTTTTTTTTTTTTTTTTTTTTTGAGTGGGGTTTTGCTTTTTTTACCCGCATGTGCCACCACGCCCAGCTAATTTTTTGTGTGTTTAGTAGAGATGGGTTTTCACCAAGTTTGTCAGGCTGGTCTTGAACTCCTGACATCAGGTGATCCACCCCCCTCAGCCTCCCAAAGTGCTGGGATTACAGGTGAGCCACCATGCCTGGTTTGGTTTTCTTTATAGTCTCTCTCTCAACACACACACAAACACACACACACACACACACACACACCATTTGTCTACACTTATATAGACTAAAAAAATTCTTTGAAATTGAGTCCCTCATACATTGGTGTATGAGAGAGAACATTAAATGTTTAGCCCAGTTATGTACTATTCCATTGACAAGTGATCAGTATCTGAGAAAAGTCCCAAAGAACACCATTGCTCTGCTGATTAAAGTCAGTCTCCTGCCTAAATAGGACTTACTTTGAAAGGTCATGGTATGTTCTGCAACACTGATCAGATAATTTTAATTCCAGAAATCTGTGACATAACTATGAATTCCAAAGTCTAAACTGTATTTTGGAGGTAGATATAGAGTTTGTAAACCCCACTGGAGACCACTTTGTATGATATTGTTTCTTGGAACCACAACCTAACTAGGCTGATCATTACACTCAAAACGTGGATCAAAATGGGAATTTTTTTTCCCAGTGATTTTAGAAAGAAAAAAGAGACATTTTTGTATTTTTGGCAAAATTGATAACCATACTATTTTTGATTGATACAAGCAAGAAGTCTGCTTTTTTTAAAAATAAGGCTAAAAACATTTAGAAGTTAAACCATTAAGCTAATTGAAATTTGGTTCATTGGTTTTCCAAAGTAATCATCATTTTGTTGTTAATGAACATAGCTATCTATAATTTATGACCAATGTGTCTCCCACCAGGCCCACAGATGATAGGTAAACATGTTGATTTTTTAAAAACAGTAAATATTCTAGATGTTTGTGCTAAATTATTCTACTGACTGATAGTTTTTACATCTTGTCTCAAATAGTAGCATTAGTGAATAGGAAATGAAAGGAAAAGTCTAAGTTGGAAGAAATACAAAATCTCTAAGGGCTTTGTGTTGATATCATTCCCACAGCCTCACCAAACTCCCTAACAAAGACTACAAAATAATGATCTTTAATTGTCTGGCCTTCAGTTTTCTCCTCTGGAAAAGTGAGAATGGGAGTGTGGTTTCTCCCTCTGGTAACTTCCCTTGTTGCTTTGTAATGTAGCAGAAATTACACTGGGATGGGAGTCAGAAGATCTAAATTACAGTCTGACTCCATTCCATACCAGGTGTGTTCCATAAGTAAGAACCCAGGTATTTTATTTCTCAATCTGTTGTTCTTCCTGTTTTATCACTGTACATATGACAAAAAGGGGCGAGGGTAGAGAGGTTCTGGCAAATGAGTGTATACCGCTCTCTCATCTTCTCTTTTGTGATTAGGCACACCTGGCTTCCCCACTCTGCTCTTTTTTGTATTAACTATATTAATTAGTTCCCTTTTGTCGAAGACAAAAATCCAAATGAAAGAAAAGGTATTTTTTGGTTCATGTAGTTATACAGTCTAGAAATAGTTCTAAATTTGGACATAACTGGATTTGGGGGCTCAATATTCTCACCAAGGCCTAGTATCTTGCCCCTCCTGGAATCTACCTTACATTGTTTTAAGATTTATTCTGGGGTTCTCTGTGGAAGGGACTGGTTCTGAAATCCTCATAAATACGTGTCTAGTAGAAAATACAGATTCTCATTCTGGTAGCTTCTATGCTGATCCCAAGAATGCTCCACTATAGGTCATGTGACTGAACCTGAAATAATCACCATTCTGAGCAGAATGCAGTCCTTTGGTTGGACCTAATTACAGGCTCCATTGCTAAAAGATGTAGGACTAATCAATGTAGGCCAGCAAGACAAGACTAATACTGCAGAATACTTACGACATTCGGCAAGTTCCCTCATCTGAAAAGGAGTGCAATCATATCCCTCTCTAGGACATTATGGGAGTGAACAAAGTCATAAATGTGAAGAACCAGATATTCTGCTTAGAACATTGGAAAAAAACACAGTAATTGTTAGTTGTCCATATATATAGATCAATCGTAGGTCTTCAGGATAGTTTCTCAAAATACTCATGACTTCCTTAGATTTCTAGGGTTCATCTAACAAAAACAAAAGTCATAGTAATTCTAGGTGTGTATAGAAAATATGATAATGCAATAAGTATTATTTACATAACTAGACAGCCAAAGCAGTTTCCCTGACTCATACTAGTTTTCAAGTGCTGCCTTATAAATCATCGCAAATGTAATGGTTTAAAATAGCATATATGTATCTCACAATTGGCATGATTCAAGAGTGTAGGCATGGCTTGGATGTTTCTTCTGCTTAGGGACTCATAAGGGGAAACAGAGTCATTCAATCCCTGTTTTCATATGGGTGCTTTTAGTAGCCCATTCTTATGCTGCTAGGTAATTTATAAAGGAAAGAGGTTTCATTTACTCACAGTTCTGCATGACTGGGGAAGCCTCAGGAAACATAATCATGGCACTAGGAGAAGCAAACATGCCCTTCCTTCTTCACATGATGGCAGGAAAGGGAAAAATGAGAGTTGAGTGACAGGAGAAGCTCCATATAAAATAATCAGATCCTTATAAACTCACTCACTATCATGGAAACAACACGGAGGTCACCACCCCCATGATTCAATTACTTCCCTCCTGGTCCCTCCCATTTCATTTGGGGATTATGGGAACTACAATTCAAAATGAGATTTGGGTGGGGACACAGCAAACCATATCATTCCACACCTGGCCCCTCTCAAATCTTATGTCCTCACATTTCAAAACACAATCATATCTTCCCAGTAGTCCCCCAAAGTCTTAATTCATTCCAACATTAACGAAAATTCCCAGTGCAAAGTCTCATCTGAGACAAGGAAAGTCCCTTCCACCTGTTAGCCTGTAAAATCAAAAGCAAGTTAGTTACTTCCTATATACAATGGGGTTATAGGCACTGGGTATATACAGCCATTTCAAATGAGAAGAGTTGGCCAAAACAAAGGGGCCACAGGCTTCTTAAGTCTGAAATACAATAAGGCAGTTATTAAACTGTAAAGTTCCAAAATGATCTCATTTGACTCCATGTCTCACATCCAAGGCATATTGATACAAGAGGTGGGCTCCAACAGCCATGGGCAGCTCTGCCCCTGTGGCTTTGCAGGATATAGCCCCCCTCCTGGCTGCTTTCACAGGCTGGCATTGAGTGTCTGCAGCTTTTCCAGATGCATGGTGTGAGCTGTTGGTGGATTTACCATTCTGGGGTCTGGAGAACAATAACCCTCTTCTCATAAATTTACTAGTCAGTGCCCCAGTGGGAACTCTGTGTGGGGGCTCCCACCCCACATTTCCCTTTTGCGCTGCCCTAGCAGAAGGTCTACATGAGGGCTCTGCCCCTGCAGCAAACTTCTGCCCAGACATCTAGGTCTTTTAATACTTTCTCTGAAATCTAGGTGGAAGTTTCCAAAGCTCAATTCTTAAATCCTGCACATCTGGAAGACCAAGACCATGTGGTACCTGCCTAGGCTTGGGGCTTGCACCCTGTGAAGTAACAGCTCAAGCTCTATATTGGCCTTTTTTAACCACAGCTGGAGCTAAAGCAGCTGGGATGAAGGGCATCATGTCTCCAGGCTGCACAGAGAAGGGGAACCCTCAGTCTGCCCCATTTTTCCTCATAGGCCTCAGGGCTTGTCATGGATGAGGCTGCTATGAAGATCTCTGACGTGCCCTGGAGACATTTTTCCTATTGTCTTGTAGTCACATTTGGCTCCTCATTACTTCTGCAAATTTATGCAGCACGCTTGAATTTCTTCTCAGAATGTGTTTTTCTTTTCTACCATGTTATCAGGCTGCAAATTTTCTGAATATGTATGCTCTGCTTCCCTTTGAAACATAAGTTCTAATTCCAAACTGTATCTTTGTGAATACATAAAACTGAATGATTTTAACAGCACCCAGTCACAATTTGAATGCTTTGCTGCTTAGAAATTGTTTTTCACCAGATACCCTAAATTATCTCTCTCAAGTTCAAAGTTCCACAGATGTCTAGGATGGGAAAAAAAATGGCACCAGTCTCTTTGCTAAAACCTTTGCTCCAGTTCCCAACAAGTTCCTCATCTTCATCTGAGACCACCTCAGCCTGGACTTCATTGTCCGTATCACTATCAGAATTTTGATCCAAACCATTCAACAAGTCTCTAAGAAGTTCCAAGTTTTCCCACATCTTCCTGTCTTCTGAGGCCTCCAAATCTCTGGGAAGTTCCCACATTTTCCTGTCTTCTTCTGAGCCCTCCAAACTGTTGCAACCTCTGTATGTTACCCAGTTCCAAAGTTGCTTCCACATTTTTCAGGTATCCTTATAGAAGCACCCCACTCTCTGTGGTACCAATATACTGTATTAGTTCATTCTCACACTGTTAATAAGAATGGATAATTTATAAAGGAAAGAAATTTTATTGACTCACAGTTCTGCATGGCTGGGGAGGCCTCAGCAAACTTACAATCATGGTGGAAGGAGAAGCAAACATGTTCTTCACATGATGGGAGGAGGGAGAAGAACAAGAGCTTAGTGAATGGAGAAGCCCCTTATAAAACCATCAGATCTCATGAGAACTCACTAATACAAGAACAGCATGGAGGTAACCACAGCAATGATTCAATTACCTCCCACCAGGTACCTCCTATAACACGTGGGGATTATGAGAACTACAATTCAAGAAGAGATTTGTGTGGGGACACAGACAAATCATGTCAGTTGTCAACTAGGAAAGAATCTACTTCTAAGCTCATTGACTTAGTGGGCAGGGTTTATTTCCATGTGACTATAATCCCTAGGGCCCTAGCTTCTTATTGGCTGTTGGTTGGGGGTGACTCTCATGTCCTAAAAGTTATTCTCCTTAGGCAGTTCACAGTATGGGTTTTTGGCTTTTTGCTTCTTCAGGAACAATAGGAGAATATCTCTCTGTGTGTCTGCCTCTCTCTCTCTCTCTCTCTCTCAAACTTATATAACCAAACCTAATATGAAAATCACTTTGTCATATTTGATTGTTTAGAAGCAAGTCATGGGTCCTGGCCACACTGAACATAAGGAGTATTATCCAAAAGCATGATTCATTTAGGACCCTTTTAGGATATATCCACAGTACCTTCACATTATAACACTAGATAACAATTATGTGTGTGTGTGTGTGTGTGTGTGTGTGTGTATAAACATATATATATATATATACACATTTTCCATTGAATTCTCACAGAAATACTGTTAATTAGCTAAATTGTGATTAGTTATTCATATTCAGAAAAAGAGGAAAGAAAGGAAATTGAGATTAAGTATACTGGTTAAATCATTGTCCAATTGCACAGGAAATATTAGCAAATCTGAGAATTCATATATTTTTTATTTTCAGTTTTTGTTTCTGCCTTATCATGTTATACTTCAGTGATTTCCAAATGTCAGTCACTTGAGCACCTCCTTCACAAATTTTGCCTAGATGTAGGCTAACTTAACATTATATAGGTAATTTTGTTTAAAATTATAATCCATTCTTTATGTAAATACATTCATTTTCATAACCATATCTATATTTGTACTGCAAATGGAAGACCAATATCAGTTGCCTTAGACTGCCTTATACAGGATAGCAAAATCTAAATGTACATTTATTTGGTTTAATATTGTTTGTCTCCTTCCTAAATTCCTATTGTATGTTACTAGTGTGTGTCACAGTTATACCAGGGAAAGCAATCAATACAGATATGTTAAAAAAAATATCTCAAAAGACCTCCCATTCCTAATTATATCTGATAAAAGAAGAACTTGGGATATATGGTATGTATTCTTGTATTCCAAGGAATATATGTTCTTTCTGAGGCGGCAAAGAGCCCAACAGTAACTCTGAGCACTCCTCCTGGCTGCTCTGAAAGCAAAATGAGCAAATACAATAAAATTAGTTGCAGCACATTTATGTATATCCCTTTCCTTACTTTCTCTAAAGGCATACAAAGCTTTCTAACTTTGTGTATATTTTGCCTATAAAACAATGCTTATATTTTGTTGCTTTCTCCTCTCTTCCTGCTTTCTTAAACACCTTTTTTATGATTCCATCAAGGTACAAGCATTCAAATATTTTGGAAAATGTTAGGGAAAACCCTCACTCTTGTTCTGTCTCTTCCCACCTCCTTCCCACAAATGATTTGTCCCAATCTTCCACCTCTCCAGGGTTGGCTCTATTTCTGTTCAAATTCTCTTTAAGAAACTTCCATAACACTCTTTCATGTCTTATTTTTAGTGCTGTTTTTTAATGCAGATTCCCACAACTGTATTTATTACTGAAATTTTATTCCATCAGGCTCACCATGGACTCCCAGGAATATGTTTTCCTAAATCACCACACAGATCTTAAGTTCATACTTTGTCACAACAAATGGGACAGATGTGCTAATTCTACTCTCTTATCTTCACTGATGGGAAGTAGGTTCATAAAAAATAAATATATATGCACAAATAGAAACAGAACAAATATGCTGCTTATGTATAATAATCACGTTTGAATAATTAACCAACCCCAGCTAGTTTCTGCATAATTCTCTTAACCACCAAAGAAGCAAGGAAAAAAAATTTGCCTTGATTTCAAAAGAAAGTAGAAATCCCACAGTTTTCATACTTTGTATAAGATGAAGATGGGTCATTTTAATCAAGTGTTACAGGAACAACTGGCATTTGCATTGGAAAGCTCCTCTACCTCCATGGCATACTTGCATTTGATCCTTGGGTAACCATGACACCTGAAATCAAATCATCCATGGAAACCAGCTGAGATAACATCCTCTGGATTATTTGCCGCTACTTACGCATCTATCTGTTTGCCTGTCAGATCTATTGCTCTTTGCTTGCGTTATCCTAGATTGCAGATTTTCTAGTCTCTGACACTGAAGTCTAATTCTGGAGTGCCTATTTATTTTGATGACCCATGTGGATTTCTTTTTCTGGCATTCTGCCTTACCCTAATTGCAACTCTGCACACTTCTTTAAATTTGATGCATCCAGACTTTGGAAAGAATCACATTGTGCATTAGCCTACACTATATAGAAATGGGATACTAGACTAACTACCATAATTACCCCTAGGAAGGATAAGATGTTGTATCTAGACATAAGCATGCATATCATCATGATTTTGGAGGAGGTACAGTTACTCTGCATGACTAGAACAACAGGGGTTGTTGGGTATAGTGGGGTAGCAGAAATGAAGGTTAGTAGACAGAGTAAGAAGGGAGGCTACCAAATGTTAAGTTGTAATGACATGGAGCCCTAAGAACCTGCAGGTTTTGATGAGGGTAGAACAATACGTAGCTTTGAAACAACAGTGGAAAGAACATAGAGGCCATGAGGCATGTACAATATGAAACAAAAATTAGCTTCCACTAAAAGGAACTTAGGAAGACATCTACATACCTGTTAGGGTCATTCTTAGAGGCAGCTGGGAACACAGAAAACGTTGATTTAGGGCAAAATTGTTAGGAATGCTTTAAGACGACTGAAATCTTGAGTAAGATTACAGTGATTTAGGGTTAAGATGTGGTAACCAGGGATTCTTGAGCTTCTAGGAATTATTAAAGCTCAATTGTATAAGTCTTGATCAAAGTAATCTGGGTAGTCAGTTAGAGCCTTGCCGTAACGTGTGGTCCATAGAAACCAGCATTCATATTACCTGGGAGCAGATGGCACTGTAAAGTACTGAATTAATGAGCCAGCCACTCTGAGAATATAGTTTTGGTGAAAGGGAAGAGAGTGGAAAATTCATAAAAAATGTGAAATCAGATCAGTGGCAAAGAAAATCTAAGCTCTCTGATGCCAGGCAACATTTCTAGAGGTTAAAGAGCTCAGGATCTGGATTCTAGAAATGCATATGCATGACTCAGCTCCCTGTCTAGATGAATGACCTTGTACAGTTTTATCAAAATTCCCCATAGGCAAAATGAGACTGCAAGCAATACTTACCTAGAAAGTTTATTGTAAGAATCAAATAGCATGATACAAATAAAATATTAAATATTCTTAGTTAATATATTTGACTTCTGCTTTTCCTTCATCATTCTGCCAAAGATAACCATGTCACAAAAGCCAGAAGGAGTCAGTCCCATTCACTTTGATATCCAGCAAGAGGCTGGAATCATATTCTAAGGCTAGTGTTCCTGATTTTGATTACTCTACTCCTTTTCTAAAGGGGCACAAATAGAGAATCATGGAATCTTGGAGCCAAGGTTGAACTTCACAAAGTTAAAGCCAATTATATCTATTTCAAGATTGAAGACCAAGCATATTCATTTACTTCCTCCTGATCCCACAATCTCACAGAAAATACCGAAAGACATGAGCAATGTGTAGTCCCTGACAGTGTGGGAGATAATCAGACCAAAAACTTTGAGAAAAATCAGAAAGCAAAAAGATTTGATTAATTATAAAGAGCAGAGTAAAGAAAAAAAGCACAAAACAAAATAAGTAAAGGAGAAAAACAAACAAAAAATGAACACTGAAGAAATTCCAAGCTCTGGGACAAGTACAGGTTCTAGAGAAGATAATCACTTCCCCAATTCAAGATATGGCTTTAAAGTAATCCCAATTAGTAACCCTAATAGATTGCTTTATGGAAACTGATGTTTTATCGAACATCTAGAATTCTGTCATCACAGCTAACTGCCTCTGAAAAGCTTGTAATGTTGAAAACACTTTCTACCCTCTGGAGTGTGTCTGTGGCAAACAAGGTAGATCTTCCAAGGAAGGTCTAAATCAAGTGAGATTAACAAAGGCAAGGTGGGAAGGAGACATTACATAGGTTTTCAGTTTTAAAGAGGAAAGCAAGGCATCATGAATTCAAAACTTCATAAATAAAAATAATAACTAAAAAGGGAGGATTCTAACAAGCTACCTCTGTGCATATTTAAATGTGCTAAAGTGCTCAGCCGCTGCCCTCTCTTCAAATTGAAGGTTTTGGGGTTTGGCATCTTTATTTGCCCATTCTCACATTACTGTAGAGAAATACCCAAGACTTCGTTCTCGTAATTTATAAAGAAAATAGATTCAATTGACTCACAGTTCCACATGACTGGAGATGCCTCAGGAAACTTACAATCATGGCAGAAGGCACCTATTTACAGGCAGCAGGAGAGAGAATGGGTGCCAGCACAGGAAATGCCAGATGCTTACTAAACCATCAGATCTCTTGAGAACTCACTCACTATCTTGAGAATAGCATGGGGGAATCTGCCATCATGATTCAATTACCTCCCACCAGGAGGTACACCCTCACAGCATAGGGTTTATGCGGATTACAATTCAGGATGAGATTTGGGTGGGAACACAGCCAAACCATATTAGCATCTAAGAGATTTTCCAGACTCCTTCTTGACTTTATACCCTGAAAAGAGTTATTCTTGTCTGCATGCCTTAACTACCCAGAACTCAAAGTCAACCTCCAAATTGAGGAATAAAGCCTAATGAAACACCAAATTGAGGAACAAAACCTAATGAAATACCTTTGGCAGAAACTTAGCAAATCCAACTTGGCCTTTGGTCATAAATACAGGGAATCAAGCATTCCCAGGTATTCAAAAAAAAAAAAAAAAAAACTCAAGGCATTAAAACATAATAATCCCTGACCACAGAGGAAACATATAAGGAAAAAAAGAGTAAAATTATATAATTTCATGCTATCCACAAAAAGTATAAAGTGTTTATTTTATTCAGCACAAAAAAATGAACCCAATAAAAAATAGCAAGACAGAACAAGAGAGTTATTGCAAATTGAACATTTGCTGCTTCCTGTAATATATGCCTATGGAAAAACTTAAATTACCCAGAAAATAATTATTATAATAAACATAATACCAGCATATGGCAAGTTAAAAAATCATATTTAAACATTAGTCAAAATAATATTTGTCAAGACAGACAATAAAGAATTTTTATATATCAGATATAATAACAAAAACACGAAATCTCAGGAAAACTCATTATGTGTAAAGAATTAGTATGTCATAATAGTGAAATTTCAAATCAGTAAATAAAATTTGAAATACCTAGATATAAAATAAGTCATTGAACATTTGACAAAATAATGGCTTTATATCCATAAATGAAATCATACACAAAAGTAAACTCAGATATGGATTAAAGATCTAAACAATAAAAAGCTAAATTTAAAACTTAAATATAAAGGAGAAAGTGTTAGCATGTGTATTATTTTGAAGGGAAACCATTCTGTGCCAGTCAAGAAACAGAATCTATAACTTTTAGATTGTCAGGCTTGAAAAAATAAAAACTTAAAAATTAATTTATCCTGGATGTTTCAAATAAAGAGACTTTCATGAAGGAACTAATTAAAGAGGGGTGGTTAGAGTTGAGGGAATGAAAAGAAACGATAAAACTAAACCATTTTAAAAGTTAAAGGACATCAGATTGGGAGAATGTTTTCTGAAAAACACAGTATAAATATTATATATATCTAGATAAATAGAAAAGACTCCTGATATAAACAATGACAAATTAGACAACAGACATAAAAATGTAATTTATAAAAACGGCAGAAATGGTGATACAAATATAGATACTTTCTCAATCTCCTGTGTAAACAGAGAAGTGAATATTTAAATCCCAGTGACTTAGCACTGTTCACCTATCACTATTGTCACAGAATGGCTGCTCAAAGCAGTTGGTGAGGTGTCCTGAGGTCATCCAACCTGTATAGGGCCGCAGTGACTCTCAGATGAGTGACCACAAGAGCTATATAAAAGCAATGTGCAGCCTATTGGTTCTCAACCTTGAGTGTGCAACACAGTCACCTGCAGGCATAATAAAAATTCACAGCTCTGAACTTCACCCCCAGAGTTCTGATTCAGTAGTCTGGTACATTTGCAGCTTTAACCAGTTCCCAGGTGATACTGGTGTTGCTCATCATGGGATCACCCTTTGGGAACCACTGGTGCCATCAGATGAGGAAGTCTTATGATGGCAACTACTGTTCTCTCTAACAAGGAGACAGACTTCATTTTCTTCATTGTGGTTGAAGAAGGCTGTAATGTAGAATATTTTGAAGGCTATATAGAAACCCTTCACTAAGGTTATCTCTTGGGAGCAGGAATGGAGGGTCAGGAAATGGAAAATAGAACACAAACCTTGTAACCTCTTTGAAGTTCTTCATATAATCCTGTAACCCAAAAGGCATCAGTATGCGACGTAAGACCAGCTCTTTGAAATCTTTTTAAAACAGGTATTTCTTTCAAAGTTCTCTTCCTTAGCTGTACTAAGTCAGGGTCCCAGGTGGACATAGAATTTGTCCCGGATGTCTCAAATACAGAGGCTTTCATGAAGGGACTATTTACAGAGGGATGGGTAGAGTTAAGGGAATGAAAAGAAATGATGAAACACCCAGACCTAATAGGTAGTAAGAAGCCTGGCAGCTGAAAGCACCAGGATAAGAGATTGTGGCTGTGTAGCTCCATCTGAGAGTTAGATCTGAGACCTGTAATAGTTCCAGCTCCTGCCAGAGATACAGCATAAAAACCTAACCTCTCTCCGCTCTTGACCTTTGATTTCCTATAGGTAGCTTCTAATGATCAAACCCAGAGTGTTCAGGTGATACAGTCCACTGGGGTCAGCCTCTCTCCTTGCAAAGAGTAAGACCAGAAAGAATAGCATGTAGATCTGGGTTGGACACCCTTTTGCTCCAACAGTCCAACAGTACTGAGTTTAGCATTTCTCTCTCTCTCTCTCTCTCTCAAGCCACAGATGAGGCTACCAGAAAAATCTTGTGCTGTGAACAAACTGCCTGCTGTTCTGGCAGTTAGCTCCCTGTGTGTGTTTCAGATAAAGTTGTCTGTCTGTATTTCTGTTCCCAGATTCTGAAAACTTTAAAAACATTGTTTTCTACACTCTGCAGTACCTATCATCAATAGCAGAAACTGAGTGTGTTACTTGCAAGAATAAACAAATAAACAAATAAATGAAAGCCATGCAAAATATCCATAATTTACCTGTTAGTTTCTAAATGGCTTCATTGATTGTTATTTTCATAAAATAAAGATGAATATGAGTGTCTTGACCCGTGATTTTTGCTTGGGCTATTTCCTGCAATTCATTTATCTAACAATAGGACTCATTGTCAAGCTTGAAAAATTATCCTTTGCAAATAGAGGAGATTAATTAGTAAGTAAGAACCCAAAGTCAACTTTTGTTTAACGCAATAGCTGTTTGTAGTATATACCCGGTGGCAAAGAGGAAGCTGTAACTCTTTCTAAGCTATTAATGTAGATCAGTTCTGTTAACAGAGCTTTCAGCAATGATATAAATGTTCTCAGCTGCTCATGGTGACTCACACCTGTAATTCCAGCACTTTGGGAGGCCAAGAAGGGCGGATCATGAGGTTAGGAGTTCGAGACCAGCCTGGCCAACATGGTGAAACCCCCTCTCTACTAAAAATACAAAAAATTAGCCGGGCATGGTGGCGCACACCTGTAATCCCAGCTACTGGGGAGACTGAGGCAGGAGAACTTCTTGAACCTGGGAGGTGGAGGTTGCAGTGAGCCGAGATGGTGCCATTGCATTCCAGCCTGGCGATAGGGCAAGACTCTGTCTGAAAAAAAAATATTTTCTACCTGCAGTATCCAATATTGTAGCCATTATGTGTATGTGGTTATTCAATGTACGAAATGTGGCTGGTGCATCTAAGAAACTGATTTCTTAACTTTATTTAATTCTAATTAATTTTAATTTTAATGCTGCTAGAAAACAATATGGTGTCAGTGGCTACCATGTTAGACTGGTTAGTTAAAGTATCACCTAGAAAACAGTGATTGTCAGATTCTTATTTGTTCAGCGACTGAGCAAATGATGTTCCTAATATATGACTTGGGTTTGCTTCTACTTTTTTGCTGTCATTTAAAAGCAGAACAGCACAATTTCTTAAAAGTAAAATGTGTATTAGCTTCACTCCCTTGCTAACAATATGGGATTGCCCTTAATCTACTTGAGTCAAGAGGAATTTGTCGAAGTGGAGACAGTGATAGCATAGGGCCTGTTGCACTCTTCTTTTTCTTTCTATTTGAGAGCATTTTCTTACTATTTAATAAAAATTTCTGTTCCTTTAGATTTCTTCCTTCAGAATGAGATGGAAATAGATTTAAATCTCAGCTTCATTATATAATGTCATGTTCATTTCTCAGGTTACTCTACCTTCATGAGCCTCAATTTTCTGCCATGTAACATTATGATGCTAACTCCTACCTGCTAACAATGTTGAACAAATTGAACAATACTGTGTATACGAAATTTCTGTCATATTAGACCTCCAATAAATGTGGTGTATTTTGTTGGAACCCATTCTTGGGAAGATCAGAGGAATTTTCAGTAAGACAATTGCGTCTCTCAGAGACATTTTCCTGTAACCCAAGGTAAGACAATTAACCTTTGGAAAGCAGGTTCTTTAAGGTTAATACTGCTACTTTTAGGGGGATGATTTCTGGATTAGGATTAGCATATGCAATGTGCCTTGGACTTTGGAAATACTCAAAAGTAACTAAAAAAGGATGCTGATGTCTTACATTTTTAAGAACAAATTCAGTTAATAAGGGCTAGGATTCATTCCAAACCACCAAGGCTTTTCTGTTTCTTCCAGAAAAATAGACCAATTTCACTTCTGTAAAGCAGCTAAAATGAGGGAGGCAGGAATTTATTGCTACCTGTCCTCTTAGCTCCTCCTTCTTTTCCAGCTCCCTTTCTTTTCCCCCTAACTAAACAGGGAAACCCATTATCTGGCCTTCTACTTTCCTTTACTCTGAAGTTTAGATCAATCGTCTTTTATATGTAGCACTTTCTTATTGAGCTCAAAAGTATTTTTGACCCACTCTTTGACCCATGTGTGGACAAAGACTGCATGTGAAAGGAAAGAGGGTAAAGGAAAAAGAGAATATAATGAGGCCTGAAGCATAGGGCTTGCTAAAGGAAAGTTGGAGCAAAAACTAATCAACATTGTCATGAAGCCAGAGGAACACAATGTTGTATTGTTCCCTGTAAAGGGAAGTCTCAGTTTAGCATTGAGAAATGATGCCTTTCAGAGGTGATGGAAACACTCAGAAATCTTCATCACAGCTACAGAGCAAACTGCTCCTAAAATGTGAGAGAGCAGGCTACACACATTTAAAATCAGTGCTGTCTACATTTCATTCCACAAACATCTGGGACTGTCCTGTGTGTGCTAATTTGAATACTAGGTAAAGGAATTGGACGGTGTACTTGAACAAAATATATACCCTCCGAGGGCTCACAGTTAAGTAGGGAAGATACATGCATAGATAATGACTTACAAAAGTGTGATCAGGACCCAATTATTCTACAAGAAAAAAAAGAAAGCCTCATGACTCTGAGGAAACAGTGCCTGGACCCATTGTTTAAGCTCAAGGTAAAAATACATAAAAAGGGAAATAAAAACCACTCATAAGTCCACCTCCCAGAGGTACTATATCAGTTTTTTAGGAATGCCATAAAAAAAAAAAAAAACACACAAAATGTTATAAGAGTGGCTTAACAAAAGAATTTTATTTTCTGACAATTCTGGAGGCTACAAGCCTGAGATCAAGGTATCAGCAGAATGTGTTTATCTGAGGCCTCTCTCCTTGGCATGTAGATGGCCATCTTATCCTCTTGTCTTGATATGGTCTTTTCCTTAAGTGTTGTGTCCTGATCTCCTCTTCTCCAGTCTAATTAGTTTAGGGCCCACCCAGATGACTTCATCTAAAATCAGTTACATCTTTAGAGACCTTATCTCAAAAATAGTTCCATTCTTAGATTCTAGGGGTTGGAACTTGAACATATGTATCTGAGGGGGACACAATTCTGCCTGTAACAGGTACATACCTTAACATTTTTTATATCATTTAAAAATCATTTGTGCAAATATTTATTTAATTTGTGCAAATATTTAAAATGTATAGGCACTGATTTTTAAATGTATAGGAGCATAAGCAAAACTTGGATTAAAGTAGCTTTAATACCAAACTATTTTCATGTAATATTATGTGACAATATTTCCACATATTTTTAAATATTATGTGAAAACATGAATTTTGATGGCTGTATACTTTCCTGTCATGTATCCACACCTTTCCTCTACTGAAAATTTAAATTATACGTGCTTTTTCAAAGTGTAAATAATACTGTAGTAAAAATACTGGTATAAAAAAGTCTTGAATGCAACTGTTAGGAAAGATTCCTAAAACTAAGATTATGGGTCAAAGGTACACATACTTTAAAGGATTTTTTATAGCTATTGTCAAACTATTTTCTAGAAAGAACATACAATTTCATATACTTACTAGTTGTACATATCAGTATTGGTTTCAATGTTTAGTTTAGAAATACAACATGAAAACACAGCTATAATGGAAATATCTGTGTAGTTTTAAGAGAAGAACTATAGCAAGTAGGTATACCACCAGGGAATAGTTCAGGAGTTTGACTACCAGGGAACCTCTACCCTAATGAATTCAACGAGCTACCACACTGATTCTCAATGTGGCTAAATCATGTTACATATAACATAGATTATAGTCAAGCTAAGATTAGAACATGGGTCTCCATATTATAATGTGATATTTTGTTGTACTCAGGTCTTGGTCTCAGAGAGCTAACCTGGATCCCCTACTCTTTGGATTTAGTATCCAAACTTACTTTCTTCAATTGCCTTGGACAGGAATTTATGCTCCAGAGACATCTCTCTAGAACCTAAGCTCTACTCTTAGCACAGCTCTGACCCTGCCCAAAGTGGGTGAGGGTATCTCAGGGGAAGGAATGATTGTACAGCATTCTTGCATGTATGTTGAATTCGTCATATTCTCAAAGGAAAAACTTTCAATGTTTACTGGCAAGGCCAACTTTTTGGAATTTAATTTAAAAGTAAAAATGAGAGTTCAGTGTAGGTTTGCCTAACCTCCTTGTTATAATATATACAACCCAAAAGTTATGAAATCATTTGACTCTCTGTAAGACTGGAAAGACATTTGGACATCCTATACCTACATACAGGCAAGAAACATACTATAAGTAAAATTGGATCTATTCTAGTCTAAAGAAATAAAATATTATTTAATTTTATTTAAATTTTAAAAGTATTTTATACACAAATCTCAACCTAACCTCAGAACCCATCAGTAAATGGTTAAAATAAGTTCTGTATATTTTATTCCAATAAATTTAAGGATATAAATATATAGGGTTATTCTGAGACCAATTTTGTTTCATTCATTAATTCATTCAACAAGCCTTAGCAAAATATAGATTTTAATCCAGCTCTATTTTAGCACAATTATTATCAAGATGATTAAGATGTTGTCACTGCCTTTAGGTAAAACATAGCTGTCACTATTATGGGAATCAAAGAAATCAGGGTAGAGCAAGGTGAGAAGAACAGTTACAGAAATGGTAGAATCATAGAGTAATTTATTCTTCTGGTGTTTGTGTTTTCAGCTCCATGAAGACCATGATAAATGTCATACCATTTTTCAGTCTTATCCCCAGCACCTGGCACAGTGTTAACTCACTAGGTTAAAATAAAATGATTAAGTAATTAAGCAAGTAAAGTACTTGATCAGCAAAATGAAGTCTATCTTTAATTAATAAATAACATTTGCTTATAATTAGCTCATTATAGTAGCTGCCTCAGAAGAATGCATATACCCAATGACTATAGAAAGTTTTCTCGATGCCTTAGAAAAGTATTCAATTTGCAGTTCTCATGCTGTCACAGTTGACCTTTGAACAACACAGGTTTGAACTCACAGGTCCACTTATACACAGATTTTAGTTTTTTTCAACAAAAGTTATATCAAATGTGTCCACCACTCCTAACTCTATTTCCATACCCTCCAATTCTTCTACCTCTGCCATCCCTGAGATAACAAAATCAACTTCTCTCTTTTTTCCTTCTCAGTCAACTGGATATAAAGATAATGAGGATGAAGACCTTTATGATTATTCATGTTCACTTAATATATGTAAATATATTTTTTCTTCCTTATGATTTTTATAACATTTTCTCTTCTCCATCTTACTGCATTATAAGAGTGCTATATATTATAAATATGCCATACAAAATATGTGTTAATCAACTGTTTATGTCACCATTAGGGCTTCTGACTAACAGTAGGCTACTAATAAAGTTATGGGAAAGTCAAAATTTATACTTGGATTTTTCAACTGAATGAAAGGTGTGTGACCCTAACCCCATGTTGTTCACTGGTCAACTATAATTTGATTAACTCTTATTGGAATGAAGATTGGAAGTGTATCTGTGTGTTTAGTGTGCAAAGTTTGATCAGAGAACTCTACCTTTGATGGCTTACAAATCTTCCTAAACACTACCAGATTCATATTCTGTACTTATCATTTTTATCCTTACAATCCTTCCCAGTTTTAAGTTACCCTTTAAATTGTCCTATCCAACATTAATGATGATGATGTTGATGGTAGTGGTCATATTCACATTTATGGAGTACCTACCAGGAGTTCGATACCTGTTTTACAGGTAGTTATTCTTCGCATCCAATATATGAAGGAGAGACAATCATTCTCACTTCACACACAGAAAACTAAGAACTAGAGATGTACAGAGACTTCCTTAAAATTAGTGAATGAACTGGGACTTGAACGCAGGCAGTTTGACACAAGAGAGTCAGCTTTTATCTCACTTCAGAGTCCATACACTGACAAATTCATGGTTTAATCTTAATCTTCTAGCCACTGACTCATTCTGTTTGATCTTCTTGGAGTTTTTGCCTATTATTATTATTATTATTATTATTTTTCCTTTTGAAAAATTTTCTATAAAGTTATGTACTTTGAATTTCACCAGAATCTGGCACCACATTTAATAGTTTTGGGCAGCTTCCAGAATTTCTGTTACCTATCTAAAACATTACATATAAAAAGGTCAACCCAACCACGAAACTCATTAATAAATGTTCATTTTAACCGTTTACTGATGTGTTCTGAGGTTGGGTTGAGCTTTGTATATGCAATGAGTTGCATTTCCCTGAAATGCAATTGAGTTCTGCAGCAATCCCATACCTCATTTGATGATTTTTTCATTTTTTTTGATGTTCAATAATGGTAGGGCTGGGGAAAAAGGAGAACTAGCTGGTTTTGTATAGCCATCGCATAGTAAAAGATCCCTTATACAACATTTTCTCATTAATATTTATAACAGTTTATAAAGTAGGTTTTATCTCCACTTTATCTGTGAAGAAATTAAGGCTAAAAAGTTTAAATAACATGTTCAACCTCACATAATTAATAATGTAAAAGGAAGTAGATTCAAATCAGGTCTACCCTATTACAAACTTCGGACTCTTTCCCACATCCCTTTCACTGGAGATGAATTTCCTCTCTAATCATAGAAACTCACTGGTTTCATTCTCACATTTTTCCATTCATTTGAAAGTTTATTCCATATATCTTCTTGTATTAGGTTAAATTAGGTTATGTGGCAGTAAGATACTAATTCAGAATTTTCAGTTGTTTAATTAAACCAAGGATTTCTTTTTCATGAGGAATATGGTTATATATGGTAGTGGAGGTAGAAAACTGCTTTGCATGACTCTTCAAGAGCATCAGCTGATAGAAATGTCCACTACTGAAAATGTCACTGGTCACCATAACATAGGAAGAGAGTACTTGAGAGACTTGGACCTGACATATTCTTTATTATATAACTAGCCACATGACCCCTTCTTATCTCATAGAGGCTCAGAATATAGAGAAGCATTTGAAATATTTTTATTATTGTGATCTCAGCTACACTTCATTCTTGTGGAAATTTAAAGCAAAAATCTCTCTACTTTATTCTTCTCACACCTATAACATACTCACAATCTCTTGTTGAGAGGACACAAAAGTTTTACCCAGTCACTGTGTCACCTCAAAACCTAGGGTCTCTGCTAATGTATAATAGCCTCCATACCAAATTTGGTTGAAATTTGGGGTATGAAAGCCTATTAATAAAATATAGCATACAATTTCACCCTTCCAGTTTTACAGCCAATACAGGGTGTACAATAATCAATGTAGGATTAAAGTTGGAGCCATGCATCAGTCATAGGTCCAAATCTGCAATGCCACTGGGCAAATACCACATAAAACTGCAACCCTAAGAGTAGAGATGAATTTTATATTTGGTCCAGATTCTGCTTTCTGGGAGGAGTCCTCTATCCATTGTTCTCCCTGGCACCTGGTTCACTGGTCTGAAAGTTTCATAATTCCTTACCACATACCATAAAAAAGTGATCATTGGGATAATTCACACCTTGCCCATAGAAGATTGTGACCCAAGGTGTTCTAGTCCTGGATTGTTATTTCTTTGTCACTCTCTAAAAAGTTTAGTAGGCTTTATATTTATTTGCCTGTCATTTCCAAGTGGTAATAATTAGTGTTGCCAACCTCCCCTCATAACATAGAGTCCTTTTGAAAAGCTGGTCCAAGTTTGCTATTTGCCTTCTTGACACCAAAACTTTTGTCCAAAATTAATGGTGGGCACATTGAGTCTTCCTGAATAGAGAGAAATTTTAAATGTTACCTTTGCCCTGACATATTTAAATAATTGATGTGCTTTTTGGTGATTTATATCCTTAATTTGCTGTTTTGTCATGTGGTACTTTAATCCACCGAAAGAATTTTATCAATTGTTTTGAAGGTCATGCTGTTAATCTAATTATTCCTAAAGGCTGATATAGTCATTCAGATTTATTTTTCAACATTACAGGTTCATGCATTTTTGGAATTTTCTATTCTCTTCCATTTTTACTTGCAAATGGTCAATTCTTTCATGAGTTTATCTCCTTCTTTGTATTCCAAACTAAATTAAAAAAAAAAAAAGTAAGACTACCAATAAACACATACTATCATCTTGTTTTCCATTCCTTTCCCCCAGAGCTGTGGTTTATCAGATATGTTATTTTCCATCTGACTTACTGTGGAGGACAGTTTGCCAAATGTTTTGCCATCGCATAACAAGAATTGTTATTGGCTGTTTTTTTTTTTTTTTTAATTAGTATCTTTGATCTCCGCCATTTTAAATTTTTCTGTGACCACATCATAGCAGTGGTACTAATCTTATCATTAATTAGGACACTCTAGACATAACTGCATTACAAATTAACCTCTAAATGCCATTGCCTTAATGCAACAAGTGTTCATTTTCCAATCAACATGGGATGGCCCAATGATTATGCTGCAGGCCCAACACAATTTGGCATGGGACACACTACACATAGGGTCTCAGGAATAGATACTGAGAAGAGGTGCACCATCTGCAATTCAACACATCACTCACAGAGGGGAAGAGAAGCCTGGAAACTCACTTCTATGCTTTAGCCTAAATGTAATGCATGTCACAAGCTTGGAATAAATTGTGAGAATCTGCCTAACTGCATGAGTACCAGAAAACATAGGGACCATGTGAAACATTTGGTGAATATTTCTATTCCTGCCACATGTCTTCTAAAAAATCCAGAGTCAGACCTATTATTTGAAACCCCTAAATTTTAGTGTCCATAGGAAAACTATATCTGTAGAGACTCTTTTGCACTACTATCCCTTAAATGGAGCATCATACCATGCAACCTGAAGAAAGTTTGTTGGAAATCCTATGCGTAGAATTCATTTGATTCCTCTTGCACTGAAAAATGCCTCAATAAAAATGAATGGTTTTGCCTATACTGTAACTGTAGTTTAGGTCCATTTGACTAAAGCTTGAGTACATCTTCAGACATTTTGAAGAATTTCTTCCTTTTAAAGCTGCTATATTTACTGACATTTCCACCCCCTGGGAATCTGGTTCTCTTGTTTATTAGAGCTGCTAAAATGAAAGCTTGCCACCTGATTAATTTTAATAGTTTAGCCAGAAACCTGTGGATAATGTATATTGGCTGCCAAGCTTGAGATAAATTCTGTTGGAGCTGTTGCAAAGATTTTGGCAGAAATAAAGTCTGCCCTTTGTAAAAGAAGCACAGAGGAACTGGAGGGATGCAATTTCAGAAGCAAGTATAAAGCAAAAGACTGTTTTGTCTTTCTTTGTGACTTCCCACTGCTGTGGGGATCTGATAAACCTATTCAGCCATTCTTTTTTAGACCTCGTATGTTTTATTTTAGCGTTATAGTTAAGGAAGAAATGTAAGCCTTTTGTGTATAGCTGGACCCAGTTCAAAGTCAGAAAGACTTCAGAGGCAGCTTGGAGAGGCCAGCTGCAGGTTGTTGTGATTTTTAAAGAGATCTGGACAACTAAACAGCATCTTAAGGCACCAGGAGTTTACCACTAGAGATTCATATTGGAAGATATCTCACTGTTGGGTCATTTATTCACATTCTACAGGGTTTTGATTTTGATTTTTTTTCAATGCTGATTCTTCCTGAAGATGTGCTAAATAATTTCCAGGGCCCAATGCAAAATAAAAATGCTGAGCCTCTTATTTGCAAATCAAGAAAAAATTGTAGTTTGATGTGTTGAAATGTAAATCCTTTTCTTTTCCTTTATTGTCTCTCTCGTGTGTTTTTCCATGGTGTTCTACATTTGCTATTTTATTCTAAGTAAAGAAAAAATAAAATTTTTAATTATTAGGTAGATCTTACTATCCATGTTTATATTATGCAAGGCCACTTTTAAATGCAAATATCAGAATATTTAAGTTGTATGCTGAAGCACTGAAACTACACAATTCTTATTGCATGGCTTGTCCCCAGAAGAGTCTCTGGAGCTAACAGAAGAGAAGGACACAAGCCAGACACAAGCCAGATTAAGGAAGGTTGGAAGGAGGAATAAAAGTTACTTTCAGGAACGGGGCAGGCCAGGAAAGCACCCTTTAACATGGGAATACCCACGGAGTGAGCCAGATCCTCACAGGTGCCTATGGCATTGCTAAATGATACAGACCATGTGTGCACATGCTCTGCTTAACAGCTGTCTGGACTACATACCATGCATCAGCCAGGGTAGTATCTGAAGAGTCCAGACAGATGACTCCTCTTCCCACAGGCCTACTTCCCCAGCCTGCTGTGCATTGGGCAATTACCAAGGATATTGCAGCCTGATCCTTGGATGCCCCTGGTTTCCACCTATTCACTGCTGAGTTGTCCGCCCAGGGCAGGGATAGTCACCACTATGCTCTACTCTTGCCTCTGGATATCACGGGGCACCTGTGCCTAACCCTAATCCCCCATCTACTGTAAGGTTCCCACCTGTGGCAGAAAGTGGCAAGACCAGATTGGGAAAAGGAAGGCCAGGCAGACCAGAGCATAGGATAAGACGAGCATGCAGCTGAGAATTCATCCTGAAGAGAGAGCTCGAGGCAATGCCATGTGAGACAAGGCAAGCTCCAGGCTCAAGTGCCGTTGTCCTGTCAGATTTTGCTTACAAAAAAAAATTCAAAGATAAATGTATTAAGATTTTGAACACAGTAACTACAGTGCATTAAACTGTAATCACAGGAGCTTCTGAATGTGCAACTCATTAGCCACCTACCCGTGAAGCTATCCCTGACCCTCCTTCTTCATAAATGGTCTTCTTGCCGTCATTTAGCAGTTCCAGAGTGGAGGCCAGACACTGAGCTTCTGTTATTGCGCATGTCAGGATTTAAAGACAAAAGGATTTGTTGAATAAATTGTCTTTAAGAAAATCTACTATAGAAAAGTAACACGTTTTATATATCTTATGTGTAAACATGTTACTTTTCTGCTCCTTTAAAATAGTAATCTTTAAAAGATTATTTTTAGAGGACAGTTCACTTTATGCTGCAATAAAAAGTACTCCTGAAATCTTTGTGGCTTAACATCAAAGGTTGATTTCTTACTCATGATATACACTTACCAGGTGTGAGCAGGCAGCTCTGAGCCCATTGCATTCAGAGATCCACGCTGGTAGAGGCCATGTTTTTTTTGTTTGTTTTTTTGTTTTTTTATGGCTGTGCGTTATGGAATGGGCCTTTGAGGTCACTGGGGCAGGGAAAGAGAGGAATTAGTGTTACACACCAGCATAGAGGGATTCAGCCCACAGCACTTCTGTTTATAGCAAATTAGCTAGAACTGTTATCTATCAGTTAAGTAGTTCCATCTAACTAATAGACTCCTAGAAAATATAGGGAAGCCCATAAATAGTTGGTGAACAGAAATTGTCTGTGCTATGTATGGTTTGCAGAGCATTTAATTGTCATATAATTTCATTTTGGGGGTAATGCATTGATTCTGTTTATGCTGGGAGTTTATTCTAATTCTTTCTCTCTTTTTCCCTTTCAACCTCTCTCAATTTCTTTCCTTCACAATGTGTGACTATTGAAAGGTCTCTTAACTATTCTGAGCCAAAATTTCTTCACTGTGAAATAGAAGTAAAAATGTCTCACTCACACAGGATTATTACTGAATAACAGAATGCCTTTGAAAGCACTTTGGAAATCATAAAATGACATTCAAAAAGAAAACATTGTGTATTAGACTGAAAGGAAATCAAAGAGATATATTTCTCTATTTTTAAGCTTCAAAACTCTCAAAAGGGCATTTAATATACTATTTCTTCAATCTCTGAGGCAATTCCCATAATATTCTGTGTGAACAGGTACTCTGAACTGAATCTGAAAGAAGTTACTACCTGCACAATTATTCTTGTCTCTACCATTAGATGGCCATGGAACCTAGGAATGGTATTTAATACACCAGATTTCCATTCTTTCATTCATAATATAAAGGTGTTAAATCAGGCCAGGGACAATCTCATCTATTTCTGAGTGTAGTCACTTACCTCTAAGATGTAACACAAGATGAGCCAAAGAAGTTTCTTCCCATAAGATCTTCCTCCTACTGGCCCAGTAGCCACTACTTTGAGTCTCTACTCTGCACACACAGACAGAGGCAATTGTTATCAAGTGCCTTATCTGAGAGTGAAAGAAACTATACTGTTTTAAGCAATTGATATCAATAATTTATATACTCCAGCACACTTATTAAGGACTTTATATTTAGATCTCTAATGAGAAAGAATTTTAGAAAGGGAAATCATTTTGTCATATCCAAGCAACAAAAAGTAAGAAATGAAGTAGGTTAAGAATACTGAAACCTTAAGCAAAATATGATGAAGAGTTAATATTTCCAGAATCTCTGCAGATAACATACTTTCATAAAGTGTTTCATGTAACAAAAATGGTGCGTAAATTGATCTAGAAAGGCTGTGTTAAAATTATGCTATCTACATTTGGATATACTGAATTACCAGAGGGATATTACCCAGGAAAATGCTGATGCATTTTTGTCATGTTCAATTTCACATTTGAAAAATGGGCAAACATATATGGCTTTAATAACAGGAAAACAGCTTGTTCTTGCTGTATCAGCCTAATATATTCATCACCCAGAGAGTTTTTAAGGATATAAATTATTTAAGTGAATATCATATGATATGGTCAAAGAGTTATAGAAAGTAACAGAAGAATATCACACAAAAGCAATAGGTTTTCTGAGTGGAGAGAGTGGAATGAAACAAAAATTACATTATCATATATATATATATTTTTTAATAAAGAACACTGAGCACATCAAGGAAATTATGAATTTTTTTCCCTAGAAAAACCAACTTCAAATAAGAAAACTTATTATTTGTATTTAAAGTCAAGTGATGAAATTTTACTCTAATCAATATGATTATATTACAAAACTTGGAAGAAGCATGAACTTGAAACTTAGCACTATGAAGATTTGCAGGAACTAGGGTACTTTAAAAGATATTCTGCTAGTGACACCCAAAAATAGGTACACAATAGTCACCATTGAAATAGTACAACACAACAAAGCATGGGATATAATCAATTTTTATGGTAGCAACAAAATGTTCAAATCATTACTTTCAAGCAATACCAGGTATAAAGCAAGAAATTTAATATTCCTCAATTTATAATAATTTGTAGATTTCTAGGTACATTAACAATGATAGAAATAAAAGGCAACAAACATCAACATTGTGCCAGACATTATATAAGGCACTGTATACACACTTGCAATTTCATTCTAACAATATCCATAATATAATTTTATCTTTAGCATATTTGTCAAGACAAGGCATTAAATGCTTGCTCTAATCACATAGCTAGTTAATTTTTGATGCAATATTCAAACACAAGTCTTTCAAAGTTTTGTCATGGTTTCCCTATTGTCTCTAGGATTCTTCTCTGCTAAAAATTAATCATTTTAACATTTCTTATGTAATCTTTGTACTTTGAGCAGACACAATTTAATGCAGATGTATCATTTTCTATTCTGCTCCTCTCACTTCAAGACTATATAAATTATTTAATTTATTTCTATTTAGCCTTCAAAGTCAATTTTGGGTAATGTTTCCTTGAGCAGATGCATCACATAACATATTTAACTATTCTCATACAGATGAATAACCAATAGTTTCCCATTTTCTACAATTATAAGTGACTATAGTATAAGCAAGTTTGTGCATATAATTTTAATTTTCTCTTGTATTAGTCTTCTGTGATTCATTCTCAGAAGTGGAAATAATGAGCTAGATAATTATTTAATAATCAAATGGAATAAATACATACTAGGTTATAGGAAAGTAACAAAACGATAAAGTAATGTTTATGACATTTACTGTTTATTATTGATGCTTTGTTTTGACTTCTAGTCAAGTAGCCTGATTAGATCACCTCTAGGAATTAAAGACATTGAGGGAGAAGTGAATTAGACTGTATTAGTTACCAATTACCACATAATGAATTACCCCAAAACTTAGTAACTTAAAACAGAAGCTGTATTATCTCACAGTTTCTGTTGGTCAGGAATCCAGTTATAGCTTAGCTGTGTTATTGCCTCAGGGTTCCCCACAGTCTGAATGATGGTGCCAGCTAGGACTGCAGTCTTCCCAAGGCTCAACTGGAGATGGATCTGTTTCCAGGCTCATTCGTGTAGTTGTTGGCAGAACTCAGTTCTTCCCTGACTGTTGGTCTGGAGGCCTCAGTTTTATACAGCATCTCATATCACAGCAGCTTGCTTCATCAGAGTGAGTAAATGAGACCAGACAGAGAGAACAAAGCAAAAGTCAGTCTTTTATTATCTAACCACAGTGTGACATCACATCCCATTTGTTATCTTTAGAGCAATTCTATTTTATTTTACTCTTTTGAAACTAGTTAGTAGGTTCAACCCAAACTCAACAGGAGAGGAATATACAGGTTTGTGAATACTATGTGGCCGAAACCCTGGGGAGCATTTTAGAAGCTACTTAATCACACAAACTCTTCATAAAAGAGCTTGAAGATATGCTTCTGCCTCCTGATTCTGTCATCATTTTTGTGTAGTCCTTGATTCAAGCCCAGCCATTATAACTCTTTCTTAACTGGTATCTGTTGCTATTTTCTGTCTTCTCCTATCACCTTTTTCCATATTTACCATGATCAGAGGAATCTTCCCCAAACCATGCATATATTACTTTATTCTATTCAAAATTATAATATGTAAAGAGATACTCTAAGTACATTTCAAAAATGGTTATGATACACTGAAGAAATTTCCAAATCAATTTTCTTAGCAATTGTCTTTTTTTCTATGTTAATGTGTAATTCAGCTAAGATCTTTATAAAATTATCTTAATTTCATTTTGAGTAGAATAAGAATTAATAAGCTTCTACCAAATCTACAAAAGAGCCTCATGCTTTTACTAAATTCTAGGCCTGATTCTCTATTCTTTCTTTTATTTCTATCTTTTTTTAAAAACCTGGAAAGAGGAAGGAAAAACTGAAATTCTTTTCATCTTGTCTACATGTTATGTTAGAAAATGCTGATCTCATTCCTTTTTGCTAAATGATGTGATTGAAAGTATAAACTTTGAAACCAATTAGAAGTTTATATCTCACTTTAAGCAAAATTTCCTTCTCATTTCTACCACCCTGACCCTTATTCTTGGTATTCATTATCAGTCCTCTGTGGATCTCTTTATTATGTTTGTCCAAATACATATGTTTCTCTGCATTCATCTGGGAATTAATTTCAGGCAGAGATTTTCAGCAAGAAGAATCCTCAGCATGATATTGGAATTAAAAAATATTTGTTGAGCGAACATTCAGTAAATGAACAAATGAATAAATTTGACATGCATTCTAAATAACTTCTACTTTGGAAACCAGGACCATGATGCTTACAAAGAATTATTTGGCACCTCACAAAGCCCCATTGGTTTAGTATCAAATAAATAATGACTGCAAACACCTATTGCAAAAGAACCAGATATTAGCATTGAGAGCCAGAAGCCAGCTCACTAGAAGGCAACTCACAAGTCAAATAGACAAACTTTCATCAAACTAAAGTGCATCCTGCAAAAATAGATCAAGTAATGCATTTTCAAGAACTGATTCTGAGTAGTACTTTAATTTTCCAAGGAATAGATGCTGCACATATATTTATACTGGGAACTTCCTGAGATCTGTATTTTGAGATCTGGCCTTTGAGCAGAAAATATGTCCATCTGCCTCAAAGACACAGAGCTTGCTATCTTGAGGGCTAGGAAGGGACTAGAACATTCCAACCCTGGCCTCCAGGATACAGGAAATAACAATTTCTAAGGAGGACAGACTTAAGGGAAACTTTGAAAGTAGCACATTTCTGATGTTTTTAGCAGTTCCCTAAATTGACATTAGAATTTTCTAAGAGTGTTATGATAATCAGATTTCCATTTCAGATTATACTCTACCTTTTATTTTGAGTAAATTGGTATATGGAACACATAGCTTGAATAAAAACCCATGATGCCAAATATATTCACATTCTAAACAACATCCAAGAAGAAAATCAGGATTTTCACTGGATCCTAGTCATTCAGAAAAAGGAAGTCACAGAGGTAAGATAATTTATCTCCCTTAGGTAACCTTGGCACTCATAACATCACAATATATCTAGCACACTTTGGAGAAATTGAAAACAAAATATTGGGCTCAAAAAAAGTTGGCATAATGTCATTTTGTCAAAACCAAAACAAAACAAAGACACAATTCAGTTCACATTTTGTTACATTCTATAAAAGGAGGGGTTTTCCAGCATTAATCAATTTTAGTTATTGGAAAGTTAACATTTGCATATCTGTAACAATAGTGTTTTTTTTCATTCAAATAAGTCTTTGATAATTCTGCTATAGTATTGTGTTAATTTGAACTCCCTTAGCATCTCTAAAAGACCATACTGGTGCTGCAATATGCATCCCCTCAATTCAGATCCACTGAGAATAGGAGTTCTGGTTCCTTCTCATTGCAACCCCTTCACGCAACATACATTTCATAGAACAGCAGTTACATAAATGTTGATTAAGTTATATTAAACTTGAGCTAATTAAGAGTCAAAAGATAAAATTAAGCAGAATCCTCTTTAGTAACATATTCCAAATTATCAGAAGGTGGAATTTTTGTTGTTTGTTACATCCACACCGAAAATGTTTTAAAAGGGTATTACCTAACATTTTTCCATATAATTATTCTCAGTCTACTGTTACACCAACATTATTACAACTAACTTACATTATTTGCATAATCATCACTCTGTAAGAGTGTGTTAATAGCTTAGGTATAACTTTGACATATACATCTTATTTCATCATGTTAATACTATTCCTATAAAGATTAACAGAAAATAGTCCAAGAGTGGTAGCTCACTCCTGTAATTCCAGCACTTTGAGAGGCCGATTTCCATGGATTACTTGAGGTCAGGAGTTTGAGACCAGCATGGCCAACTTGGTGAAACCATGTCTGTATTAATAACACAAAAATTAGACACTTGAGGTGGTGGACACCTGAAATCCCAGCTACTTGGGAAGCTGAGGCAGGAGAATCACATGAACTAAGGAAGCAGAGGTGGCAGTGAGCTGATACTGTACAACTGCACTCCAGCCTGGGCAACAGAGCAAAACTCTGTTCCAAAAAAAAAAAAAAAAAATAAAACCATGGGACAAAGGCCAAAAAAAAAAAAAAAAAAAAAAAGATTAGCAGAACATATACTTAAATATCTCCCAAAATGCTCTTTGTTTGGGATATGTAAATACAAACGTATTTAAAACTACCACCAACCTCCCTAATAGTATCTTAGAGATACTATTTTGTGTTAAATCTGAAACAGTCAAAGGAATATGAGAAATAAACATTTCTGAAGAGATGTAATATTTTTGTTACCTCCTATAAATTTAAAATTAAAGTAAAAAACAACCATAATTCTAGAATTCTGAAAAATAGAAGAGTAGAGCACCTTCTCATAATAAAATAAAAATTATAAACTAACAACAAATGAACAGCTAGCAACCTGATAGTGAAATGAATAAATATCTATTTAAAAATGTAAAAATGATCATTGGAATGTATGACAGAGTAGCACAAAGAAATCAAAGGGTGAGGAGTGAACACATACTGTTTTAAGTCTTGCACTGTAAATGGAGTGATATAATATTAATTGTAAACTGTAGAACAACAATAAAACAAAACAAAACACTCAAAGAGTTGTTAGTAGTAAGCCAATGGTGGATAAAAAGTGAAATCAAAAGCAGGGACAAAGTGAAAAATTTTAAAAGGTATTGAAAGAAAAAATATAAAGTAAACTGTATGGTGTTAGATTCAAATTCAGCCATAACAATAATTACTTTAAATGTGAACAGTCTAAGCACTCAAATTTAAAGTCAGGAGTTGTCACATTGTATTAAAAAAAAAAGACCTCAACTGATATAAACTCATGTTAGAAAAAATATATACAATATACATATTATATATATATATATTTATGCATATACACTATATACATACACATATCTATTTGTGTGTATAAAGTAAAAGGATCGAAAAACATCTACCATTTTAAACACTATTTAAAAGAAAGCTTGAGAGCATACATTAATAGTAGACAAATCAGACGTTTGAACAAGGACTATAATCTAGGATAAAGAAGAACTTTTCCTAATAATAAAGGGATCAATTCATCAAGGTGATATTACAACTCCAAATGTGGCTGGGCACAGTGGCTCAAACCTGTAATCCCAGAAATTGTGAGGCTAAGGCAGGAGATCACTTGAGGTCAGGAGTTCAAGGCTAGCCTGGCCAATATGGCAAAACCCCGTCTCTACTAAAAATACAAAAATTAGCTGGGCATGGTGGCATGTGCCTGTAGTCGTGCTACTCGGGAGGCTGGGGCAGGAGAATTGCTTGAACCTGAGAGGTGGAGGTTGCAGTGAGCGGAGATCGCACCATTGCACTCCAGCCTGGGCATTGCAGTGTCTCATAAAAAATAAAAATAAAAAATAAAAAAATTTAAAAACTTCAAATGTGTATGGACTCAATGGCAGAGGTACAAAATTTGTTTTAAAAAAAGAAAGTAGATTTTAAATAGTTGATATTTTAGTTGGATATTCAACACTCTTCTCTGAAAAATTAAAGACGTTTTGTAGAAAAAATAATATCATTCTTAAAGAAAGTTCAGAGAAAATCAGAATACAGAATAACTGAACAACTCTGTCAATGAATTTGACCTATTTGATATTTTAGAATGCTCCCTTCAGCTGTAGCAGAATATGCCTTCTTTTAAAACACACACAGAACAGTTACAAAGATAAGCATTTTGTCATAAAAAGTGTAAGTAAATATAAAAAGATTCAAATCATATAAATATATTCTTTTACTACATCAAACCAAACTGAAACCCAGTAACAGAATAATATCAGAATAATCCTCCAAATATTTGCATATTAAAAAAATATTTTTAAACAACTTAAGGATAACATAAGAAATTTCAGTGGAAACTGGAAGATATTTTGAACTCAATGAAAATAAAAATGAAACATATCAATTCTGTGGAATTTACCTGAAGTAGTGTTTAAAGAAAAATATATAGCATTAAATGTATATTAGAAAAATAAGTAAGATTTCAAACAAAAGACCTCAAATTCTATCTTAAGAATCCAAGGAAAGATGATAAAATTACCCCCCATACATGAAGAAAGAAAGGAATTATTATTCTTTTATTAAGTATCGAAAATTAATGAAATAGAGAATTAAATAGCAATGGAAAATATCAGTGAAGCTAAGCTGGTTCTCTGGATAAAAGTCAATAAATTCATTGTCTTCTAGCAAGAATGACAAAGAAAAAAATGGGATACAATATTATCAGGAATAAAAAAGATATTACTGCAATGAACATTAAAATATGATAAGAAAACATCAAATAAACATTTAATGCCAAGAAATTTGAATATAAAAAAAAGAACACATTCCTTCAAAGGCACAAACTAACTCTAGAAAAAAATGTACTATTATAACTTTATATCTATTAAAGAATTTGAATCTAGAGTTAAAAAATCTTTCACTGGTTAATTCTACTAAATATTTAAGTAAGAAATAATGCTGATTCTTCACAATCTTTTCCAGAAAAATGAAAAACTATACTTCCCAACTTATTTTATGAAGCAAGGATTATCCTGATTTCAAAGTGAGCAAAGATATTACAGTAACACATGTATCACTGTAAACCACATCCTGCATCCCACTTCACTGTGACTTCACGCTGTATTAGTCCATTCTCATGCTGCTAATAAACACATACCCAAGACTGGTTAATTTATAAAAGAAAGAGGATTAATTGACTCACAGTTTAGCATAACTTGGGTGGCCTCAGGAAACTTACAGTCATGACAGAAGGGGAAGCAAACATGTTCTTCTTCACATGTTGGCAGCAAGAAGTGAAGAAAAATGTGGGTGCAAAAACCCTTTTAAAACCATTGGATCTCATGACAACTCACTATCATGAGAACAGCATGGAGGTAACCACCTCCATGATTCAATTATCTCCCAGCGGGGCCCTCCCACAACATGTGGGGATCATAGGAACTACAGTTCATGATGAGATTTGGGTGGGGACACAGCCAAACCATTTCACACAGTATCCTGGTATAACTCTACCACTGCATTTGTCAAATGTAATTGTATGTTTACTTGCACATCTCGCTTACTAAACTAAAATCAACTTTAAAATAAACACTATTTATTTCTCAGATTCCTCAGCACCTAACACATAATGCATGTTTGAATTAACAAATAAGTGGATCAAGTGTATGCTAGTTTTCTGAGGTAAGAAATTCACTTCCATTTACTCTTTATACCATGTTATTTTCACCATTGGCCTGCTACCTTTTTCAGATATCCACTGAATTTCTCTTTAGTTTCCAATTAATTGAGTGTTCACATGAAATAATATTTACATTTTTCAATCAGAGCTCATTGCCTGTCAATAAATGCTTTGTTTTCTATTGTTTTCCAAATCCAGCAATATATGTTTCTCCCATGAGAAAGATATTTGTACTTAAGTACCATGTGCAACAACTTCATTATTTTGTTGCACAGCTTTCTTTACCTACATAAAGATCCTTTTGGAACAAATAAAGGTCAAATTCATTTTCTTCTTGCTTTCACTATGTCCCTCTAGGTGTAGATTCAAGTCTATTAAAATAGATCTTCTGTTTTGTTGCTCTTGTGCTGTGATTCAAAATGTGCCAGCTATTAATTTCAAAAGCACTGGGAAAACACAGGAGACTTCCTAACTCTCCTTTTTGTCCCAGCAGGATTCTTATAAGTAAGCTTGCTTTGCACAGCGCAGGCCAACCATCTTACTTGGAGTTGAACACCTCATTGCAGACAGATTTGAATTCCCCAGAATGACACTGGGGTGGAAAATAATATAAATGGAAAATCCCCGTAGTTATTTTAATGTAAGGGAGTGCCAAGTGTATGTCAGAAAAAAGTGGATTGCTGGTTAAAAGATAACATGTACAATAGGTAAATACACAGAGAATAAAGGATTATTTACTGAGACTTGAAATATCAGATTTAGTTTTTATTGATTCTCTCTCAAAGACAATATATCTCCTCCCTTTTATTGCCCTAGAAAATTAAGTAGTATTTTGTATCTGTCCTTATTTTTCATATGTGACCTATTTCTAATGCTTCAACATTATTTCTATAATTATTCAGCCTGTTCTATGCTAGACACCCTGCCACACATAGACACACATACACAAAAATCACATTTTCTGCCAAGATCTTGATATAAGTCAGTTTTTACCTGTAACAAGAGCATTACTACGTCATTACGAATAAGAATAATATAAAGGGCTATTGAATTTTGTCAAAGGCCTTCTCTGCATCTATTGAGATAATCATGTGGTTTTTGTCTTTGGTTCTGTTTATGTAGTGGATTACGTTTATAGACTTGTGTATGTTGAACCAGCCTTGCATCCCTGGAATGAAGCCTACTTGATTGTGATGGATAAGTTTTTGATGTGCTGTTGCAATCGGTTTGCCAGTATTTTACTGAAGATTTTTACATCTATGTCCATCTTGGATACTGGCCTGAAGTTTTCTTTCCTTGTTGAGTCTCTGCCGGGTTTTTAGTTCAACCATTGTGGAAGACAGTTTGGTGATTCCTCAAGGACCTAGAAATAGAAATTCCATTTGACTCAGCAATCCCATTACTGGGTATACATCCAAAGGATTATAAACCGTTCTATTATAAGGACACATGCACACTAATGTTCATTGCAGCACTGTTTACAATAGCAAAGACTTGGAACCGCCCCAAATGCCCATTGATAATAGACTAGACAGGGAAAATGTGGCACATATACCCCATGGAATACTATGCAGCCATAAAAAATGATTAGTTCATGTCCTTTGTAGGGATATGGATGAACCTAAAACTATCATTCTCAGTAAACTGACACAAGAACAGAAAATCAAACACCTCATGTTCTCACTCATAGGCGGGTGTTGAACAATGAGAACACATGGAAACAGGGAGGGGAGCATCACACACTGGGGTCTGTGAGGGGGAACTAGGGGAGAGACAGTGGGGGGTGAGAAACTGGGGAGAGATAACATGAGGAGAAATGCCAGATATAGGTGATGGGGGGAAGGCAGCAAACCACATTGCCATGTATGTACCTATGCAACAATCTTGCATGTTCTTCACATGTACCCCAAAACTTAAAATGCAATAATATATATAAAAAAGAAATATCACTATGTGCCCCATAAATAAGTACAATTATTATATGTGAGCTAAAAAATAAAACTTAAAAAGTAAAAAAAAAAAAAAGAATATCATGGTAATGCCACAACCATTTTTAAAATGGTGGAAAGAAAAAGAAAAACCACAAAAATAGGAAATAAGAAATAGGTCTTTAATAGTAATTTGCAATAAAAATAACCATGAGATTATAGGAATGCCTTGTTTTAGAGTAATAATTGTAATGGTAAAAATAATAGTTACCATGAAGGTAAGAGTAATGGTAGCAACAGCAGAGGTAATAAATTCTTATACATCTTAACCAATTAAAAGGTTAACAGGTCCTGTGACAAGGATTTTATGTAAATCACCACATGTAATTTTTATAATAACACCATCAAATGTATACTACTATTATCTCCATTTTACAGATGAGGACGCTAAATGAAAGAGAGGCTTGAGAAATTTCCCATGGTTTCACAGCTAGCATCTAGTCAAATTGAGACTGAGAATCTGAGTTTGGTACTTCCAAAGCCTGTCTAAATGGTGTTTAGAGATAGGCAGAACTGGTTACACTTTGTCATTATTACTTGCTACTGAATAAATGGAAGCAATTTAAGGGCTTAGAAATGTTTCTTTTCTAGAAAGAGCCAGATAATACATATTTTAGGCATTATGGACTATATGGGCATTGTCACAAGCACTCAGTTCTACCATTGTAGAGTGAAACCAACCATCAACAACAGAACAATTTTCTTTCACAAAATAGCCTGACCCTTGACTTACAAGGGTTACTTACTCTGGCTTTAGACATTTTTGTCATTAAAATAGCAATGATTCTACATTTCTGGATTGTTGTAATGATTTTAAATATACATGTAATGAAGGTACTTTGACAAATATTGGGTGCTCACTACATGATAATGTGAGCTTTCATTGCTATTTTATTATTTCTCTTTTTAAGCTGCAAATTAATCTCTGTATTTTTGCCTTTCAATAAAAAGTTTATGAAAAAACAATGCAATATAAAGCAAATATCATCTTTATGTATAAAGCTGAATGTGTGTATGTGAGTGTGTGTGTGTGTAAAATATGCTGCTATGGAGGGATATATTAATTCAAGTTTTTAGAAAATTTCTCATGCATACAATGTGCAGTTAATAAAAATGCCAAAATCAGAAAAATGCAGACTCTAATCTCACCAAGCTAAACCCTAGTAGGAAAAAATGATTTGTGGATAAATACCTAACCAAAATTATAGAATTTATTTTCTGTTAATACCATTGTACTAGTTACAAATTGCATTATAAGAAGTGATTTTTTTTGTCTGATTCTCTCATTATTAACTTGTGATCTCTTTATTGACTGGAATGACCTGTCTCATTCTTTAGTATGGAAACTTATAGCATTAAGTGTAGATGTGGAAATGAATAAAGAATGTTAGAGAAAGTGGTAAGTCATGTAAGATTATAAGATAAAAAGACTCTGATTAGAATGATGCAAGAAAATTTAAATCATCTACCTAATTTGGTTAACTATATGCTCCATGTAGGCAGTGGTTTATAATAGAGGTTAAGAACAAGGGAATTTGAGTGAATTTGGCCTGCATAGCGACCTTCTAAATATAACCTGAGCTAAACTATTTAAATTCCTTCTTATTTTCTTCTATCATAGTGATAACTATATGCCTTTCACAGAACTACTTCAAAGGTTGATTTTTTTAATTATATCTTTTAATTTTTTAATTATTTAATTAAAATAATTTTCATTAAATTTAATTAATTTAATTTGATTAAATAGATTTTAATTAATTAATTAATTTGAGACAGAATCTCGCTTTGTTGCCCAAGCTGGAGTAAAGTTGCACTATCTCAGCTCACTGCAACCTCCACCTCTCAGGTTCAAGTGATTCTCCTCCGTCAGCCTCCTAAATAGCTGGAATTACAGGCGTGCACCACCACACCCAGCTAATTTTTGTATTTTTAGTATTCTTGTGTTTTTAGTAGAGATGGTGTTTCTCCATGTTTGCCATGCTGGTCTCAAAACTCCTGGCCTCATTCAATCCACTTTGCCTTGGCTTCCCAAAGTGCTGGGATTACAGACATGAATCACTGCACCTAGATAGAAAATTATATAATTTTTAATTTTTTTAATTTGAATAGTTATAGTGGCCCAAGAGGTTTTGGTTACTTGAATTGCATAGTGAAGTCTGAGCTTTCACCCAAATAGTGTATGTTATACCCCATAGGTGATTATTTTCACTTCCCTCAACTTCTCTCTACTTACCCTCCTTTAGCTTTCCATCTCTGAGTTACTTCATTTTAGGACAGTCATCTCCAGTTCCAAGTTGCTGCAAAAGACATGATTTCATTCTTTTTTATGTCTGAGTAGTATTCCATGGTGTATCTGTGTGTTTGCGTATATGCATATGTGTACGTACATATACACCACATTTTCTTTATCCACACATCAGTTGGTGAGCATTTAGGTTGATTTCATGTCTTTGCAGTCATGAATTGTGTTGTGATAAACATATGTGTGCAGGCATCTTTTTTACATGATGACTTCTTTATAGATATCCTTTGTGTAGACATCCACTAGTGGTATTACTGGATCGAATAGTAGATATACTTTTACTTGGAAAATCTCCATGCTGTTTTCCACAGAGGTAGTACTAATTTATATTCCCACCAGTAGTTCATAAGCATTGCCAGTGTCTCTGGAAAAACAAGATAGTCACATGTAGAAGAATGAAACTGAATCCCAGCTCTCACCATGTACAAAAATTACCTCAAGATGAATTAAAAACTTAACTCTAAGACCTGAAATTATAAAATTTCTGGAAGAAAACCTAGGAAAAACTCTTCTTGGTATTGCCCTAGAAAAAAAAAATATATCTAAAGAATGTATATACTGCCCAGCACACTGTGTAATAATGGCTAGCAAGATAATAATGCTAAAGATTTTGATAATAATGATGATTGTTAACAGTTGGAATAAGATTGGCTGAAAGTAACAATCAGTAAGTGTGGGTTAAACAACTGTTGGTTTATTTTTCTCATATAACAAAAATTTTGGAATACAGCTGTTGCTGGCATTAATTTAGCTGCTCTGCAATGTTGCCAGCAATGAACTAAATGTTTATGTTCCCCTAAAACTTAAATGTGGAAATCCTAAATCCTAATACCAATGATGGTATTTGGAAGTGGGGCCTTTGGGAGGTAACTGGGTTTAGATGACATCTTGAGGGTGGAGTCCCTATGATGGGAATGATGTCCTTATTTAAAAAAAAAAAAAAAGAAAAGAAAAAAAGAAGCCAGCTACAGTGGCTCGCATCTGTCATCCCAGGACTTTTCATGGTCAAGGTGGGCAGATCTCTTGAGCCTGAGAGTTCAAGACCAGCCTGGGCAACATGGTGAAACTCCATTTCTACAAAAAAATACAAAAATGCGTCAGGTGTGGTGGCGCATGCCTCTGGTCCCAGCTATTTGGGAGCCTGAGACTGGAGAATCACCTGAGCCCAGGAAGTCAGGACTTCAGTTAGCCATGATTATGCCATTGCACCTTAGCTCTGCGATGGGAGTGAGAGACCCAGTCTCAAAAAGGAAGAAGGAGGAGGAGGAGGATGAAGAGGAGGGGAGAAGAATCACTTGAGCCTAGGAGTTTGAGGTGTTTGAGGAAGAAACACAGTCTTTCTTCCTTAGCCTTCCAAAGTGCTGAGATTACGGCCATGAGCCACTGTACCCAGCCAAGAAACAAGACTTTTAAACAAGACTTTAAAAATTTACTAAAGATTTAGAAGGACAAAAATAAATAAGGATATAAAGGTAACCACATAATATGGATCAAATTATGTCCCTTTCTGGCTTATTGATTGCTAGCTTAGGAAAAGGCAAGCTTTAGAGTTTCCTGCCTTGAATTTCCCTGAGGAAACTTAAGGACTCCTTGAAGGCCTGTGTAAACAGAACAGAGTTTACCCTTAAAGATGTTATGTGTGTATTTTTTCTTCTCCCCTCATGCATTTCCTGCACAGAACAAGGCCAAGAGATCCTTTTTTGACATGGTTTACCTTCGGTTTTCGCTGTCACCCGGGCTGAAGTGCAGTGGCTCGATCATATCTCACTGCAACCTCAAACTCTTGGGCTCAAGGGATCCTCCTGCTTCAGTCTCCCAAATAACTGGGACTACATGCATATGCCATTGTGCCTGGCTAAAGCTCACCTTCAGAAGTCAAGTTTCCTCTCCTAAGGGCCACTTCATTACTGTATGATGGATGGGTAATGAGAAAATGAAAAGTAACATGAAAAATTTTACTCAGGGTAATAATGCTGTTGGCACAAATTATACCCCACTGCTAATAGTGGCCATGTGTTCATTGTTATACAGATGTTAATAGTACCACCCTTGTCATAAAAATTCCCATACATGTGTCCATGTGTGATAAGGGATAAATTATCACATAGTTTATAATCACACTTTATTATAAACAATTTCATATATATGAAAAAGTTCCATGCTTTAATGAATTTTAACATTTTGCCATTTTTACTACAGGTATTATTAACAATTAAAACCATATCATAGCCCCTTTTGTATGCTTTATCTATTTTATATCACCCTTCCTTTCAAACTAACTTGTTACATAACTCTCATTCCCATTAGATTATATCTAAATACTCTCCCCACCTAGATTTGGCCCCAGGATGTCATCCAGGTAAGTGGTGTCTCTCTCTAAGACCTATTCAAAAGAGGTGAAGATATCTCTTTCTGGCCCATGTTTATATGTGTATTCAAAAGTGTATTAGTTTGTTCAAAATGGATACTACTATTTTGCTCATATGTAGACTTTAAATAAATGACATAATCTGTTTGTATCATGCAGTGTATTCATTAGGGTAAAGTAGGCTGGTGAAACAAATAGACCCCATATTTCAGTAGTTTAGCAATTTGTTTATTTCAGACTTGCATAGTAGTCAAGCAAGGATGTTCATCTCAGGATTGCTCTCCTCCATGGGATTATTCACGCCCAGAGTGACAGTGGTCCTGCAATCTTCTGTATTTGTTTTCTATTGCTGCATAACAAACTAGCATACACTTAGCATATTAAAATAACATGCTTTTTCTTAACTCAGAAATCTGGAGGTTAGAGTGAAGATACAACATGACTAAATTCTCTTCGTTTTCCAATGAGAAAATCAAGGTGTTAGCCTGGCTGTGTTTCTTTCTGTAGGCTCTAGGGATTTTACTTCAAAGTTCATTCAGGGAGATGGCAGAATTTCCTTCCACACTGAGAAACTGAGGTTCCAGTATTTAGTTAGCTGTCAGCTCATAGAGGCCACCTTCATTTCTTGCTCCCTCCATCTTCGAAGCCAGCAACTGATAACATCTCTCAGATCAAATTTCTCTCAGACTTCAAATCTCCATGAAGAACCCAGTTCTTTTTAAGGTCTCATATGATTAAGTCAGACTGACCAAATATAATCTTTCTGTTTTAAGATCAAGTGATGTAGGGCTGTAATTACATTTGCAAAAGCTCCTCACAGCAGCACCTATACTGACATTTGATTGAATAACTGGGTCTACACAAGGGGGCAGAAAATCACGTGGGGCATCATTAAATTATGCCTGTCGTATTTTCAGTATATGGCTTCCAGAATTGTCCTGGGTATTAGCTATCCTAATCAGGGGAAAAAGTATAGAGGTATAGAAGGTAATTCATAAGATTTGTTTGATAGGCCAAAATGGGAAATAGCATATTGCATGTCTGTTCACATTCTACAGGGAAAGATAGAGTTATGTGTTTTATCTAACATCAAAAGAAGCTTGGATGTGCTTTCTGATGTTGTATACGAGAAGAAAAATGTTTTTGGTGGCTTGAGAGCAATCTTCATATTCTTCATGAATTTGAGGTTCTCTCATTCATTCTCTCTCTCTCTCTCTTTCTCTCTCAGCTTACTTTTCCAGGTCTAGTGATTTTGTGGTAATGTCGACAAACTCATAAGTCCCTCTGTCATTACTATTCACATGTATATTTTATATGTGACTTTGTGGGGAAAAAATAAGTAGAAAGCAACTTGTTTCAGGATCTGTTCAGAGGCTCTTTTTCCTCTGCTTTATTGGCAGAGATCTTCCTATAAGCTGCATCCACAGACAGTGGTTCACAGAGACCCTCAATCCATTCCCTGCTTTAAGCAGTTGGTCTGACTCAGGATACTATGTTACCCAGAATGACCAACATCAAAATATAATATAGCCAAATAATGTAACTTTGAAGAAAAAGAATGATATATAAAACCTCCATAGCTAAGAAAAAGGAGACTTGTAAGAGAAACAAAATTATATCAAAACATTGTATGCCAGAAGAAAATAGAATAGCATATTTCATAGAATACCATATTTCAGATGTTACAACTATTAAGAAATACTAAGGAGAAAAATATGAACCACACATTTTATATCCAGCTCAACTGACTTTCAAAGGTGGGAAGGAATAAACTGCTAGTAACATGCAAGGACTCAGGGAAATTTATTCCCATGATCTTTTCTTGAGGAACTTATTAGAAAACCTACTTTACTGCCTGGTTCTAAATATATTCCTTTCTCTCAAGTAGCAATCACTACCTCAATTTTTTATTTCTTGTATTTATTTTATAATTTTTTCATCCAGATGTGCATCTTCAAACCCTACAGCTTTTCCTCCATTATCAAAATATGTATATCTTCTAAGTAAGTGTCTTTCAATTACAGGTTTCCTCTTCCTCCTTTTCTTGTCCTTAAAATTTCTTATTTGAGAAGGCAGATCCATTTGAACTCTGTGTGTGTGTGTGTGTGTGTGTGTGTGTGTGTGTGTGTGTGTAATAGGCATTCATTTATGTTAAATTTTGGTTGATACAGCATGAAAACTGACAAAATTACTTTATATTTATCAGTCTTGCTTTCCTCATCTGTGTAATCAGCTAATAATACTTACCTCAGAAGAGTTTTGCCAGAATAAAATTAGGTAATTAAGTAAATTATATAGTACGATGTATAACACTCAGTTCTCAATAAGTAATTTTTAATTTTTTTTTAACTTGTGAAAGAAGGAACATAAAAAAATGACATGCAGTTCTTCAGGTCTAGGTGATTGGGAAATTGATGAGGCTGTTGATTGCAACAGAGCACCCATGAAAAGAAGTCAGTTTGTGGAGGGAAAAAGAGAATTCAGTTTTACTCATATCAATCCACATTTTGAAAACTATTTAATTGTCAGATATCCTAAGAACATTCTAAAGTAAAGTGCAGACTGTAGTTCTTCTTCTGAGATGTCATCTATGCACTAGTGTTAGAAATCTGCACATCCCCAACGCAAGTGCTCAGGTTCAGTTCTGTCTCTCTGGTTCTTGTCATAAGGGGAATTAGTTAAAGTGTTTTCTGTGGGTTTATTAAACCACCCATTAACCGTGAAACTTTTTTGAGTATTTGCTACCCCATAACTAATCACACATAACAGGAGAGGAATAGACCAGATTATAGAAATTCAGCTAAAGGGTACTTTTTGCCAGTGCCCATGACTATAGGGAGCCAATCAGGGCCTTCTCCCCATCACTCACTCCTACCTCACCATGCAGGACTTAATCACCACATGGATATTCTGTCTGTCCATTTTTTAGATGTGACCATCTCTTTATATTTAATACCTTTAGTATTGTCATTGTTATCTCCAACTGTTGCCTTCTGGAATGCAGGAATTGTAGATGGATTATCCATTACTAATTAACTGAATCTACTATTTACCATTTTGTATTTTGAAAACTTTGTATTACCAAGTGCTATCTAGCTTCTTCCATAGCCTGCGTTATCAATATAACAAATTACTGCTGAAGATCATATAGTACTTTGCATTCTAACATAGATCATGAGTAAAATGTGACTTTAAAGAACTAGTAATTTGTCTACCAGTTCTTTGTCATTAATCACATACTTAGGCCCATTTCCATGTTTGGATCACAATGCAATTCACCACATTTTATTTTTGTTCATCATTTTGCATTTTAAAATATGTAATCAACCTTTCTATCATCTTAATATCTCCTAAGCATTAGCTATACATCTTATTTTATCTCCACACCACCTGATCCTTCCCTCTCCCTCTCTTATCTAGTCAGTGTACATCATGTTCGAAAGATATTTACCTAATTGTATTTTTCTCTCTGTGCTAATACATTTTCCCATGTAACTTATTATTTTCTCCACATTAGACATAATGAAAAGCATAAGTCCATGATCAATGACTTTATTATTGGTCATAGTGATAGTAAGGGACAAAACCAGATCTAGAATATAAGGCTCCAAATCAGATTTCAGTGCTATTCACATGACACCAGGCCATAGGAATTGCCCAAACTATATCATAGCTAGTTTGTAATGCGTCTTTCATTGAAAAATGATCTGAAAAAATACAGTTTTGTGGCTCTATTATCGTCTCAGGATACAGGGTTTTTCTCTTCTCCTTGAAATAAAATGGGGATTAGGATCAAGCAGAGAAAGGAGTTGTTTAATCTAAGAGAGGAGCATATTGATGTTGACTTTACTATTTTTAATTTTTTGAGGCTTTAAAGTGAAAAAAAGACCCAGTTATATGTTAATATATTTTATAGTTTTCACCTAATTTCAACCTAATTTCTTAAAGGACATATGATTAAAAAGAAAAATCACAAATATACTTAGAAAAGATGGTATATTTAACAAATACTTTGGGAATTTAGTGGTTTTCAGAAACAAAAATTAAATTAGAGCACTGTTTTCCACTTTTCAGGAAAACAAATCCTAGAAAACTTTAATGTGATACTAATCATACATTACAATACTTCTTGTAAAGATAAATGCCACAGAGATTTTTTCTAAGTATAAATATATAAATGTATACTTAGAAACATAAATTGATACATTTAACTTCATAAGAATTAGAAATCACAAGTGTCAACAAGCATTTTATGTCTCTATCACATACTTTTGAGGTTTATTTTATCTTCGCAGATTTGGTATAGAAATCTTGATTCCCAAGTTAAAATATAGGATATTGGAGAGCACAGGCTAACGAGGTTTTCACCACTTTGTATGTTGTACATTAATATTTTACCAAATAGGTTCTTCACACCAATTGCCCACAGAGTCATTCATGGGCTTGTATTAAATATGGATATCTGGGACCCATGCCAGAACTACCAGCTCTTATTTGGACATAAGTCTGAAATTTGTGTTTTTGTCCAATAGATTAAGTGATTTTTATGAATATCAAACTATCTAGAATAATAATGAGGACAGATTGGCTCTTTAATAAATTATAATTAAGTTAACTGAAATAAAACTGTGAATCAAATAAAGCACTCTCTTCAACATTTTTAATGGCTTCTCTTGGAATAAAGAAAAGCTTATATATTTCTTATCTTGACATACAAGATATTGCATCAGGCTAGGTGCAGTGGCTCACACCCGTAATCCCAGCACTTTAGGAGGCTGAGGTGAGCAGATCACTTGAGGTCAGGAGTTCAAGACCACCCAGCCAACATGTTGAAACCCTGTCTCTACTAAAAATACAAAAATTTTTCGGGTGTGATGGCCGCTACCCATAATCCCAGCTACTTGGGTGGTTGAGGCAGGGGAATGGCTTGAATCTGTGAGGCAGAGATTGTGATGAGTCGAGATCACACCACTGCACTCCAGTCTGGACGACAGAGCAAGACTCTGTCTCGAAAAAAAAAAAACATACTGCATCAAGAGTCCTCAGCTCTTTCAAATCTTTTGTCATTTGTCTCTGCCTGTGTGCTAAATACCACTTCCCTATCCTCCACGTCCAACTAAGCATTTTAACCCTTAATATCCTGACTATTTACACAGCGTGTTTGAAACATGTTTCCCTTTTATTTCCTCCTATATTTTCCTTCTCTATGCAATGTTGTTCTTCAGCATTAATACCCATCCTTCACCATGGAGTCTTTCCAAATCTCATCCAAAGATCAGAACTCTAAATATCAATTTCTTGTCAGATCCTACTTTATTATCTCTTAGACTTTGGACTTTTACTAAAGCATGATCACAGTTTGACATGTAAGAATCACTCATGTCATGTGTCTGTATGAATATGTATCTACAGTTGACCCTTGAACAACATAGGTTTGAACTGTGCATGTCCACTTATACGCAGATCTTCTTCACCTCTACCACTCCCGAGACAGTAAGACCAACTTCTCCTCTTCCTCCTCCTCCTCAGCCTCGTCAACCTGAAGATGACAAGGTTGAAGACTTTCATGATTATCCACTTCTACTTAATAAATAGTAAATGTATTTTCTCTGCCTTATTTTTAAATTGTGTTTTATTTTCCCTAGCTCACTTTATTATAAAAATACAGTATATAATACATATAGAAAATATATGTTAATTGACTACTTATGTTATCCATAAGGTCAACAGTAGACTATTAGTGATTAATTTGTGGGGTAATCAAAAGTTATATGCAGATTTTTTACCATGGGGGGACCAGTGCACCAACACCACATTTTTCAAGGGTCAACTGCATATGAGTCCCTAAAATTCTAATCTATGTATTTTAATCTGCAGCTTATCTAACATGCTGTTTTAATTATCTCAGGTGTTCAATATTTGCTTCATGAGTTGACTATATTAAAATCTGATTTTTTTTTCACCTTTCATATATCATTCTACCAAGCTTTCTATTGCCTGCAAAAATTAAGAGAATTTCTTAAGGCACATAATTTCTTTTAGTATTTATAATAGGTAAATGAGTAATTTGTGTCATAAAAGCAGTTATAGTGACATAGCCATTACATCTGCTATAAAATACCAAGACCTTGGCTTTTACCCAGAATTAAATGAGGTGTCATTGAAGGCTTTGGGACAGAAGAATGCCATGATTTGTAATATGTTTTAGGAGGATAAACTGGCTGTTCTGTTGAGGATAGGCTGAAGGTTAGCAAGGGTTGATGGAAGGATTCCAGTTAGGATATCAGTTAGGTAGCTAATGGAATAGTCCAGGCTTAAGATGATGGTGACTTGGACTAGGAGTGTTGCAGTGAATAATGTAAGAAGTGTATAGGTTTTGAATATATTCTAAAACTAGAACCAACAGGATTTCCTAATGGATTAGATATTGTGTATGTGATAAAGAGAGGAGTCAACTTAACATTTTTTGAACTGGGCAATTGAGAGATGCCCTTGCCACCAACTGAGGTGGGAAAGACTGCTGCAGGTGATGCGGGTTTGCATATGAGAAAGCATGTTTTCCAGAGTTTAGTTTTGACATGATAAGTCCTATATATGAGAGGGCAGTTGAACATATGGGCCTAGAGTTTAAGAGAGAGGTCTTCCCTGGAGATAAATTTGGAAGTCATGGAATAAAGAGGGAAAACTAGCAAGTGAGACTAAGAAAGCAATTATGATCGATGTAGGATGCGATCTGCAAGAGAATGGCACCTGGAAGCCGATATAAAAGAAGTGGTCCACCATGATAACTTCTGCTCTTAGGATATGCAAAACGAGTACTAGAACTAATCAGTAGTTAGAAAATAATGTCTTAGGAATGTCGATGCAAATTGGCACTATAAATACAAGCCCACTCGGAGTAGCTTTAAAATAAAATAGAAGCTGAAGAATTAGAGATAGTGAGTAGGAACACTTTAAGTATTTTTTTCTATATAGAGGAGCAAAGAAATGAGATGGTAGCTGGCAAGGAAATGAAATCAAGAGAAATTTAGTTTTAGTTTTATTTGGAGATGTGTTTTCAGGTGGGAGAATTAGCAGCATGTTTATAAGAGATATGTCTTTTTCTAGCAGAGGGAGATAAAATGAGATAAGTGAAGGATTCCTAAAGTCAACTTTTTGAGGTGTGGTGGGCTGTGTGCCGGTGCACAGGTGGTGAGATCGAAGTTATGTAAGGACAAACATTACTCATCTTGAATGACAGTCAGAAAGATGGAGTTATGTGACCCCTGGAGAATAGGTGAGATGGAATGGCAGAGAGTGACAGAGTCATGTGGAGATCTGGAAATAGTAAGGAACTTGGCTGAAGAGACTGAGGCAGTTTTAAGAAAAAATTCAGAACTGTTGTTACATGAACTGACATTAGGAGTTTAAATGTCAGAGTTCTCTAGAGTCTTCAATCTAAAAAATCTCTAAAGCTCTTCAATCTGACAGCTTCCAGAAAGTTTCTGCTACCTTAAAATCTGAATGATCAGGCTCCATGCTGTACCTCAACTTGGTATTTTAAAGGACATCTACTCTGTATTTTTCAAGAATCCAGAAACAATCTGGAAACTGTGGAGAATGAGATGCTAGGCTCTCAGGTCTTTCCCTCAACATTAATTTGCAAGGTGGAAATGAGGGTAGAGCCTTCATCCCCGAAGAACCAGTTACGATATATGTAACAAGATGCACCATGAATTGGAGCAAACCTACAAGATGACACAGCCCAGCTATAAACGAAGGGAGGGCAGCAGAACTCAGTTGCACTATTTAAGATAATGAATAATCTCAGAGTTCATAGCTCTCTCTGATAAACTACTGGACAAATATTCAATTACAAATCAGATTTCATAACAAATGGATAAATGATAGCATGGATTCAGAAAGAGCAAGGAGTAAGCAATTTCTGTGGATGCATGAGTTGGGATTCTGCCAGAGGCAGGTTTTGACAAATAAGAAAGATGTTTCAGAGCTTCTGGGGGTATCATTTGAAGTTCTTTAAGTTTACCAAGCTCAGCAGCATTAATTAAACTTAATTAAAATTAGCACATTAAAATTTAAATGCTTGCAGTGTGAAGGGCAATTTGGTTTTTTATAAAATTAAATCTCCCTGTACATAATGATCTTCTTCTATAACTTACTCTGAAGAACTCATTTTCTGCAGTTATTGCCATGGTAAATTCTACTGTGAAATAATGCCCATTCAGAATACCTGAATTTATATACATGGCGTATTAAGAAATGCTTGACCAATTCAATTTTTTAAACAAAAAGAAATGGGAAATTAATAATAAATTTAGACCTAAAGACCAGAGTTGGAGTCGTAGCTCTGAGATTTATTCAGGGTAAATTTGGGATGAATAATTAATTTTTTCTGTCTCTTAGCTTCTTTATCTGCTGTAAAGATAAAAAGGGATAATAATTCCTGCCTTTACATTGTTATTCTCCAGCATTCAATGAGTTAAAGTATATAAATCATCCAACCTTGTCTGGAAGGTTATAGATATTTAACAGATGTTAGTTGGACCTGAATCTCAGAATGGAAGCATAGAAGTACTTCAGCGAAAAAGCTTAAAGTACTATTGTGTAAGACATTGACAAAAGAGAAGGAAAAAAATTATCTAATTTTATGCATTTAAGTGTTTGAGCTTCGGGATAGTTATATCCATTCCAGAACCTGATGGTTTCTCAAGATTGGGTTAAACCCAACCTTCTGAATCCTCTGCCAAAACTCCCCTTATCCCAAACCTCCAGTTATTAAAAAGTCGCCATTAAGAGTTGTGGGTGCTTAAACATACATGGCATATGGAGTGCAGTTTGTTTAGGAATGCAAATGAAGAAAGCATGTAGGACAGAAAGAACAGCCAGTGTTTTATGGTTCCATACTTGAATTTATTAGCAGGAAAACACTTCCTGAGTAGCTGAAATGCTTACTAAAAAAGTGGAATTGGCTATTGCAGTAGACATAGTTGTTTATCTTTTTGTATATTTCAAGAATCCAGAAACAGAATCTGGAAACTCTGGAGGATGAGATACCAAGCTGTTAGGTCTTTCCCTCAACAGTAATTTGCAAGGTGGAAATAGGGGTAGAGACTTAATCTTTTGAAGAGCCAATTATGATATGCATAACAAGATACACCATGAATTGGACCAAACCTACAAGAAGACACAGCCCAGCTATAAATGAAGGAAGGGCAGCAGAACTCATACAGCCACAATATACAAAATTGTACCATATCTGATCAACTAACAACTCTGACTACATTATCTAAAATAAAACTCAAAGAGATATGGGAACATATTGAGAATATTGTTACTCCCAAATGATTACAGATCCACCCAACTGTTAAATCCAAGCCAAGAGCATTTTGGAAAAGTAATCCCAGGGCTTTGTCTGGCTTTTCCCAACTGTGTTCAAGTTCTTACTGGTCAAAATTATTGTAAGGATTGAGAACTTCAAGCTGACGTGGTAAAGTGTGAACACATTTCAGTTCATGCATACTAACCTTGCATATAGCTTACAAGAAGGGTGAGAAATGTACTCCCTCTTGGCCAGAGCAAAGAGTAGAAAGATTTGAGGGAGACAGATTTGCGCTTGGACTTTGTATTCATTTCCTAAGGCTTCTGTACAAATTACCACAAACTGAGTGACTTAAAACAACACAAATTTATTTTCTCATAGTCGTAGAGGTTAGAAGTCTGAAGTCAGGATGCTGGTGGGACTCCTCTGTGTGCACCAGGTGAGAATTTTCCCTTGCCCCTTCCAGCTCCTGGTAACTGTAGCTTTTGTGAGGCCTGTGGCAGTACAATTCATTTCTGCCTCTGTCTTTACAAGCTTCTTCCTTTGTCTCTCCTCTCCTATCTTTTCTGCTTCTGTCTTTTATAAGGACACATTTCATTGGATTTAGGGCCCATCCACTAATTCTATGAAGATCTCATCTTTAGATCTTTAACATAATTACATCTGCAAGACACCATGTATTAGTCTGTTCTTACACTACTATAACGAACTACCCAACACTGGGAATTTAGAAAGAAAGGAGTTTAATTGATTCACAGTTCTGTATGGCCGAGGAGGCCTCAGAAAACTTACAATCATGGTAGAAGGCGAAGGGGAAGCAAGGCACCTTCTTCACAAGGCAGCACAGGGGATAACTGAATCCAGGAAGAAGTACCAAACACTTATAAAACAATCAAATTTCATGAGAACTCACTATCACAGGAACAGCATGGGGAAACCGCCCCCATGATTCAATTACGTCTACCTGGTCTTTCCCTTGACACATGGGGATTATGGAGATTATGGGGATTACAAATCAAGACAAAATTGTGTGTGGGAACACAGCCAAACCACACCCCCCATTTCCAAATAAGGTCACATTCACAGTACTGAGGACTAGGATTTGGGCAGAACTTGATTGAGCCACTACTCAGTCCACTATAGATATTAAAATTTTGTTTGGCTGAAATACAACAGAAGTGAATTCAGTCACTGATAAGAAGAATGAGACAGATTTATGTATAGGTGCCTCAGAACTAGGATGCTTCAAAACTAACCACTCCTGACTCCACCCACATGGACAGTTGTTCAACCAGAAAGCTCTTTCTTCACTCCCTTCAAATATAGCAAAAATCACATACCAGCTTATAAGCAGTCTTTGCCACCTATTTGTCCTTTCTTTTCTCTAACGTGATACAAAATAACACACCTTTCAAAGTGAAATACCCTCCCTGGCTTCTTTGTTTACAAATTTGTATTAATTGTTTATTCTCATCATTGTATTAGTGACAGTGATATGCTTGCAGCCTAATTCAGGTGAAATAGTTTTTCCCCAGATCACCACGTAAATAGCTATCTATTTTGAAACAAAATGTTGTGTATAATATATCGTATAATGCCTGGCTGATAAAAGTTATCACTTAAGTTGAAATCAGAAGCAACTTATAAAAAGCATGGCTTTCTGAATTAAATAAAGAGAAGCAGAGTGTTTTGAAAAGACCATAGTACTGGTATCAGGCATTTCTGGGTCCAAATCCAATTTTTTCTACGTATTAGCTGCAAATTTCTAGACAGTTCTCCAACTTGCTGGACTACCTGACTTTTCATTTATAAAATGGATCTGTTAATACCTATTTCCTTGTGTTCTATGAGGGTTATAAAAATACAGTGTCTGGCATATAGCAGGTATGTATAGCTATAATTATCCTAAATAATTCTTTTGGCAAAGCTCTATATAACAACTGCTATGGAAACTGGCTTTCTTACCTGAAAATCTGAATTTTAAGTTGCTCTCAAACGTCAACAGAAGTACTTTGTAAAACTACCATTCCTTCTTGCCATTCTTATAGTTTTGACAATTTTGAGACACATATACCAGAGAGAATGGCCACCTGTCATTTGCACTTGCTGGCTTTGCATTCTCAGGCCACCAAAATGATGCTTTAGATATGGGGAGGTCTCATTACAATATATGCTCAAGGTTTATTCCAACTCTCAGATTCTAAATTATTCTGATTGCCCAAGGCAAGTGATCTGACCTCTTCAATATCTCTTACATATTGCCAGTGAAATAATCTCTCCACTAATAGTATCTTCTTTTGGTTTTAGTGTTGATCAGCATAAACCTCATAATTGTAATGTGTTTTATCCACATAGATGTCACTTTATCTAATTAGTTTGAAAGGCTTTGATTAGTATCATTGATGCATTAAAACAAATAAATGAAAAAATATTTTGAATGATCAAGCACTTAGTGTCAATGAGGGAATTGGGCCAAAATTTAATAATATGTTTTACTTTGAAAAATCATAAGTTGTCAATTAGCTTATCTCTGTAGTTATAGGTTTTCCATAATATCCTGTGCAGTCACAGGAGCTAGGCCATAGTTTGCCCTGGGAAAAGCCAGGATTGGAGATAGAATCAGTAACAAGGCAGGCAGACCCTTGATTGAACATGAAGAGTCAAAAGCAATTCATCAGGATAAAATAAAATTACATGCCTTGACAATCTGCAAGTGGCTTAGTTCATGATATGACTTGGCATGGTAGGCCTACTGCACTGGAAAGAATATGAGATTATTAATTCGACATGTCCATAGAACAGACTAGGTATCAAAGATGAAAAAGAGCAAAGTTTACTACTATTGGTAAGGGGAGGATATCTCGTCTAAGAAAAATGATTATCTATTTGGAGACCCTAGAGATGGGCAACAAGAGGCAGCTTGGCCCATGGATGGCTCTGGATAGCGTAATGGGGGATACTAAGGTTACGGCAGGTGGGACATAGATATGGGCATTTTGCACCAACCTAATACACCAAGAAAAATGGAGGATGGAGATGTGTGGTCAGCATTTAACACAGGTAAGAATATAGTTTTCAGGAAATAATTCAATGAGTTAAGAATTCAACTTAACTGTTCAAAATAATTCTGCCATTTATTGAGTGCTTACTATACATCTTAGAAGGATGATGCAGAAGCCGGGATAATACCCTCAGGCCAGAGAGAGAGGCTTAAAGCTGCTTCCATGTGCTCAACTGCGAGTAAAATATGAACTAAGCCTGTATCTGTCTTGGTTACGTTTTTAGAGGGAGAGGGAAAGGGAGATATCAGGCATCTATAAAAGTGCCTCATATATTATATGCCTTTAAGAATACTTGTTGAAAATAGCATCCTCTGAAATGTACTCAGAAATTTTCTTTAGTGATTTCTAATATTAAAATAAAAATAGATCTCAGGATGAAGGTGAGAAAAATAACATCTAATCTCACAGATTTAGAAACTGAATTTCAATCATTACAGACCAATGGCCTGTCTTCTAGATTGTGGTCATTTCCTACCTGTAATAGCAAGTACCTAATGTCAGGTAGCCACAGACATGTCTTCTTTACTCACCTATGGCCACTTAAAACGTCGTTTTCCCACCTTTTCTTATTGTAGCTAGTTCTATCCTGCCTTGCCCCACTTCTTAGAACTAAATGCCAAATGTCAGGTGAAAACTGGTTCAAGGACTGGAAAAAAAGGACCCAGTAGAGATACATACAATGATCCCTTGTGTGTGTGTGTGGACCAAGAATGGGACCAAAATTAACTTCTAAGGTCTTCTAGGAAACATGTAAAGGAAAGTTATTATTTAGATTTGTTTGCCTTTCAGACTTTTTAAAAATAACTTTAGTTCAAAGATGAGAAATAGTGAAATTTTAGATGGGATAGGCAACACCCAAGACAATATCCAAACAGAGAGACTGGCGATGTCATAGGCACCTATAGGCCTGTAATGACTTGTCTCTGAATAAACTTGAGAAACAGAAAATTCTTGCTCCTACAGTAGCAGCTTTTGCTACAGTATCAAATTTTCCAAACTCCCTTGGCCTTGTTTCCTAATCTATGAAAGAAGAAGGCTGAACTAGGCAATCTAATGTTATTTGCCACAGTAACACTCTGACACTCAATGAGTGTTTCTTACATGCGTGGTCCTTTCTCTGTTGCACTCTTCATTTTTATTTATTCAACTCTAATCTGTACGTGCTCTACTCTTTCACTATGGGAAGTGTGTTTTCAGAAGGCTAATTGTCCTATGTGTATCAATCTGAAGCTGATTTCTGCAGTGAACATCTGTTGCCACAGGTAAGAGGCTGTGGTGAATCTCTGCCTCTCAAACATGTGTTAGTCTGTGTGCACCAGGCAGGGGAGTGAATGGGAGAATCGCCTGCAAAAACTGAAATTCCCTTAGGAAAAATGGCTAATGTATGCTGAGCTTAATACCTAGGTGATGGATTGATAGTGCCGCAAACCACCATGGCACACATTTACATATGTAACAAACCTGCACATCCTATACATGTACCCCAGAACTTAAAATAAAAATAAAAAATTTTAATGCAAGAGGAAAAGAAGACTGAAATGGTTGAAAAATTATTAAATATCTCCAAGAAACATCCATAAATAGAAAAGCAGAAGACACAGACTCAAATACTCAACCAAGCAAAATATGAAAAAGGAGAAAAAAGTCCTTGTCTCCATGTTCTTTGTCTCCTCCAGAACCATCTTCTCCGCTGGAGAAGAGAATCAAGGGGAAGTTTGCACAGGGTTCAGGCTGAGAGGGTGAAAAGGGTGCTAGATTCTGTAGTGGGGAAAACAAAGTGATTTTCAAGGGTCAATACTAACATTTAGATGACTAATACAGCTTTGTGTAACTTAAAATAAAAAGTACTTGAAAAAATCAAGAGTTAAGTTTGAAGTAGGCGTTGTTATGGGGCCTCAGAAAAACTATCAAAGCTGGAATAACATTTGACTTCTACAAATTAAAAAAATCACATAGCAGAAAACCTTCATAAGTGCAGAAACCCTTCATAAGGACAGAAAGCCTTAAATCATCTTAACAATAGTATGAATGACACTTTTTCAATCACTAAAAATATCTGTTTCATGACTCCTTGTACCAGCCATTGCTTGGTGCTGGGAATAAAAAATGGACATAAATAGATATGGCCTCTCTTCTCATGACCCTTATAGTTTGATGAGGTAGATGGATATTGACAAAAATTTAATTTTACATTAAACTTGGATCGGTGCTAAGAACAGAAAAGCCAGAGCACTATGAGATAGTATTACAGAGAAATGTAACCTAGTAAGCAATATTAAGGATTAATTTCTTTTAAAAAAATGATGAATTAAGACCTGAAGAGCAAATAGTAACTAATGAGGAGAAGCGGAGCAATCAGTGCTCCATTCAGAAAAACAGCATAGGTTAAAGCCCTGTGGAGGAGAAATTAGGGGGCTTGTTGAAGTTGAAGACTATTATACCTGAAATATGCAGCTGAAGTGGAGGTCTATGGTAGGCTATGAGGAGGAGAGAAATATTACACAATTAAATTACAGAAGTAAGTGAGGGCAAAGCATGACAGACTCATGGGCCATGGTGAGGAACCTGATCCTTTTTCTAAGACTTGTAAGAAGTGCTTTTAACTGAAAGTGGAAGGAACAGGGAAGTTTTGTTTGTTTTGGTTTCTGTTTTGGTAACATGATCAGGTTTACTTTTAAGATAAAATATTTTATTCTTACATGTAATAAAATAAAATATATATATTTTAAAAAATCTCCTGTGTGGAGAACAAAAGGGATAATTGAGAATTATTGTAGACATAGCACTTAGGGGAGTGGAAGTGGTAGAAATAAAAAGAAATGCTGGAAAAATGTTAAAGATGACTTAAGGGAGAACGGCAAAACTAGATGAAATAAGGTGCAACTCACTGTGATTTTTTTTTTTTTTCGAAGAGGGATATACATGGGGAAAACAATTGGTTCAGCATGGGGCATGTTAATCTTGATGGACTCCTGAAACATTAAAAAGTTTTTCCAAATAGGCTATTGGGAGCTCAGAGGAAATAGCTACCCCAAATACTGTGGTAAAAAATCTTAGGGTGGTTTGTTCCCTCCAAATCTCATGTTGAAATATAATCCCCAGTTTTGGAAGTAGGACCTGGTGGGAGGTGTTTGGATCATGGGAACAGATCCTTTATGAATGACTTGGTGCTATTTTCATGGTAATGAGTGAGTTTTCCTTCTATGAGTTCACAGGAAAGCTGTTTTTTTTTTTTAATCAGCCTAGCACCTCCCCCCTCTTTCTGTGGCTCATGCTCTTACCATGTGAATCACCTGACCCCCCTTCACTTTCTGCCATGATTGAATGCTTCCTGAGGCCTCAGCAGAAGCAGATGTCAGCACCTTGCTTCCTGTACAGCCTACAGAACCGTGGATCAGTTATATCTCTCTTCTTCATAAATTGCCCAGCCTCAGGTATTTCTTTATAGCATTGCAAAAATAGACTAGTACAGGTGGAGAATATCACCTACGAAGAGACATTGAGTAAGGGGAAGGAGGTCATAGGAGCAAAGCTTGAGGAATTCCATTAATTACTACATAGATGAAGATGAGTCTGCAAAGAAGAGCGATAATTAGCCAGAGAAGCAGAATAAAAATCATAAGCATGAAGCATCATAGAAATCAAAGGAAATACTGTTTTAATAACTGCCAGAGCTTCTGAAAGATCAAATAATGTAAGTCCTGAAAATTAATGGGGCTAAAGGAAATTAATAGTATGGAAGTCACAAGTGGCAGAATGAGAATGTTTTTTAATGGAATGATGGGGGTAGGTGTCAGACTACATTGAATTAAGGATAAAATCATAGGTGAAGAATGGGTGTAAAATATAATCATAATAATATATTGTAATAAGAATAAGGGAAAGGAGAGAGATAGGGTGGCAATTGAAGACAAATATGAATTTCAGAGAGGGTATATTTTTATTTGCTTGATTTTTCATTTTAGAGCTTAAAGCTTATTTATAAGCTGATATTAAAAATTTAGATTATAGAGAGTAATTAAATATACAAGAACATAATTTAAGTGATTTCATGGCATTTAAAAACTTCAGATGAAAGTTGATTATGGACACAACATCGGATATAACCAGTAACTATCAAAAACAAAGCAAACAAAACAAAACAGGAACAGGTGTTTTAATATAAGGGTGACAGTGGTAGGGACAGGAGGCAGGCAAATTCTGGGCAGAAGAGGGTGGGTCCCAGCGAGGCCTGCATTCTCAAGCCGACAAGCCTGAGACCATGGCCCAAAGTGAGAACTTGCATCCCTGTTTTCCCACTCGAATGTTGCTTTTTCCAAAACCACCCATGCTCCTCCTCCCGACCCCATCCTGTGCCTACAAAAACCCAAGACTCATCTGGCAGAGTGGAAAAGCAGCTGCATGTCAAAGACTATGGTTGGATGTCAGAGAAAAGCAGCTTGACTTCAGAGGGACAGCTTGATGGCATAACTTTGAAAAAGAATCTGGAGTTTAGGGGAAGATTACCTTCCCTCCTGTCTGCTTTTCAGCTCCCCTTCCCACTGAGAGCCACCTCCATCAGCAATAAAATCCCCCACATTTACCATCCTTCAAATTGTTCATGTGACCTCATTCCTTCTGGATGCCAGACAAGAACTCGAGAACCATGAGTGTGGATGTAAAAGGCTGTCACACTGACTCTTTGCCCTCTTGGGCAGAAGGCAGCCATCTCATGCAAAAACGCAGCGGGTCCACTGAGCTGTCAGCACTTAAGCCAACTGCAGACGGAAGAGCTACAAAGAGCACTGTAACACTCCCGCTGGGGCTTCAGGTGTTGGAAGCATCCCCCCACCGCAAGATGCTGCTGCAGAGACAGCACAGAATTAACTCCTGCTGGTGCCCCAAAACATTCACCCCAGCTCCTGCACCTGCTCACCTGCACGCCTCCTCCCATGAGGGGTGGAACGTACTAGGTCCAGTGAGAGGAGTTCTGCCAGTGCCAGCATGGCCGGCTGACTTCAGCACTTGTGTGCTCCAGTCCTCACCTTGTTTGCTGGCGTGCTACCGTCTGCAAGGAGTTGAGAGCTGTGGGCTGAGTAAACAGGGCACCCCCTTTATGAGTCCTGTGAAGGGATCAGGGAAATACCTGCTTCAATAGCCTCACTTGCTTTAGAACTACCCAGGTCATTGGTGGCCTGTGAGCTACACAGGAAGTGTAGTGTAGTGTAGTGTAGTGTAGTGTAGTGTAGTGTAGTGTAGTGTAGTGTAGTGGTTAGGATACAACCTCTGGACACAAACTGCTTAGTTTAAAATCCCAGTTCTGCCACTTACTCGCTATGTGATTCAAGTCAAACATAACCTCTTCATGCCAGAATTATCTTTCCAGTTAAAATGGAGTTATAATAACATGTACTGCATATGGTCATTTTGAGGCTTAAATATTATACACACACACACACACACACACACACACACACACACACATACATATATATATATATATACTTTTTAGACGTATCCAGTAATATGATAGTAAGCTCTATAAATAAGTATTCGAAATTATTATGTGAGTAACATTATCCTGAAATTTTCAGTAGAACAATTCTATGTGACATAAACTAATGTTTATTTTGGTCTTTTTTTTCAATTAGGTTTTTCTTGCCCACATTTGAGAAATGGGGCAGCTGTGTATATCATCCACATTCCATACGTGAATGCCTCACTTAAGAATTTTAAGGTCTTCAAGCCCACCAACCACACTGCAACAATCCATTTCATTTACTCTGTGCATCTGTACAGATTGCTAGATTGCTAGTTTATGCCAGGCATTACAGTGATAAAATAAAGGTGGATATGACACAGTCCCTTCCTTGAGTTGCAAAATGAGGGAGACATAGGCATAGTGGAAAAAAACTGGCAAAATTTTACAAAAGAAAAATGAGTCTGTGGGTACACGAAGAATTGAGGGCACCAAATGGAGAGAGTGACCATCTACTGTAGCTTCTTTCCTGGACAACTCAGGTCTGCTTCATAGTACTACTGATTCTGGCTTAGTTGGATGGGTAACAACTCGTCTGCATTCTGTGAAGCATGGATCTAACAGAGACCTGAAGGTAGCATCAAATGGTGAAGCCAGATAAACTAAAACTAGATCTCTCGGTCCTGTCTGTGCATTAGAATTATCTGGAGAGCTTTTTAAAAGTATTCATATTTAGGTCTTCCACCAGAATAATTAAACCAGAATTCCAGGGATGCAAGGTCAGTCATCAGTATTTTTTAATACAGTTGGAATTAATGGGCAGCTCAAGTAGAAAACCACTGGTCTACAGTGTCAAGTCAAAGGATAAAGGCACAGAGGCAGAAAAGAAGCATGTGCACATCATAGACCCTAGCTACCCAAAGTGTGTACCATGAACCAACAGTGTCAGCATCATCTTGGAGCTCATAGAAATGCATAATCTCAAGGCTCACCCCACTCCATTCTACAATTTCACAAGTTTCTCTATAATTCCTTTGCACATTAAAATTTGAGAAGCTCAGCCATAGATTTTGATAATTATAATCACATCCTATCTGTTCTCCCTGCTTCTACCCTCACTCTCTGGAGTGTATATTGCTGAGCTTATATTGTTGAGGACTAAGTATCTGTAATATCTGAGCTTACCTGAATTGCTATAAAAAGAATTATCTAGATTGCCATTAAAAGTACAAAACCACATGCTGCTGAGAACAGATATCAGAAAGCAGACAATGTTGAACCAGAAATCATGGGTGGAGAAACTGCCCTTTAAATGCTGAACCTACCTAAAAAGATTACCATATTTCAGCAGCCTAAGACCAGGACTTACATCAGTTTTAAAATCAGGGCAGCAATGTGGGCAATAGCACACTTGTAACTAAAGTTCTGTTCTCCCCTTCTGCCTCCTTATCAAGATGACAAATTGTAACCCATACTGGGACAATCAGAAATACATCTAATATTCTTTTAACTCATTCTTGGATTGGTGTTAAAATCCAGTAATGTACTTGGGTGTGAAGGAAGATCTGCTACAGAAGCATTGCTTTAATTATTGGAGGACCTTATGCTAAAATGAAAGACCTCTTCAAGAATTGGGTTCCTGTCAGCCAAATGGGAAAAGCACTTGAAAATAACTGTCTTTGGAATTGGTGTTGTACACTGATTAAATTCTTCTAATTTTAAGACTATAGCAAATCCATAATTTACTGAGTAATGAACCTGAAGCCAAAATTAGCAGAAATGTCTGTTTGTTCTGAACCATAGAATTCAAATATCCAACTATTTTTATGTCAAAAATTGGAGTAGGGAGTTCAGAAGTTTCCTGAATGTATCAACTAAAAGTGATATTTTAAGACACAATATTTTCTTGTTATTTAGTTCTTAATCATCTGCAAAACTTTTAAACATATTTTCCCACTTAATCCCTACAATGTCCTTATAGTATATGAATAACTTACAATCAAGTTTTTGCTGCAAAAAAAAATCTGAGATTCAGAACACATCTGGGGTTAAACAAAATCTCATAACAGTTTTGGTTAGATCCATGTCCTTGCTATATCTATACCAGAACCAAACCATTTGACACCAAAATTCAAACCCACTCCATGCCATTAAATGATTTCTCTAATGCTTTGATTAATCATATTCTTGAGAATTGGAAACATTTCTTTTATTTCTGTTGCCCAAACAGTTTGAAAAAAAGCACCAGAGGTTCTGATCAACTGGCTTCTATATTTTGCAACTGGCAAAGAGTTCCCAACTTAATTCTCCCAATTCCCTTAAGAAAGAAAAAAGCAGTGTCCTCAAAGCATAATCCCAATTCCATTCAAAGGAAATCCTATTTTGTTTGTTGCTTATTGACAGAGCCTGAGTGCCTTCTCAAGTCAAATTGATTCCCAAACAAATCAGAGTAGCTTTTGTTTACAGCAATGAATGCTGTGCAAAGAGAGAGAGTCTCTGTTGGCCCTGCGTTTCAAGCAATTAGTCCGTCACAGTCAGGATTTATGGTACTATTTTAGCCACCAGCTATAAATATAGAAGAGGCCTGTTTTTCTTGTTGTTGTGATTGTTTGTTTGTTTGTTCTGATTTGAATTGAGCACTGATTAGCATAGAAAAATCAGCTCATAAAATGAATGCCAACATTTAAACAACAATTACAGAGACGCAATTAAAACTTAATGTTGGGAGATTTTTTTACCCTACGGGAGAACATCTGCCCAACAGCCAGGTGGGTACACGTGAATGGTGTAAGAGGAAGACTGCCTGCTAACCTCATTTTCAAGGGGGAAATCTATAGTACGTGAAGGTCACACGAGAGTGTTGTTTTGTCCTGAAAGGAGAGATTGAGGCAAGGGCCAAATAATGTGGACATATTTTAATTTTGAATCCATTAAAAATTAAAAATTGTCTCTGAGTATAAAAAGAGAAATTAACATAATTACTCCATTTCTATCCAATTAGAGAGCATCTGCACTGTATTTATATGTGGATTCTTTCCCCACCTCTGGCTAAACTTCTCAACTTAGGGAAGGTAGTCAGTCCCTACCCTTGACCTAGTGTTATCTTATTTTTATTTTCTTTAGTTTCTGTCCTTCATGATGTTATCTTTACAAACTTCCTCACATTCTTTTTGGGATGAATACAAAATCAAACCATCATCTTTCTTTTTGAAAAAAAAAAAAAAAGTGTTTTCTGACAGACTGGCTGTCTGTCAGAAAAATGACCTCTCTAATGCTGTCTGTTCTCCAAATCTAAGACTTTGTTATATATTTGTGCTGGGAATAAATGATATGGGAAGCTAAAAGACCCCAATTTAATTCTTTTGAGAGAATTACCCTAGAGAAAACACTATCCACCCAGATGATTCCTCTGGCTTGAAACACCTGGAGACAGAAATTTCATCTTCTATATTTACATATGCTTACCAACTAGCTCAGTGTTTAGTTCAATATATCTCATTAAATTTTTTATTAAATTGAGGAATTGCAGGCAAAATGGTAAAATGTCTACTGCATGGTGCATGCTCAAATAACCTGTCCTCAGGAAAATTTATGTGAAATGGTAACTTTTAGGTTGAGTTTCTGGGCATTTTGAAACTCTGAAATTAGTATTAACTGAAACCGTGAGATATCAAAGTTACTAAGGCATTGATCTTTTTAATAAAAATTTTAGGCAGCAGCAAGGAGTAGGAAATATAATTTCTGATTGCATAGAAGTATTCCATACTGAGCTGGACACAAATTCTGGCTCATACACAGTAGAGTAATTAAATGCACAGGCTGACAGACTCGGGTTTGAAATTAAGTTCTACCATTTATTACTGTTGTTACTGTGGGCAAGTCATTGGAACCCTCCATGATATACTTCCCTCACCTATAAATTGGAAGAAATAATAATACCTAGACTATAGAGTTGTGGTGTAAGTGTTACAAAGGGAAGAGCTTACTGAAATGCTTGCACATGTTATGTAAGCAATAAATATTAGCGGTGCTGGTTTTCTCCTCACTGAGTTTGCTCATAGGCTTAAGTCACTTTTTGGGTCACCATGAGTTTATCTTGCAGGACATTCCTTGCCCACACTCTTTGGCACATCATTTTATCACCCTACTGCATCGTTCTCATGATCACACAAGTAGTTTATAATAGCTCGCATTTCTAAATCTTTCGTCTAGTACCCGATGACCCCCTCTAGCTACAATTCTACTTTGCAGATGCTCTGTATAGTAAACTCCTGTGAGCTATCACACTATTCACTACTGTTCTCTTTCTCTCTCTCTTTCTTTCTTTCTTTCTTTCTTTCTTTCTTTCTTTCTTTCTTTCTTTCTTTCTTTTTTTCTTTTTTTTTTCTTTCTCTCTTCTTCCTTTCTTTCCTTTCCTTTTTTTTGAGATGGAATCTTGCCCTTGTTGCCCCGGCTGGAGTGCAGTGGCACAATCTCAGCTCACCACAACCTCCCCCTCCTGTGTTCAAGCTATTCTCCTGCCTCAGCCTCCCTGTAGCTGGGATTACAGGCATGTGCCACCATGCCTGGCTAAATTTGTATTTTTAGTAGGTTTCTCCATGTTGGTCAGGCTGATCTTGAACTCCTGACCTAAGGTGATCTGCCCGCCTCTGCTTCCCAAAGTGTTGGGATTACAGGTGTGAGCCATGCACCTGGCTGTAGTTCCCTTTTTCTATTAACCCACTTCCATTTGGCCTTCATCCCCATCACTCTGCAAAAGCCACGTACGTGTCAAGGTAACTAATATAGCCCTCATCTTTTCAAATCCATTGGTCAATACTCAGTCCTTATCTTATTTGATCTCTTGGAAACATTTGACACAGTTGGTTATTTATTCTTTCTTAAACCCTTTAGTCACTTGGTTTCAGGGAAATTCCTTTCTTCTAGTGTTTTTCCTTTCTCATTGGCTGCTTCTCAGTTTTACTTGCTAGGAATGTCTCCTCTTCCCTAAATGTAAACTTTATCAGACCCCAGGCATTTCCCTCTTGTAGCTACATATACTCATTCACAAAATAATTTCACCTGATTCCATAGCTTTAAATACATTTTGTTTGCTGATTCCTTCTGCATTTGTATTGCTGTCATTGCCCTCTTCCCTGAGTTGCCACTAACATATTCAAGTGGCTCAGTACCTCTACTTAGGTTTCCAATAGGTATTAGAACTTTCTCATGTCTTGATTTTACCCTGAAGCTTCACTCAAGTTTTTTCAGTAAATAGCATCACTCTTCATCCATTCAGTCAGGGAAAGGGAAAAATTCTTAAAATACAAACTATTTCTTGTGTTCTCCTTCTTTCTTGGGCATCATCTTACTGATTTAGCACCACCCACATTGACTGTCTTGCTGATCCTCAACTATACAAAATAGTTCATCTCAGAATCATGACTGTTGATAATCCTTTATCTTTGATGGATTATCCTTTTGCCTTTGATGGTCCTTTTGCCTTCCTGAGATGACCTTTTTCTATATCTTCACAAGTTGTGCTCCTTCAACCACTCTAAATGTCACTTCTTTAGACAGGTCCTTCCTGAACACCTTATCAAATAGGGACTCTACCATCATTTATTTCCCCTGACTGTCTTACAATTCATTGCATAGCTTTATTTTATTATTTTTTAATTTTTGGTAATTGTATCATCAGTGTATTCAGATCACATATCAGACATTGATTCCGATTCTGGATACTTGGGTTTGGCCCCCAAAATTTCTTTCCCCTATATTAGGTTCTCAGTTCTAAAACTTTTGCAAAGTTCTAGAAATTTTGCAAAGGAAAATTTTAAGCAACCTCAAAGAACTTAGCAGAGACAAATGAGGTACTAGACCTTCAAAGAAATAAGAGTCCTTAAAAATACCAGAGACCATTATTTTAGGGTCCTAGAGATACACGTCTTAGGCAGGAGCAAAGTAGAGATAGATAGGGCTTTTTTTTTTAAGTCAAAAATGAATAGTGCACCAAGGAAGAGGAAAAAAAGAAAAAAAAAACACATTAGAAACAGACCTACGGATGGAGTTATCAAAGGTTTTTAAATTGTGATTAATATCAACAATAAAGTAGATGACAAGAAATAGTAATTCACAGAGAACTGGAATCTGTAAATATAATCAAATTGAAACTAAAAATTAAAAAATAAAATAACTAGAATTAAGAATGGAATGGATGGATTTTACTACAGATTGAATATAGTGAAAGAGACAATTAGTGAAGAGATAGATCAGTAGGAAATATCCAAGCTGAAGTACAGAGACTAAACAGAATAGAAAATACCAAAAAGAAAATATAATAAATTTATGAAACAGAGCAGTTCTAGAATGAGATGAGAAAGCAAATGCAGGAGACATAAGATTTAAATATGTAATGACCAAAAATCTTCAAAAACTTATAAGAAAACATTAATATATTGAATACAAGGGCAGCTATAAGTACAAGCAAGATAAATACAAATAAGTAATTCCTAGTTATAACAGTAAAAATGTTAAGATATAAAGACCAAACTTAATAAAAGCAAACTATGTAAAATAAAATATATAATACTTTAAAGGATCAATTTAAAGTAAAATGATTTACCACTGATTTCTCACAGAAACATGTAAGCCAGGAGACAACAAAGTGACAGACTTTAAATATTAAAATATGACTGTCGATTTATTCAACATTCAGTAAAAATATAATAGTGAAATACTTAAAAAGTAACAGTGATATAAGGACATTTCCAGAAAAAAACTGAGAGAATTTGTAGACCTTATACTCACTCTAAAGGAAATACTAAGGGGAGTATATTCAAGCATAAGAAGAAATACTAAAGCAGTAAGAAAATTAAATCCAGATGGAAATATGAACATGAATGAAGGATTATAGAATGATATAGTTAATATGTAAGTAAATCAAAATAGATATTGCTGTCTTAAACAATAATACTACAAATATTTGTATAATTAAAATGCATGAAGACAATAACAGAAAAGCAAAAGGAGGGTAGAAAGAGTTAAAGTGCTCTAAGGTCCTAGAAAATGTATTCATTTGTAATAAATTATGATAATAAGCCAAAGGTGATTCATGTCATGTCTCAGAGAAAGCACAAATTAATGGTAAATTATTTAGTATAAATAACAAGGAGATGTTTAAATAACAAGGAGAAATAAAGTGATAAAATATTTGATCCAAGAAAGGGCAGGAAGTGAGATAAAATGAAACATTATACATACAAGAAAAAAATTTTTAAATGTAAGATAGTAAATATAAAGCCAAATATATTAGCACTTATGTTGAAAGTAAATGTCTCACAAAGTGTCAATTATTTTAAAAAGTGGAAAATAATAAGGGCAGGTGAGAATGTGAAAAAACTGGAATACTCATATACTGCTTGTGGGAATGTAAAGTGGTACAGCTGTTGCAGAAAAACAGTTTGGCCATTCCTCAAAAAGTTAAACAGAATTACCATCATCTAGCAAGTTCACTCCTAGGTATACACACCAAATAATTGAAAACAGGTATTCAAACAAATACATGTACATCAGTGTTCATACCAGCACTACTCAGAATGGCCAAAAGGCAACCCAATTCACAATATCCAAAACAATACAAATGTCTATCAGTTAATGAATAAATGTGGTATATCTATACAATGGAATATTATTAAGACGTTAAAAAGGAATGGATTACTGACACATGCCACATTATAGGTGAATCTTGATAATGTTATGTGAAGCAAAAATGTCAGAAATAAAAGGTCACATATTATGTCATTTATGTAAAATATCCAGAATTGATAAACCCATAGGTATAGAAAGAAGATTTAGTAGTCACCAGTGTTTCTGGGCTCAAGGGATCCTTTGACCTCAGCCTCCAGTGTAGCTGGGACTACAGGCATGTTCCACTACACCAAGCTAAACAGATGCTATTAATAATTTGCTCAGAAAATAGACATAAACCAGGACTGTTGCAAATAACTGGAACTTTTGGCTACCACACCTGAATGGCCCCACATGACCTTGCCCTGCCTTTCCATATGCACTGTGCTTCAGCCTGTTTGGCCTCCCTGGTAACCCTGGAGCACACCAAGCATGCTTCTGTCTGGGAGCATTTGCACTGGTATTGTCTCTGCCCTTAATAGCATTTCTGTTAGATATCTTGGTGGCTTGCTCTTTGCTTCTTTCAGGTCTCATATTAAATGATACCTTAATACAGTTGCCTTCCCTGACTACCCCTCCAACCCATCTTATTCTCTATCGCCTAAACTTTCTTCATTTTCCTTATTGCATCTATTTGCGGAAGTTGGATGAGATCATAATACAAGGCTTGATTTACAAAGTGTGAATAGTTAGCCATAAAGGGGATGTTGGTACTGGTATAATGAGAACTTTGAAAATGTCAAAATGGTTTGTGTACAATTTAGTAAAAACTGTGGTGGTGTCTCTGACTATTTTTGATCAGGCAACTGAAATGATGGAAGTGTGCTTTAGGAAGATTAACAAGGTAAACCTGTGTTAGTGGAGCCCTGGGCTCTGAGCAGCTAGACCCCCAAAATGGAGTTCTGGAATTGTATTCTCATTGCCACACACTTGATTTCAAATATGGTTTATTCCCTTTCAGCTCTCCTGCCTTCTGGTTAGAGAATCTGGATATTAACATTGGTTTTAATATGCCTGAGTCCGCCACATTCAATAGTAGTAACTAATAAAGGGCCGTAGGATCCATAGAACCCCTTCCAATGAAGCCAGCCCTCTACAGCTGGGTCAGATCCTCCAATACAGTTTCCACTGTTACACCTTCATCCCCTCTTCCATATTCAACAATATGGTGGTCCCAGAGTGCCTTGCCACTGAACCAGCTTGAATTAAATCAGAAGTAACAGAGCTTGACAACACATCGAAATGAAAGAACAGGAAAAAGGGGGAATCATGAAGAATACCAAGTTTTCAATCCTGAGTAAGGAAGCATAATCATTCATTTGCATGGGTGGGAGAACCAGAGAAAAACTGATTATTTCAGATAAAAGCATAATGATTTTGAGGACATGGCAGAAACTTCAGGTTAAATACCTAGAAGATACCTAGAAATGTGGGGTTCAAAATTAGAAGTAAGTCTGTATTTGGGACTCAGGTTTGGAGATCATTTGTATCCATGTGATATTTGAAGCTGAAAAAGCAAGTGAGGTAGCAGAAAAGAAAAGTAGGAAGGAGCAAGCCATTTTTTGTGAGATATTAGAGTGAATTTCATCAGGATGATGAGGAAAACAACTAAGAGATGAAGCATACTATCTTAAAAAAAATCTATATATTTTTAAAGGAGACTTCATTTCTTATAAGGCATTACTGCCTGCAAGGTGACTATCCTGCAGACTTGGAAGTGTGCCTCTAGCCAAGACCAGAGACAGGTACTTTGAAGGAGGAGGGGATGGGGTAGGAACTTTATGCTAAATGGGTTGGCTAAATGTACATATTCAACAGGTTACAGAAGAAGCTATAAATGTTCATTAAGGTGGTCCTAACACATGCATATAAAACAAATATGCATATAACATATGACCCATTTTCACTTTGGGTAGAGACTTAACATTTAGATGTATCACAATTAGGCCTTATATATCCAAACATCTTTTCAGGACACAGAGGCACACAAGCGCACGACCTCTGTGAACCCACTACAACCAGACCTTGGTCTCTGGTTTTCTTATCTGGAAGAAAGTCAGTGAAATCAGTCTCTTGCCCAGTAAAAGATATAGTTGTGGCTAGTCAAACAGTGGTTCAGTTAGCATCTATGAGCTGGATTTATTGTAATTGTGTTAATATTGCTTATTTTGAGGCCAGCACTTGTTTAGCTGCCGGAGAAAAAGAAAAACCTTATGGAAGTTAGAACACATTATTTAACTAGAGGGGTGCATGACTTAACCCTTGTCTGGCATGGCCTTATATCCTGTTCATAATTCTTTTTTTTTTTTTTTTTTTTTTTTTGAGATAGATAGAGTCTCGCTCTGTCACCCAGGCTAGAGTGCAGTGGTGCTATGTCTGCTCACTGCAATCTCCTCATCGATTCAAGCGATTCTCCTGTCTCAGCCTGCCAAGTAGCTGGGATTACAGCTGCCACCACCACACTCAGCTAATTTTGTATTTTCAGTAGCAACGAGATTTCGCCATGTTGGTCAGGCTGGTCTCAAACTCCTGATCTCAGGTGATCCACCCACCTCAGCCTCCCAAATGTTGGGATTATGGGTGTGAGCCACCACACCCAGCCCGTGTTCATAATTTTGAATCTTATTGCTGCAAATATTATTTTCTATTAGCCTTATGATCTCTATTTTAACATTAATGTTTGTCAGTTGTTGCATCTGAACCACAAAAGGAAGGGGGTATAATGAGGCGTATCTGATCCCCCTTCCCATCATGGCCAGGAACTCAGTTTTAAGATTTTTCTGGGGTCCCTTTGGCCAAGTCAGTGGGGGACTTAGGATTTTATTTCAGTATACAAGAGAAAAGAGCAGCTCGTTTTAATAACATGTGAGTGGTGGATAGGCATAGACATTGGAGTAGAATCTCTGGAAGAGCTTCTGTAAGGTAGATGAGTAGAGTCACAAAACAATAGCATGATAATCCACTAAGAGGACCCAGGTGAGATCAATCTCTAAGGGGCTGAGATGACATGGTTTTATGATTATACTCTGTGTAACTATCTCAGATAGTAGAAAAAGCAAGCGGTAGGAGCTTACTCAAATTGTCATTTACGCCACAGGCTAAGAATGGATCTGGTATCTGCGGATTGACAGAGTCTACATGAGCTGTTAAGATGTAAGGAATTCTAGGGGATGAAGTGGCATTGAGCTGACAGCTCCATTGAGAAGTCCTGCCTTTTGTTCAAGTCCTGAAATAATCGCCCAGGTCAATAAAATCTAGCCATAAACTCAGAGTGAGGAAGTAATGGAATCACAGAGTATCAAAGCTGGCAGAAAGATAACTCTAATCCTTCTATAGATTTATTAAGCTGTTGATTGGGTGATTGAATGATTCAACAGGTCTTGAGCACAGACAATGTAGCAGGCATCATCCTCAGCCCTGGCAATGCAGATGAGGAAATGTAAGGCCCAGAGGGGTAAAGCAAGTTAAAGGAAGTTTCACAGGAAATTTGTGACAAAATCTCTTGAGTCTTATACCTGTTCTTCCACCCCTTTGTCCAATTTCTCACATTTCTAACTAAGTGCTAGTTTACTTTGTTCTCAAATACAGACTAATTTTTTTTGGAAGTCATTGGATATTGTGGCATGTTCTAATTTGTGCTGATTTTATAGCTTGTTTCATTTACTCAAAGCCCTTTTTCTTTAACTTTAATATAATAACATAAATGCAACTTGCTATTGCTTATACATGATAATAAGCATGACAGAAATAAAGTCATCTGAGGTTTTGTTTAAAAAAAAACGCTATGAAGACAAAGGCAGATATTCAACATTACAAATGAAATCATGTTCTGTTGCTATCAAATGTTCATTTAAATAGCATAAAATAGAAACCTGATTTTTTGAAGTTCTATTTTAGAAAGAGATTCATTTCTATCTAGCTGTGTCATAAAAGTGAGACTGGAGAACATCATTCTTTATACCTGAAACAAATAGAGAATGGCTGATTTCATTTCACTAAGAGCCAACTCATATGGGTTGACTCTATGAACAGTACAGGAAGGAAACTTTCTCATATGAAAACAATAATGATATTTTATTACATACAATAGATTCTTTGGGAAGTAGGTGTGCCTGCTTAGTACAATTTGATAAAATTTCTCCACCCCGACAATGCTGCATTGTTCTATTGTCAACTTGGTTATGCTGCGAACTGCATTTCCCAGAACTCTTCCCTGTAAGGTTCTGGGTTAGGGACAGACAGAGTTGAATGATTTCTGGGAGGAAGAAGTAAAGTGACAGTCATTATTACACTCTGAAGTGTATCATTGTTTAAAGGTAATGGGAGAAAGACACAGCGTGCTGGCAGATTTCAGTTTGGCTAGGCTCTTCTCTACTACACATCCAACTCTTTTCTTAACTGCTGTTCCTACAGTGGCAGGCATAATTCTAAGACAGATCCAGGGTTCTTGCTTGATGGTATATTCTTCCTGAAAAATGTGCTCCTCTTGAGTGTGGGTGGAAGCTGTGAATATGATAGCATATCACTCCCACATTTAGGCTCCTAATCAGTTGACTTTTAGGTAATCAAAAGGAAGCTTAACTGAAGTGAGTCTGACATAATCATAGGAGCCTTTAAAAGGCAGTGTCAAGAGGTCACTTTTTACTGGCCCTGAAGACACATTCTCCACTAGTTCTACAGGGACAATGAAGTCAATTCTGCCAAGAATTACATGAGCTTAGAAAAGACCACAAGCCTCAGAAGAGACCCCTGGGCCTGGCTGACACCTTGATTATAGCCTTTTGATACCCTATGGAAAGGAATGGGATAACATGTGCCCAGACCCCTGATCCATGGAAACTCTGAAATAATATGTGCTGTTTTAAACTGCTAAATGTATAGTAAATTGTAATGTCAAAACAGATAACTAATATATCTGCTAACCAAAAGAAATCTTAGGCCCACTATCAGATGCCTTGTTGCATTCACAGAGGCAGTAGCCAGGAAGAACAAATAACATTTACAGACTTCTTTACCATTCTGTCTTAAAGATCTTACTCTAACAATCAGATATTTCAGCTTCAGTATTCCCCTGAAACTTCCAGCTATCCAGCTTCTTCCATAATTGTTTGATGCCTCATTATTTGAATAGCTTTATCATTTTATAATAGTCATCATGCTCCTTCTTCCCTAAACAAACCTTGACTGATACAGTTATGGGTACCAGCAGTGGTACTAGGACAACAGAATCTTTTATTTTATTTTTTAAACTTTTATTTTAACTTCAAGAGTACATGTTCAGGTTTGTTACATAGGTAAACTTGTGTCAAGGGGGTTTGTTGTACAGATTATTTTATCACCCAGGGATTGAGCCTATTACCCATGAGTTATTTTTCCTGCTCTTCTTCTCCCTTCTCCCACATTCCACCAGCAATCCCATCACTGGGTATATACCTAAGTAAATATAAATCATTCTGTTATAAAGACACATGCATGCATATGTTCACTGCAACACTACTCACAACAGCAAAGACATGGAATCAACTTAAGTACTCATTAATGACAGATTAGATAAAGAAAATGTGGTACATCTTCATCATGGAATACTATCTAGATATAAAAAATAATAAAATCATGTCCTTTGCAGGGACACAAATGGAACTGGAGGCATCATCCTTAGCCTACTAACAATAGAACAAAAAACAATTTTCTGCATGTTCCCACTTAAAAGTGGGAGCTAAATGATGAGAACATATGGAAGCATAGAGGGAAGAAAATCTTTAGAATAGGAATCTAGAATTGGTTTTATGATCTGATTAGACTTAAGACTTAATTAGTGACATTGTTTCTAGTGTTAAAGAGCATATTGCTGGTCCAAGGTATTCAGTGACAAAGCTATATATCTATGGACAATCTGTATTCAAGCATCCATAGAAGGCAGTGTTCTGGGTGACCCAGTGGTTATTGCCATAAAAAATTTTAGTTAAAAAAAAAAAGGCATTTTGAAGTTAGTTGGTCAATTATAAGTTTATTAGAAAACTTGGAGAAAGAAACTGGTGATCTTTTTGCTTTAAATTCTCACTAGAAATTCCAATACAAAACAAAATCATAAAGCTTATATGCCTGTCCTAAAAAGAAATCTTATCTCCTGTAACCACAGGGACAAGATTTTTGAAAACCAAACCAAAAGTCTAATCCTGTATATGGCTGAAGTACAATGCAGATTGAATCTGTATACTCATAGAGCCTTTTATGTTAGGGCATGAGGCATTGATTGGGAAGGAACAAGATCTTGAAACTTTGGATGAAGACATTAAATGGGTAGATTCTAATGAAACTGAGAACATTACACCATGAAAATTCTGCAGAGCCTTCTTTTCCAGTAGAAGCAGACTGTGCCCCCTTGTCTGAGTAGATTTGTGTCCTAATACCTAAGCAATATGTGTTAGATTACCCTGAGATAGTTGCCTACAAAAGACTGCTAATCCCCTATAGGACCCACTCCCAGCATTGATTACTTCCAAATTTATAACTGGATTAAAGTCCTGGCAGGAAGCATGGGGTGAAATGCAAAACATGACCCATGAGAATGTTTCATACATGCCTAATAAATGCAAGATTTTCCCAATTTACACTGAAGTAAAAACTATCAAATGTTATGGAAATGAATCCTAAGGATGTTGGATCAGGGTAGAATGAATAATAGTTTGCATCAAGCTAAATGCATTGATACAAGTGCGTGTCGCAAAAACTTTAGATTTAGTGTGCTCACTTGAATGGCCTAGAGTAGCAGTAATAGTATGCCTGAATGGTGAACTAAAACTTAAATCCAGACATAGCCTATAATGAATATAATTGAAATGCTGGGACTGACTTTTTATCCTTTTTTTTTTTTTTTTTTTTTTTGCAACAAAGTTTCACTGTTGTTGCCCAGACTGGAGTGCAATGGCACGATCTCGGCTCACCGCAACCTCCGCCTCCTGGGTTCAAGCAATTCTCCTGCCTCAGCCTCCTGAGTAGCTGGGACTACAGGCACGCACCATCATGCCCAGCTAATTTTTGTATTTTTAGTAGAGACGAGGTTTCACCTTGTTGACCAGGATGGTCTCGATCTCTTGACCTCTCGTGATCCACCCGCTTCAGCTTCCCAAAGTGCTGGGATTATAGGCGTGAGCCACTGCGCCCGCTGACTTTTTATATGTAAAGAAAGGCAAAAATTTCTTATGTAAGTCTCACTGAACTATACCTCAGCCCTCCTAACTGCTGCCAGGAGAATCTTGTGACTCTCCCCTCACCAAGGCTTTGATAAACACATTAAAAAGGGAGCCCACACACACATTTGAACAGCTCTTTGGTGGCTGTTCTCTGTAGGGCAGGAATGATACTAGGGGCTGCTGAAATTGATCTGGACTCTTCATATTCAGAAGGAATAATGTGATTCTACAATGGCAGAAGTAAAGTATAAGCACTTACATATACTGGAAATAATGTGAATATATCAGTTAAAGTTCTATTACAAAAACAGAACCACTTGGTATGATATAGAATCTGAGATTTCTTATAGGAACTTGACCTATGTGCTTAGAAAAGCTACTCAACTAGTTTAGGTTTAGCTCTTGCTTCTGTATCTCTTGTAGGGCCTGAATCAAGAGTCAGAAAAGCTAAAGGAAAAGATCAAGTAGAAGCTGAAGGAACATCACTTCTGGCTGCTGTCCCGGAAGATGTACATCCGAGACCACAAATCAGAAATTGAAAAGAGGAGTTCAAGCCTGAGCTGGAGCTGAACATAAATTGACAGGTCAGCAACAGTGTGCATGAGTTACTACAGCACATGGTGCCCCAAGACAGTCCTTCTAAACATATACTGCTATGGCTGCTCCCTCTATTCTGCCTTCCAAATCTCATGCAAAATATTTCTAGAGAACACGAACACAAAACTACTTAAGAAATGGAATTCTGTGGAGTAGTTCCTTCTATAATGATAGGAGCCAAAGCAGTGTTTTTCATAATAATTGAACCCATTGAGATCTTCAGTCTCAGCTAATTGATTATGTCATCCTTTGGACTAAATAGAATGGCAGCAAATCAGCATCTAGCTTTTATTGGTGAAAAAAAGCTCTAGGTCAAAGAGAAATCTGTCTTTCATTGTCAAAACAGATTTGCAGCTTCAACTGGTTCCCAAACTTGAGCCAGTTTGCTAACCCAGACTTAGTTGAATGAAAAAGAAACCAGGTACCCTTAAGAAGGAATCCTATTACACTGCCAAAATTTACATACTTCAACTCTTTCTCCTGGTCTTCCTTAATGTGATGATTAACCATTTATCAGAGTGATTTGAATAGAAGAGGGAATATCTCGACCTTTCAGGAATTATTAAGACATTGGCTCTGAATCGACACTTATTTCTGAAGACCAAAAATGTCACTGTGTGTGCTCTACCAGTCAGAGTATGGGCTTATGGAGGTCATGTGATTATAAAGTTTTGACCTGTATGTATCTCACAATGAGTACTATGGGTCTCCACACCCAATCTATGTTTATCTTCTCTACTCCATAATACAAAGTTGGTAGCTCAGGAACTGGCAGTCTCTATACTGATTCCCAGACACATAAAGTGACGTCTATTATTATAGGAAAAGTCACATAGAAGCCATTAGAGTGGGCTCTGTTTACCAAAATAGTAAACCGAAGCAATGATATTCTTGGAGAAATTACAAATGCTATCGCCACCATAAAAGTGATCTAAAATGAAGAGGTGGTAATCTAGACTACATGTCAATTCTACTTGCCTATCTGACCTGTGCAGAAGACAGATGGATTTTAAAATATTAACAGAGAATTACTGTAAACTTAACTTGGTGATAGACACAATTGCTGCTATTAGAGTAGGTAAACATACCCCCAGTACCTGGTACCCAGCTATTTTTCTGGTGAATGATACTTATGCTTAACAGTATGGACCACTAAAATTAATTTCCTTTCAGTTGGCAAGGTCAGCCTTGTTCACTGCACTAGCTAAGGGTTATGTCAACTCTTAACCTCTATAGCATAATTTTGTCTACAGCATTGGTCATTGCTTCTCCTTTCCTTACACTGGTCCGTTTTATCATATCACATATCACATAACATTGCCTGTGACCAAGAAACTCATCTTGAGGAAACAAGTGCAGTGATGGCCTTGTACTTATGAAATTTACTAATGTTACTATGTTCCCTAGCCCTGAACAGTTAAATTTTAGAATGGGGTTTTGAAGACTTGGTGTGCTAGTTGAGTGGCAGCACCTTGCAGGGCTGGGTTGATAACCTTCAAGATGTTGTAAATAGTCTTTATCTGTGACCATGATGCTATTTTCCTTTGCAACCATGTAGTCCTATTTTTCCTTAGCCAGTATTTACATATGAGGGTTTTGGTAGGTGGAAACAAGAGTAGCTAAACTCACTAGTGCTCCTAATGATCATCTAGCAAAATTTCTTCTCCAAATTCATAACTTCATGGGTTCTGCAGGTTTTCAAGTAGGAGACTTCCACCAGGTGGCATAGTAATTATGTCATTAAGCTAGTTGAAATGCCTGCCTGGTCATTTTGGTCTCCCTGAGCCAGCAAAACAATAAGCAAAGATAGGGCTATTGTAGTGTTGAAGTGATTAATCCTGACTATCAAAAAGAGATAACACTGCTTCTACACAATGGAAGTGGGGAAAATCATGGTCTAAAATGCAGGAAATCCTCTTGTGCACCTCTTAATTGTCCCATTTCCTGTGGTCAAAGTTAATGGGAAAGTACAAGAACTCCATGTAAAAATAAAGGTTTTGGTCATCCTCGTAGCCAAAAAAAAACAAAAAAAAAACATGGCTAGCTGAAGTGCTTGCTGAAGGTAAAGGTAATATGGTACAGGTGTTGGAAGAAAGAAGTTATAACGGCCACCTATGATCATGTGAACAGCTGCAGAAAAATGAACAGTGCTATGAAGAGTACTTTTCTCATTGTGATGTGAGTATATTTGTATTGGATATTAACTGATTCTTTTTGTTTTCCCTCATTTTTCGTTTTTTCTTTCTTTTTACATTCCATAAGACAACTTTATAACTCAGTATTTAAATAACAGATATCAAGGGAGCATGTACCTCAGTTAAAGGGGAAATAAATATCACTCCAAATATGGTTAGATTGAGACTCTATGTATCTTCTTTGGGGGAGAATATAAGTGTGTTTGAAGTCTTACAAAAATAGCTATATCATCTTAAACAGAAGTCTCATTTTATTATTGTCTTTACATGAAAATTAAATATAAGTAAAGCGGTGTGTATATACACCTATTTGATGAGGTATGTATGTATGCCTATGCACTGTACTGGATTGCTCTATTTTCAGCATGGTTCTGCTGAGAACTACATTTCCCCAAATTTTCTTTTCTATATAATTCTGGATAGGAGTTTCCTAAAAATCAAGTTTTATGAGATAGAAGCAGCAGCCACCATTCTGTGAAGTCAGAGATGGTGAGAGATACAAAGGTCCCAGAAGACTCTAGTTAGTCCTGGCTCTTTCTCACTCTGTATCCAGTTTTCTTCCCAACTGCTGGTCCTGTTGAATAACAGCAATCCAGGCCTGTTACGAGATGCCTTGCTGCAAATTCACAGAATTAATAGCCTTGAAGGACCACCGGGCTTCCATTGGCATTCCCTTTCCAGACATGGCTAACATCCAGATTTCCCTGCAGGCTCCAACTCATTTACCTGCCCCTGGGCTGGTCGCTGATGTGCCTTTCTGATTTTAACTCTTTTTTTCAGACTTTTAATTCTCCAGTTTCTCTGTCAAGTATATCAGGTCCAACTCCAATAACAAATGTCTTATACCATAATTCTCATAATAATTCTGCTTCTACTCAAACTCTGACTGATACACTGGCCTATAAGTAAAGAGCAACCTTCCTTTCTTTTGGAAATAAGCATTATTCTCATAATTAATGGAACACAGAATATCCCTAATATTAGAGTCAATGCTAAAAACAAAGCAAACTGTAACATTCACACCTTCTATAAATTTGCTTACCTGACTACACAGAGAATTCTCTAAAATCCTCTGCAAAAGTTTCCATTTCTTCCCGGGAGTTTTCAGCAGCAGACTGATGAGATCCTTTTCTTGGGGTAGCAGCTGTCTGGCCAACTCAGCCACTCTGATCAATAGTATTGATTCTATCCAGGAGGCCAGAATGAAGAGTATTAAAATCTATCTGAGTGAGCCTCATTATATGTGCAACTTCTCACTTATTAAACTGGGCCAAAAAGGTCCAGAAGACAGAGGCGAAAAACAAGGAATCCGAGCATTGATATCTAGGGAAAAAGTTCAAGTGGAATCTACGTGTCTATAAAATATAATAGAACTGATTTAACACATAAATTATTAAAATAGTTTACCCTGGCTTAGAGCCTTGAAGTAGCTGCCACCGCACTGCAAGTATTCACCAGGCTCTGAGTGAAATGTTATCAGCACACTGAACAACAATGATTCATGGAATAAAATCAGAAAGCCATTTTATTTTATCTATCACTATCCCTGCCCATTTGTTTAGTGAGGCTCTGTCTTTTTCTGTTCCTATAGAAAATTCAGGAACACTCTTTTATATGCATGATAATTATTAATTTACTTTCAATTTAAGAATTGATATGTCCCATTTCACATATGGTAAATACTCCAAACAGCCTCAAAAGTAAGGCTTCTGCTGCCTCTCCCCTCCCCCACACCTCCCTGCCATCCCTGAACTACTGTTAGAAGGCTGTAGTGAAGGAAAAGGATATAGGTGGCTGCTTTTCTCCTTACTCACTAATATCCACCTTTTACCTGCATTTTGTTAATTAGTTTCTGGCCACTTTGGGTTGAAACATGAAAAAGAGAGAGTTAAGGAAAGTCTTTACATCAATAATGGCTTTTCTCTGGACCCAGCAAATATTTAGAGTGATGCTTCTGTGACACTCCCATAGAATCTGCTCAAGGCAGCAGGTCCCTAGGCTCCACACAGCACGGGGACCCTGGGCCCGCCTCACAAAACCACTTTTTCCTCCTGGGTCTCCAGGCCTGCGATGGGAGGGGCTGCCATGAAGGTATCTGACATGGTCTAGGGACATTTTCCCCATGGTCTTGGGGATTAACATTAGACTCCTTGTTACTTATGCAAATTCCTGCAGCTGGCTTGAGTTGCTTCCCAGAAAATGGGTTTTTCTTTTCTGTCACATTGTCAGGCTGAAAATTTTCCAAACGTTTATCCTGTTTCCCTTTTAAAATGGAATGCTCTAACAGCACCCAAGTCACCTCTTGAATGCTTTGCAGATTAAAAGTTTTTTTCTGTCAAATACCCTAAGTCATCTGTCTGAAGTTCAAAGTTGCACAAATCTCTAGGGCAGGGGCAAAATACCGCCAGTCTCTTTGCTAGAACATAACAAGAGTCACCTTTGCTCCAGTTCCCAATAAGTTCTTCATCTCCATCTGAGACCACCTCAGCCTGGGCATTGTTCACATACTATCCGTATTTTTTGTCAAAGCCTTTCAACAAGTCTCTAGGAAGTTGCAAACTTTCCCACATTTTCCTATCTTCTTCTGAGCTCTTCAAAGTGTTCCAACCTCTGCCTGTTACCCAGTTCCAAAGTCACTTCCACATTTTTGGGTATCTTTTCAGCAACATCGCATTCCTGGTTCCAATTTACTGTATTATTCCATTTTCATGCTGCTGATAAAGACATGCCCGAGACCAGAAAGAAAAAGAGGTTTAATTGGACTTCTAGTTCTACATGGCTGGGGAGGTCTCAGAATCATGGCTGGAGGTGAAAGGCACTTCTTACATGGTGGCAGCAAGAGAAAATGAGGAAGAAGCAAAAGAAGAAGCCCCTGATAAACCCATCAGATATCATGAGACTTATTCACTGTCATGAGAATAGCATGGGAAAGACTGGCCCCCATGATTCTATTACCTCCCCCTGGGTTCCTCCCACAACACGTGGGAATTCTGGGAGATACAATTCAAGTTGAGATTTCACTGGGGACACAGCTAAACTATATCACCATAGATAAGTTCAGTGTGCATGGAACACATAGAGTATAAGGCAGGCATTGTCATTCTCTAAAAATGATTATCTCATACACGTAAGTAAAAAGATAAATGTTGCAAGAGGAGAAAAAAGGAGCCAATGAAAAAGTACCCATTGTTACATAAAAATCAGAAAAAAATTAAAAATGAGATAATGTTTTTCACACATAAGATAAAAAGCTTTTAATGTCAAATGTGATGAGGCTTAGGGAAAGTAATTTCTTGCAGTGTTATAAGAGTGCAAATTGGTAGTCACTTTGGAAGGCAATTTGGCATCATCTATTAAAACTGAAAATGTGCACACTCTGTGCACATTTTCTAGATATCTTCTTCTAGATCCTCGTCTAGATATCTTCATCACAAGCACTTATATCTGTGTACAAGAAGGTTGGCACAGCATATTCAGAAGAGCATTGTGTGGAAGAATAAAAACTTAGAAACAATTGTAAAAAATGCTATAAAGTACACAATGGGATTTTTCCTTTTTTTCCAGAACTCACTATAATACACAGCTAGGAACAAAGGCATTAAGGGCCTCACATTCTTTAAGTACAGAAAACTGTCCCATATAGGGCACAGCCCTTTCCCCTGGAGCCTACCCATAGGCAATATGTCAATAGAACTAATACATGACCACCACCCTCCTCTATTCCTACCCCAGGGAGCAGAAATGGTAGGACGATAAAAGTTTCTGAGAGAGATTCTTTCAATTCCCACAGCCAGGAAAGGAAGGGCCAGAAGAACCCTTATGATAGGTTTGGCTGTCTCCCCACCCAAATCTCAACTTGAACTGTAGTTCCCATAATAACCATGTGTCATGGGAGGCACCCAGTGGGAGGAAATTGAATCATAGGGGCTGTTACCTCCATGCTCTTCGTGTGATAGTGAGTGAGTTCTCATGAGATCTTATGGTTTTATAAGAGGAATGTCACCCCCTTTCACTCTGCACTTTTCTCTTGCCTGCTGCTAGGTAAGATGTCACTTTGCTCCTCATTCACCTTCCACCATGATTGTGAGGCCTCTCCAGCCACCTTCCTCACATGATTGTAAGGCCTCCCCAGCCATGTGGAACTATCTGAGTCAATTAAACCTCTTCCCTTTATAAATTACCCAGTCTTGGTATGTCTTTATTAGCAGCATGAGAACAGACTAATGCACCCTACGAACAGTTCAGAGATAACTAAACAAGAAAAAGAGACTGACATTTTGTCTCTGCTTAGATTTTTGATGAGTAACCAGAGATACCATCCTACAGGTCCAAGGGAACAAATATAAGGGAGAGGTGGCTTAGAGGGGCAGCCATAGAGGGTCTAGAGGGTTGGAACGCTGACAGTGCCCTACAGCTCCAAGTTCCCATCGGTATAAAAAGTAGATCCTGCTTCGTTCCCCTGACCCAGAGTCAGGAGCTGCAGAAGGTATGGAAACTGGGCTCTCCTGCTGGGGACTGCCGCAGTAGGAGACCATAAGGCTGCTGGTCTGGAGGAGCACTGTGAGGTGTCAGTCTGTGGGACACTGGCCACCACTCTTAGGCAGTGAAATCAGTGAGGTTGGAGAGAGCTCATCACTAACCCAGGAGAGGATCTCCAAGTTGGATTGTTAAAGAGATGGTATGTTTTTAGCTCTTTCTCTCTTCTTGGCCAACACCAGGAGACAAAAAAAAAAAAAAAAGAGAGAAGGGAAAAGTGGAAATAAAATGGGGGATGAGGCATCCAGAGCAGTCTATTCTGCTTCCCCATCTAAATCCTTACAAACAGAAGTTTATTTGGGTACAGGGATTGGGAAAGAAAGGGAATATTGCTTTGAATCAAATATGAGATAACAGTGATAAAATAAATGTACATTACTGAATCCTAAAGAACTAAAGTGGGACTGGTTCAATAACAGAAAGTGACTTTACTGACTCAAATAAGCTATCATTAAGGGATCTCACTACTCAGCAGGAGGCCATGAGAGCGAGTTTGACAGAGCACTGTTGTTCATTATTGGGAAAAATAAAATTCTCTCAAATACCCTTAGAGAACTGAAACTCCTTTAAAAATAATTATACAAACTCAATGTACTCAGTGTCCAAAAATAAGAGAAAAAATAAAACATCTGTATGTACAGACACTACAAATCCAGATAGGAATGAAGGGGCTTAATGTTATCAATATGGAATTTTAAAAACATGTTGACTGAAAAAGTAAAGATTTGAAGAACAATGCTGACATAAGACCACATCATATACTTTTTGTGGATAGATTTGTATCCATATGTGGGCATGTGTGTATAATTTTTAGAAGATTGCTTCTCAAACTCATGTTAGTTTTTAATTTGCAGAAGAGGAATAAATAAAAATGGAAGGATCAAAGTTGGGACACTCTAGGTTGATGCATAGTGTTCTTTTTTATTAAAAGGGGACACTGTCTTTGTATATTATTTGCATAAATGAAACAACTTGCAAACATTAAACAGACTGAGAGCGATTTTACCAAAATAAAAACAGTGAGTTATTCTTTGTGATGAATATTTGAGTGACTGTCATTTTCTTCTTTGTATTTTTTTGTATTTTTAAATAACTGTACCCCCAAGAAAGGAACAAAGAAAGAGAAAGAAATAGTAAATTCACACACAAAAAATAAAAAGTCAACGTGCAAAATGTTAATCAACCTTATTAGACTTACATAAATTCTAATTAAATAACAATAAGATTATTTCCCAACATGTTGATTTTTTAAATTATAATAATCAAGGTGATCATATACGGCAAGTAGGAGTATATATTAGCATGTTCCTCTGGGCAGCAATTTGGCAAGAAGTATAATGGGCCTTTCAAAGACTTTATGACAATGTGTGCATAAAACATTTCTAAAAGATTACATAGCAAAACATTAACTGCATTAATATTTAAGTTTGAGAATTATGGATTTTGCTTGTCCGTATTAATACAATTTCTATAATAAGCATTGTTATTTATGTCATATTTATACATGTATACATTCACATATTTAAATATTATACTCTTTTACTTAGCAATTCTAATGTAGGAATCTATTGTAAGGAAATAATAGGAGATTTGTTAAAGATTTAGTACAAAAATATCCATGGAAACACTATTCATAATAGCTCAAAAGTGGAAACAACCTTCATACATAACAATAAGAGAATGTTTAAATACATGTAAAAACAACCCTATGATGGAATAGAAAAATAAAAATGTCCTTTATAAAATGGTATTTTCAATACACATTGGATTGCATAAGGGAAATTCTTTTGATAGAGTGTTGTGAGAAAGAAATGAAAGACAATTAGAGCTGAATTAACAGATTGTCAAGGGATATAACCAAGTTTAAAATCCAGGCATTTGTAAAGGCACCAATCAGCGTGGCAGAATGATTTTTCTCTGATAGTATTCAATACCCCAGACACAGAAAAACAGAAGATGGGCATCCACTGGAAAGCTAAACTAGTGCCAAATGGAAAGAACCGTGTCTTTTCCAGGGCTTTCAGTTGTTGTTTTTAACTGCTTTGCCAAAAGCACCCTAACTCTCAAAAGACCAGTCACCAGTAGGTTCTGAAATCCCACTCTCTTGAAAGCACCTCCACCCACCAAACTTGTAGTCCTGCTGTCACATGTAGAAATGACAAGTATTTGGTGTCTGCAGCAGGCCAATACCTTTGTTTGTGGGCATCTGGAAGAACTTTGAAATCTCTCCAACTGAACTCCCAAGAGTCTGAGAGGCAGAGTATTTGCAGGATTATTATTATCTTGTATTTTCTCAAACAAGATCCAAAACCACATCTTTCATCTTCTCTGCCATGCCATTGTTCAAGCAGAAACATCGAAGGCCCTCCCATTTCATTATCTTTGTTGTTCTAGTTGTTGTTGTTTTGATAGCCCTGTGTCTGGATTCACCTCCATACTAGCTATGGAAGATAAATATTTTAGATTGAACTGAGGACTTTCTAGCAACATGACTGAATTCCATCCATCCAAGGGGGTATGTGAACTATAAACTTTGGACTCAAACTTCCTTTTTTCCTTTGAAGATACTGCAGGGTAGTCACAATTGCCATACAGAATTTAAGCCAGACACAAATGATGGTCTTCAGGTGAATCTTTTTTTTTTTTTTAATTTAAACTGTAACTTCAGGTTCAGGGAGTACATGTGCAGGTTTGTCATATAGGCAAACTCATGTCTTTGGGATCTGTTGTAGAGATTATTTTCTCACCCAGGTACTAAGCTTAGTACCTAATAGTTAAGGCAAACTATGTCATGGAGATTTGTTGTACAGATTATTTTATCACCTGGATACTAAGCCTACTACTCAATAGTTATTTTTCCTGATCCTTTCTCTCCTTCTACCCTCTATCTTCAGGTAGGCCCCATATGTGTTGTTCTCCTCTTGGTGCCCATGAGTTCTCATCATTTATCTCCCAGTTACAAGTAAGAACATGAAATATTTAGTTTTCTGTTTCTGTGTAAGTTTGCTAAGGATAATGGCCTCCTGCTCCACCCATGTCCCTGCAAAAGACATGATCTCTTTCTTTTTTATGGCTACATAGTATTCCATGGTATATTTGTACCACATTTTCTTTATCAAGTCTATCATTGATGGGCATATAGATTGATTCCATCATGTCTTTGCTATTGTGAATATTGCTGCAATGAACATTCACACGCATGTGTCTTTATGGCAGAACAATTTATATATCATTGGCTATATACCCAGTAATGGGATTGCATTTTTTTTTTTTTTTTTTAGGTCTTTGAGGAATTGCCACACTGCTTTCCACAATGGTTGAACTAATTTATACTCCCATCAACAGTGTGTAAGCGTTCCCTTTTTCCCACAACCTTACCAGCATTGGTTATTTATTGACTTTTCAATAATAGCTTTCCTTACTGATGTGAGATGGTATCTCATAGTGGTTTTGATTCTCATTATAGAGATATTTCACCTCCTTGATTAGCTGTATTCTTAGGTATTTTTTTTTAATGGCAATTGCTAATGGGATTGTGTACCAGATTTGGCTTTCAGTTTGGCTGATGTTGATGTACAGTAATGCTAAGAATTTTAGTACATTAACTTTGTGTCCTGAAACTTTACTGAAGTTATCAGCTGAAAGAGCTTTTGGGCCGAGACTGTGGGGTTTTCTAGATATAGAAGCATGTTGTCTACAGACAGGGATAGTTTGACTTCCTCTCTTCTTACTTGGATGCCTTTTATTTCTTTCTCTTGCCTGATTGCTCTGGCCAAGACTTCCAATACTATGTTGAGTAAAAGTAGTGAGAGAGGGCATCCTTGTCTTGTGCCAGTTTTTAAGGGGAATGCTTCCAGCTTTTGTCTATTCAGTATGGTGTTAGCTGTAGGTTTATCATAGATGGTGCTTATTTTGAGGTATGTTCTTTCAATACCTAGTTTATTGAGAGCTTTAACATGAAGGGATATTGAATTTTATCAAAAGTCTTTTCTGCATCTACTAAAGTGTTTTTTTTTGTCTTGAGTTTTGTTTATGTGATGAATCAAATTTCAAAGCATAAATTCTAGTATTTTTAAATAGTTTCCAGTCTTACATTTAAATCTTTAATCCATCATGAGTTAATACTTGTATATGGCAAGAGCTAGGGATCCAGTTTCATTCTACTGCATATGACTATCCAATTTCCCCAGCACTATCTATAGGGTGTCCTTTCCCCAGTATATGTTTTTGTTAGCTTTGTTGAAGATTAGTTGACTTCAGGTATGTGGCTTTATTACTAGTTTCTCTATTCTCTTCCATTTATTTGTGTGTCTATTATTATACCAGTACCATGCTATTTAGAATACTATAGACTTGTAGTAAAATTTGAAGCTAAGTAATATTAATTTTTTTAATTAAAATAATAAAAGCACATACTCTGTTCAGGTATCACCCTTTAGTATTCTGATTCAAAATTCTGTGAGGCAAACACTTGCATTAGTACAGTTGTGTTGATAAAGGTGAATCTAGTTACCTTGCCATATTTCTTTTTAAGAAAAAGATTCATAGTCATATTCTAGGAGATATTCTACTTTCAGCACTGGCCCTAACACTCTGGTCTTGGACTGGGGCCCCCAGCTGGGTCCTAGTTTTTGGATGAACCTATTGAACGTCCCTTGAACTTTGGTTTACCTCTCCTACTTCAGGGTTTACACAGAGAATTAGCAGAATACCTCAAGTGCTGCCACCTCCTTAATGATCACTTTATATTCCATAAGCTCCTCAATGTCTCCTCATTGCAGAATAATTGTGGTTTCTGCTCCTATGAAGTCGCAATATAACTAAACCTCATCATCAAGAGCACCCATAGCTCTCTGGAGTTTGGACCCTATCCTAACTCTGTACTTTCAGATACCAAAATTCCAAAACCACTATGAACAACATCCACTTGACTCTTCTTACAAAGAAGATTTGAATTCATGCTATTAATTCACACGTTTAGTTTTCCAAATGTCCATGCCTTACTCCTTACTTCCTTCTGTTGATTTCCCAAGTTGCCACGCAGTCTAAACTCATATGTCATGTCCATATGAGTCACTTTAGCCGAATGCATGTTCCAGTATTAACCAACTAACACCTTTATCCTTGTTGTTGCCACTTTAAGATAAGTAATTTGAACACGCTTATAGGATAAAGAGAAGAAGTTAGTGGAGGACAAGAGAATGAAGAATTGAAAACACAGGAAATATTGATGAAACTGAGTTCCTCTTTATGGGGTGAAATTAAACCTGGAGCAAAAGTAAAACTGATATCAGGCAGTGTTGGGAATAAAATGTGCTTAGGGAAAGATTGTTTTGAGCATTGAATTCTGAATCTCCCAATTATGTTCTTAGCTGTTTACTTAACAACAACTCTTCATTATACCTCGAGGAAAATTAATGGACAAGAAAAATAAAGGGACCTGGCTTCATTATCATTCCCTCTATTTTCTGATTTTGTATCCTCTCTTCCTCTACTAGTTCTTTCACAATAATCTAAAATCATGTTCAAGTTATTTATTATCTAACATGACAACTAGAATCACAGCAAGGGCAAAGATGTTACTTGGGTAAAACACAGGAAGATGATCTCATTTGAATACTATGAGACTTTGATTCAAAAGCTCAGCACAGTAGCCTGTTTGGCTGAACTTTTCTTTATGTAATATGTTTTGCTTGGCTAAAGATGAGCCTGAAACCTTGAAGCCAAACAGATTGAACTCCCTTTGTTTTTGTCTCTATAAACTCATGCCTGAATTCTGAGCTGCTCTGTCATAAAATTCTGATGAAAGGAAAAAGTGGTCCAAGCAGAACCTGTAGCCAGGGAGAAGAGACAAGCAAAAGAATATAAGAGAGTTTACAAATGCCTAGACAGAGATGATTTAGGCTTTATGCCACACAACTTTGTCATAGAAGGGGCAGTTTCTAAAGCTTCAGGGCTTTGTGGGGAAAATCCAGAGGGAACCAACAAGAGCCCAGGAGAAAGACAGAAGGATGTCAGAATCTTTATCCAAGGATTTCTGCCAAAGAAAGGAAGAGACACAAGAGACACAAAAACCTAAAGCTGAGTTTTCTTTAGAAAGCTCTTGGGCAAAAAAAGATACAGACTTATTTACATTCTTCCTAAGACTCTATCCTTTGAAAAAGTATCTCCAATGAAGTTCTTGGAATTGACAATTTAAGGCAATTTTTTTCTCCCCTCTAGAGGAGTTGTAAACTGCTACTTGTCTGACAAGTGGATGTTAATCTTTTCCTCAGACATAATAGGAAAAGAAATAAGTTTAGGTAAGACTGTTGGTAAAAGTTGAAGCCAACAGTATATTTCTTAGAATGAGTTTGTAAACACGTCTTACTCTAAAGGCCATATTAAAGGAAAAGTACAAGTGTATCCAAATTACTTTTTTTAGGTTTAAAGGATTATTTTTTTTTAATTACAAATAATTGCACTTGATGAAAACCAAAGCCATCAACTATAGAGACTGTGCTTTAACGCTGACTTAGGTTCCTGCTATACAGAGAAGAACCTATCAGGAAAAGGGGTGGCAGGTGCAAGTAAAAAAGCAGCCATCATTAAAGTCCAGGGTCTAGGGCAGGGTGGGAATTGGGCTCAGAGTAGCCTCAGCAGAGCTACCCCTGCAGCCACACTGATAATCCTTGATGTTGATCCCCACATGCAGCTTCAAGCCCAGCAAGTGAGTTCCAGAGTTGGCATCCTGAATATATCAAAGGCAGCACAGGTCCTCATAACCTTCTCTTTTCCATTTGGCAATCAGACTTTCATCTGCATAGCCTTCTTTGAATGCAGAATTTATATAGTTAATGGCCTGTGACTCTGTTTTCAAAAGAAGTTGAAGATGTTGCAAGTTTTCTGAAGATCAGTTCTAAAGATGGGCCAGATAATTTTATGTTACTCTTTCGTTTATAAGTTTCAGTTTTAGCTTCTTTCATCTTCTAACTTAACCAATGTCAGCTCAAGAAACTCTTAGCCATCTAGGAGAACTTCCTAGCTTCCTTGGACTTTGAGCTTTTTTTTTCACTAGATGATCTGCAAAGACGCTGTGTCATTCAGAAGGTCACATTCTCTCTGTGGTCATTATTCTCCTCATTGGACATCTGTCACCTTCATCTACCATTTCATAATCAAAACATTTTTTAAAATTAATTAAAGCACATTCAAGGTTAGCCTTATAATAATCTCCATGTCACTCATTAATAGCTTTCTGGAGTGGAAAAGCAAAGATAAAGGTAGTGTTCTGTTCATAAAAGAGGTTTCCTTATTATAAAATCAGGAAAACAAGTCTCAAGCCCAGCCCAAGGGAGTGGTTTCTGTAATACCATGATCATTATTTGTGTAGCTTGTTATAAAAAACAGCTGATCTGACACAACCATCAGAAATTTATAAATGAGAACCAGAGAAATAAAGTGATTTACCATATGTAAATTAAAGTAATTTCCACTATAAAGCTATACTCTGTAAAAAAGCTAACGAAGAAATGAGAATGATATAAAGTAGCAAAGTGAAGAGCAAGAGTTGGCTTGTCAAAACTTGGTTAGAATGGAGAGTTAGAACTTCAAATTTCTCCATGTCTCCTACCCAAACCCTGTAATGATAACTTGTCCCTGTAAACTAAATTGTCTAATATATTTTGGACTCTTAGAATTAGAGAACACTTAATATGTATTCTGAGTAATGAGAAAGAGCTTGTAATTTTTGCTTTGACCTGTCATTCATTTTAATTTGACTACGCCACTCTTAGTACATAATTCAGATAATGTTGAAATGTCAGTACATTTCCCTATTCAGACAGCGCCTTAATGTGCTGTTCATTCATTCTCTACATTACCATAAGAAAAGCCATTCAATTTACCAAAGGAATGACAACCAGTGGAAGCTCCGGTCTGCCTCTAAGTAAGAAAATCATTAGCTTTTCCCACCAAGTAATTATTGCCAATATCTCTAGTGAGTAGCAAATTCCCCTTCACAAAGCTATTATTAGTGCCCTTCTGAGGTCAGAGGCATGAAGATTGAGGAGTAGGAATGACATATTTCAATGTAACCTTTAAAAGTCCCCTTTGAAGGATTTTGTGTAAAAGAAAAATCTCCAAAGACCTGAACTATTGCAACTCAGTAAACAGTCACAAGTCATTCCCTTTGAAGTCTCCCCTTAGGGGCAATTTAATGAGTGAGAAGAAGAGCATTTGTCAGGATTTCCTACTTGATCTTTTGATCTCCTCATAAGTAGGTTCATAGCAGATTTGTCTCCGAAACACAGGGTGAAGGAAAAGCCCTGTTACTGGTTATTGCTGTCATAAAATTAAGTAGCATTAATAACTGAAACTTATATGTTTATGAAAAAAATTAGACAAAGTGTCTCATTTGTTATCCACAACAACCCTGAGAACAAAGCTGGTGCTACATTTATAAATGAAGACTCAGGCAGAGAGACTGGGACTGAAAATCAGTTACATTCTGATTATGTGTCAAATTCTGTTTGCAGCAGTTTCTGGTACTGATGGGCATTCTCCAAACCTGTAATGATATTCAATATGATAATTACAGCCTACAGCTGGAGGTTACTAATTTTTGCTCATTTATCTTACAAAATAATTTTGAAAACTACGTAGCCTATCATACAGTTTTATATTATGACCAAAAATTTCTATAAGAAGATCAAATAACTGTAAATTATACAATTTCTTGAATATTGTAAATATTTACATTTTAAAATAATAGTTTGTGTTTTTAATATAGCCAAAGAAATTTAAATAACTTATTCTCAGACACATCTTTATCCATTTATATATTACATGAAATAGGTCTTCTGTAACATTTAGAAAATTGCATCACTTCATTTCCTCTTGAATACATATACTTCTTTCACTTTCTAAATGAATTTTGCCCTTTTATGGCATATTTTTCTATATAAAATATTGTTATATTGTTATTTGATCATGTATTTTGTAATGAAAACATATAGCTGCACATTATATTTTTTGAATTTTCTATAATCATAAGATTCTGTTAAATTCATGCCTTTGGATGAAAAATCTAAATAATTTTAGATTTTTCATCCAAAGGCATGAATTTAACAGAATTATTTAGATTTTTATGTAAAAAATTGATTTCTTAAACAAAAATATTGTTAACAGTAAAGAATTGTTAATATAAATATTAAAGTTTTATTTAAAATTTATTCCAATGAAGCGGAAGGAGGTTTTGCTAGACAGCATAATGACCCATTCACAGATGTTCACATTCTAATCCCCATAATCTGTAATTATGTTACTTTACATGGTAAAAAGACTTTTCAGATGCAATTAAATTAAAGATCTTGAGATGGAGGAATGATCCTGGATTAACTGGGAGGATCCAACACAATCACAAGAGCTCTTATAAGAGGAGACAAAAGGGTCAGAATAAGAAAAAGAAGCTGTGATGACAGAAGCAGGTATTGGAATGATGCACTTTGAAGATTGAGATGAGCCAAGGAATGCAGGTGACCTCTGGGAACTGGAAAAGGCAAGGAAACAGATACATCTCTGGGGTGTTCAGAAGGAACACAATCTTGCAGATACCTGGATTTTAGCCTTGTAAGACACATTTAGACACCTAACCTGCAGAACTATAAGATGTTGAGTTTCTGCTGTTTTAAGCAAAGAAGTTTGCAGTAATTTGTTACAGCAGCTATAAGAAACGCATACAAACAACTACACAAAAGTATGTCTGTTTATCTTTGGATGGTTATGATTTATTACTAGAATAAGACATGATTGAGCATTCATTTTATGCCTACTTTTCCATTTATATACATAAAGTATATGTATATATATATATATATATACACACACACTCAATTTATATAAAGTATGTGTGTAGATAGATAGATAGATAAAGTGAAAAGTAGGCATAAAATGAAAGTACATATATGCCTGAAGAAGTCTGTTTCTAAAGATAGACACTTCATTAGAGCAATGGTAATCATTCCTTTGAACTTCTTCTGAGTTATACTACAAAAATTTCAAACTGATATAAGATCAAAAGGTGTCTTTAATGATCTAGCAGCTAAAATTTCAATTGTGTCATACGGTGGTCAGGGCTAGGGGAAGACAAGCAAGGAGGCACTGTTTGTCGGGTCATGCAGGAGCAGTGTGGGCATTTGCATGGCTCTGAAAGTGAATGCCTTCTTAAGATTTTCTCTCAAGGTGTCTTGTTTACCTCGCCTGGGTCATGAAGTTGGATCCTACTTATTTCTTATACCTTTGTTTCTTATACCTTCTTATAAGAAACAAAGAACAACAACACAAAGTCTAACAAACAAAATATTTTTTAATGTGTATTATTAAATAAATTGCAGTGCCTCCATTTCTGAGATATATATCAAAAAATGCACCAAGATTAATAACTATTTTATTTTTCTGACAACTTTTAATTTAAAGACATCTATCTTAATTTGATAGACTTAGATTATTGGAAAAAATAAAATAATGTTAATTTTAATGTTTTTAAAAATACTACATTTTGGATTAAGAGCTTTTAACTTTTCTTGTGCTTGAGATATGTTTTGAAAATGTTGGAGCTGAGCAATTGGTTCATGGAAAAATGCCTGTATATAAATTATTTAGCAAAAACAATTAGGCAAATATGACATATTTTATGTCAGAAAGAATGTAATTATGTGTCTACTTTTAATTTTTTTTAATTACTCAGTTTTTAATTCAGATAAACATATCAATATATATCCCCATGTTGACTATTTTACTTCTTCATCCTAAATTAGTCTGGGACAGCAGACATTGTGGGATCAAGTGGCTAAGATAGTTAATCAGTATAAGGGCAATGACAATTATAAGAATTGTGGAGGAACATGTCTTCTTTTTACAGCACTGGAAAACAGAAGAACAGAACTGGAGAACATAGATTGTAGCAGTCAATTGCAGTTAAAGGCATGCTTTCAAAGCTAGAGTCTCTATGCCAGATTTAAAGAAGATTCATATCCTGAAACTTCAGAAAATACCTAATTTATGGTGCTTATAGAACCAAGATCTAGGCAGCCAACGAGGATACTAATCATTATGTATAAACGAGAGAGAGAGAGAGATGGAGAGAGAGAATAGGCAGAAGACTTAGGTCAGCTGTAATATAAAAAAAAAAAATGTGGGGTTTCTTATTTCTAGGTTGACGTTCACAAAGCCAAAACCCACTGATTAAAGTGGAGGACAGTCATTTTTGAAAAAGATCATCACAAGTATATGCAATAAATATTCCTTTTCTGAAATTCTTCAATTTCCTGGATGATTGTGCATTCAAGATTTTTTAAACCAGGAGATACTGTGAGTCATAATCCCTTATGTTTACAGTGGGACTTATAAAGGTCAAGTGATTAGGACTGAGACCAGGGTAAGGTGAACGAGATGCCTAGGAAACAAATGTTAAGAAAGCACTCACTTTCAGTGTTAATGCAAGTGCAGGTTTGTGCATACACAGCCTTGAGAATAATTTTCTCCTCAGATTTTTTTCCCTAAGTGTTCTGCTTACCTCACCTAATTCTTGGCCCTGCAAGTAGCATGGAATTTTGAACCCAGTTTCTCATATTATGTCCAATTTGTGTGAACCCACCTTGCGGTTATCTTCAGGTTTCTTGCATGCAGAATTAGGATTGATATATGTAACACCTGGCAGGAATTTATGTTGCTTTTCTGACTTGTGGAGTAAGGGCCATTATAAAACAGTCAAGTGGAAGGCCCTCAACGTACCCTATGTCTCCTGTGCCAAGAAAATAAAGGAAATAGAGCAATTCAGGAAAAACTGAAGATTAAGATCACTAAAGTTTAACAAATACAAGAGACCTTACTATACCCATATTCAATTCATCTGTCTAGTCTCTGCAAAAAAGCAGATGAAACACAGCAAATAATAGTGAAATACTATAAACATAACCAAGTGTTGGTTCCAACTTCAGATGCTTTTCAAAATGTGGTCTAGTCTTTACTGTAATAGATTAACATAATTTATAGTGACTTTGTGAATGATCGTTTCTCTTGTTGTCTATCATTAGTAAGACTCAAAAATTGTTCACTATTACACAATAAGGACAACAGTATGCTTCTACTGCCTTTTACTGTCTTGACCCAAAGCAATGTAATTTTCTTCTCTTTGTCATAAACTAATTCTATGGGAACATTCATCATCTTGAAGTTCTTCACAACACAAGAATTTGACCCAGTGAGTAGAAAATGAAAAGTAACAAATATGTCTCAGAAAGGAACATTCATGTCAGAGGGTTAGAAATAAACTTCATTAAGATTCAGAAGTCTACCACATTGGTAAAGTTTTTAAGGGTCATATATGGTTCAGTAGATACAGAGATATTCCCACGGAGGTAAATGCAACTGTTATACTTCACATCTCTCATAACACTTTATGAGCATTTTGAAGGAGGACAAGGGATTTTGGAGACAGCATTCATCACACTTAGAAAACTGCTCCAAACCATGTATTGAATGACCTGGAATCCTTCAAGTTTCAAGTATGGTCAAGAGCAAAGGAAGTACTTGCAGCATGTCTAGGATATAGTATAATCTGTTCAACTTCAAGTCACAGAATGCATTAGATTCAATAGTGCTAGCCTAGTTTATCGACCACAGTACTATTCATATTTTGAGCTTGATTATTTTTGGTTGTTGTGGAGAAAGAAGTATCCAGTGCATTGTAGGATGATTAGCACCATCACTGGTTTCTACCCACTGGATGCCAGTAGCAATCCCCATTCAAGTTGTGACAATCAAAAACATCTCTAGATAGTGACAATTGCCTCCTGGGAGGTAAAATAGCCCCCACTTGAGAAATACTGTGCGAGACCGACATAAGGATCCTTATCTTGTCAAGCCCCAATAGAAGATACAGAGTACAGATCTCTTGGTTTCTGGAGTAAAATTATGCCCTCCACATCACAAGATTGCTTTTGGTTTGAAAAAATAACCTTGGCATGCTACTTGGATCTAACTGAGACTGAATATTTGAACATGGAATGCCAAATGAATGCATAGCCTGAGCAGCCTATTCTGATCTTGGTGTTATCAGATTCATTTTATCGGATAACATTTGTGGGCACAGAAAAAATTTATTACATAGAAGAAGTCATACATTCAGAACCAGGCTTGAGTATGTATTGATCATATAATTAAATTACAGAAATAGGCAGGCTGTAGCATCTACCTCTGATGCTTGGTCACTTCTTACTTCAAGCAAACCTACTGCCCCATAGAATGGGAATTCTCTATGGCCAACTGATGGATGCTGATGTGGGCATCATTCAAAAATGGATTGAAGTAATGCTTATCAATTTCTGGGAATTGACATCTTCTACATTACAGCCCCATTTAGTGATGATTGTAGCATTGGGAAATTCTTCTTATAAACAGAGATATGAACAACACATTTGACTACCCACTTCATTTGGAGGGAGCTTGCTTGGTCTGAGGTTAGAATGTGCAATTACTTGGGAAAAGGCAACTAGCTTACTCGTGATCCAAGAGTAATAACCCTGAAAAATGAAGGATGAGAAAGCCATTAGAAGAAGTATGTGAGTGAGAATTTTGGAGTAGGCACACAGCATGTAAGTTATTCTGTGTCATATTAATCACCTAAACAAACTCAGGAATTTCTCAATAACTAGGTTGACATGACAACATGTTCCACGGGTATCAGCCAGTATTTCATCTTAACCACCTCAGGGCTGACATAATGGCCTCATGAGCAGACTTAACATGAGGATGAATGGGATGCATAGGAACAAGAGCATCAGCTCTTTTCCAAAATCACAGCTACTGTTCAAGGCCCAATTGCCTACAGTACAGAATGACACTGTGCACTTGATATGGCAACATCCCTTGAAAACAATAGCCTGGTGCTTTTTTTAGTCTGTTCTCACATTGATATAAAGAACTACGTGAGACTGGGTAATTTATAAAGAAAAGAGGTTTAATTGGCTCATGGTCCTGCAGGAAGAAAGGGGAGCAAGCATCTCCTTTGGCAGGAGCAGGAGCAAGAGAGTGAGGGAGGAGATGCTAAACACTTTTAAACAACTAGATCTCACAAGAACTTACTCAGTATTGAAGTGGCGTCATTATCTGGGGTAATACCCAAGGTTCGTTGTCTCATGGCCATGGAAAACTAGGACACAGACACGGCAGAGTGAGCCTAAGAGCAGAAGTTTAATAGGTGAAAGAACGAAAAGAGCTCTCTGAGCAGAGAAGGGTCCAGAGAAAATGGGTCACTGTTTCCACAATGAAATGCAGGTTTTATAGTTGAGCTTGAAGGGGCATTGTCAGATTTAGCTAGGACACAAAAGATTGGTCTAACCAGGTGTACTATTTGCATAGCATGCAAAGAAGTTAGCCAACCCACCCTAATATTTTATTATGCAGATGGGTTCTCTACCTGGCCAGTGCCATGTTGCCTGGTTCTTTACTATACACGTGGTGACAAAGGAAAAAGAAGATGGAGCCTCCATGTTGAACATACCTGGCTTCCAGGTAGCCCTTTTCAGATTACAGATTAACTGCATTGTATACTCCCTGAGCAAATGCCATGACCCTTAAAAATATGCCTTTAATGCTCTTTAAAACACCTCTGCATTTATTAGTGTATTGTAATATTTTTTACATGTTGAATGTGCCTTATGATTCAATTTATCTTAAAAAATACATTGATATTTCCACACACCAACTTTTCTCATGAAGTCAGCCTAACCCTGATAACAAAAGATTAGGAAGTTAAATGAAAAGTATAGACTTCTTCTCTAATGAAATTATGTGCCAAATTTCTGAAAGAAAGAAGAGAAAGGGAAAGAAGACAGAAGGGAGGAAGGAGAGAAAAATTAAATACAGTAATATCATAACATGGAAGAGGTAATATACTATGACTAAGTTAACATTATTGCTTTTTAATATTCAAAATACAGTAACTCACCATATGAACAACTAAAGAAAATCATATAATAATCTAAATAGACACAGAAAAAAACCATTTAATAAAAGCCAACAATCATTCATGATGCAATCTCTAAAACTGAGAATAGAAGCATGTTACTAACACAATATAAAATAATACACAACAAACTTCATTCTGAGTGGTGAAATAAAGATCACTTTCCTTCTGAAATTGTGAGCAGATAAAATGCTTGTTTACAGTCACATTTAGTAAATATTTTTAAAAGGACTTGATGAAATAAAACTGTTCTGCTTATAGATGATATTGTTTACACAGAAAATTCAAAAGCATGTACAGAATAAAAGTATTACAAATAAAATGTACATATGATGAGGTGTTTGGAAAAAAGTGCAATGTTTTAAGAAATTAACTGCATTTTTAAACACTAGCAACAAAAATGGAACATGAGTATTTTAAATATACATATTATTATATGTATAATAATATCAAAAATCTAGGAATCAATCTGTGAATTACGTGCAAGACTTATGTAGAACACTAAAAGCATGCATGATCAAGAGAAATTAAAGAAGACCTGAGTTAATTGTGATTTGCCATGCTCTTGAATTATGACACTTGTAATGATTTTAATCCTTATTTCATAGATTTATATATTTAGTGCAATCCCAAAGTCAGTTTTTATGGTGGAAATAAATAAATGGATAATAAGATATATGTAAAGATACAAAGGGCTAAAATTGGAGGACTTACTCTATTGGATATTGAATTTTCATAATGCTATAGTATTTTAGATAGTACAAAGTAACAGGCAAATGTAGTATATTAGCCCGTTTTCATGCTTCTGATAAAGACATGCCTGAGATTGGGTAATTTACCAAAAAAAGAGATTTAATTAGATTTACAGTTCACTTGGCTGGGGAAGCCTCACAATCATGGTGGAAGGCAAGGAGGAGCAAGTCATGTCTTACATGGATAGCAGCAGGCTAAAAAAGAGAGCTTATGCAGGGAGACTCCTGTTTTTAAAACCATCAGACCTTATGAGACTTATTCACTATCACAAGAACAGCACAGGAAAGACCTGAACTCATGATTCAATTATCTCCACCAGATTCCTCCCATGACACACAGGAATTATGGGAGTTACAATACAAGATGAGATCTGGATGGGGACACAGTCAAAACATATGCAGCAAAAGAGAGAGTCCAGAAATAGGCATATAAAAGTCTACAAACATATGATAAAAATAACAATGCAGCTCAGTGGCAATATGATAGTCCCTTCAATACAGAGATGAGTCAATTATATGTCTATCGAATAAGTAAACATTTACCCTCACTCCTCCAGATAGAGATAAAAATGGGAAAATTAAAATAATATAGCTTCTAGATAAAATATGCTAGAGCATCTTCATTTCTTAGACAGAATGCAAAAATAAAGCCTATTTCTAGTGTTTTAAAATTAAGAATTAAATAGTCTAACAATACTACATGTCAGCAAGGATGTGGTTAATCTGAAACTGGAGTAGGTATGTCACTATTTAGAATGACTCTAAAAAACTGGATATGTCAGAAGGTAATAAAAACTCAATAAAATTCTAGGTATATATTCAACAGAAATGTATGAATTAAACCAAAAAGCATGCATAAAAATGTTCCTTTCAGCACCATTAGTAAAAGCCAAATAACTGAAAGACAAATATATGTCATCAACAAAGCAAAATAATAAATTGTATTATATTTATGCAATATAATTTATACTATACAAAATAAGAATGAAATTTTTCAACACAAAAATACTTGAAACTCATAAACATAACATTTAGTCAAATAAGCTATATTCTATTTATATACATGTCAAAAACAGGCAAAACTAATATATGGTATTTGAAGTCCCCACTGGGCTTGGCCCTATTCCAGGTTGCCCTAAAGCTTTTCAGGTTTTTAAGTTAACTTTAAGTCAATTCTACTACATTATTCTCCAAACCCAAATTGTCTAAGATTGATAAATTTACTCATCTTTCATTTCTAACCTGTAAAATAAAATTTAACTAAAATCCATGTGGTCTGGGAAATCATTTTGTGGTATTCTGGTCAGAAGCTCCTGATTTAATCCTGACCTCACCACTTATTAGCTGAATAATTCTTGTCAATATTTTTGAAATGAAAAAGCCCCAGATCACTCACTTATATGATAGAAACATTAATCTCTACCTTCTTTTCATTCCACAAATGTGTCAGAATCAGTTTTAGGGCCAGAATGGACTTTAGAATCCTCTGTCTCAAAAGTTTCATTCTACAAACTGGGAACAAAGAGTATAAAGATCTGAGTTCACTTACCCAAATTCACATTGCCACAATAGCATAATAAAAATTAGAAGGTAACAGGTGTAATGGGACATACCTTATAGCCACAGTTTCAGCATAGTTCTGCTTTACTTGTCTTGCATGCCTTTGAGTCAGCCATCTATACAGGGTGTCTTTTTCTTATGGTAATGCTGAACTGTAATAGTCAAGCCCAACCATTTTCAGAGCCCAAAGACATCTAGTTATAGGCCTGAGATAGTGACCTAACCATAGTGCCTAAGTCTCAACAGGACAATGGTACCTGTGAATATCAGTGGAATGAGAATACATATAATTTGATTACATTTCCTATTCAAATCTATTTGTATGTGTTTCAAATTTGACATAGGAGTATAGGATGTCCTCATGAAATGCAATCAACACTAATTTCCTTTTCCTTGTTGAGAGCTAAACCAACGCTTAAAATGGGGAACCAGGTAGTGTGTTTCATTTCTAGAAATGTAGTTAGTGCTAAAGCCAGTGAATGTTGGAATTTCTATGGCAGAGGAAATTGACCAGCCAAAAGAGCCAAATGTAAATTCATGTTACCAATTCAAGGGTTCAGGTCAGGGATCATGAATAGATTTTGATTCATATACCTACTCTAACTTACTTGAAATGGCTTCTTGGATTTCTGGGTTGAGAAGAATTCTGAGGCTATGTTCAGGCTAAGCAAAAAATGGAGCCATCATCAATTTCAGATAGCAATTGTGTACAGAAGTGTTGTGGCCTAGACAGAGGGCAGGGACTAAAATGGAAACACTACATTTTCGAAAACCAGGATAAGAGACTGCAGTGAATCAGATCAGAATAAGTGAAACAGAAATACCATCCAACACTGAAAGCTGTGGAGCACTGACACATATTGTAGCTCTACATGAAGATCCAGTAATATTGAGGAGTCTTGGTTTAAAAGAGTGTGATTTTGTACCAGAACTCTGCTGTTCTGGTTACTGTAGTCTTGCAGTATAGTATAAAGTCAGGTAACATAATATATCCAGTATTTCTCTTTTTGCTTCGGATTGCCTTGGCCATCTGGGCTTTTTTTTTTTTTAAAGTTCCATATGAATTTTAACTTTTTTTCTAATTCTATGAAGAATGTCATTGTTTGATAGTCACAGAATTGAATTTGTGGGGGTCTAGGAAAGGAATAGCAAGGAGTAGAGGGATTGGGGAGGGATAGCATTAAGAGAAATACCTAATGTAGATGATGGGGCGATGGATCCAGCAAACCACTACCATGGCATGTGTATACCTGTGTAACAAACCTGCATAATCTACACATGTACCCTGGGACTTAAAGAATAATACATAAATAAATACACAGAATTGAATTTGTGGGTTGCTTTGGGCAGTATGGCCATTTTAATAATATTGATTCTTCCTATCTATGAGTACAGAATGACTTTCTATTTGTTTGTGTCATCTCAGATTTTGTTGAGAGCAATGTTTTGTAATTCTAGCTGTAGAGATCTTCCACCTCCCTGATTAGCTATATTCTTAGTTTTTTTTTTTTTCTTTTTGTGGCTATTGTAAATGCAATTACATTCTTGATTTGGCCCTCAGTTTGGATGTCATTGGTATATAGAAATGCTCCTGATTTTTATACATTGATTTTTGTATCCTGAAACTTTGCTTAAGATGTTAATCAGATCTAGGAGCTTAGGGGCAGAGACTACAGGGTTTTGTAGGTATAGAATCATGTTTTCTACAAACAAAGATAATTTGACTTCCTCTCTTCCTATTTAAACACTTTCCATTTATTTCTCTTGTCTGATTGCTCTGGCTAGGACTTCTAGTACTATGTTTAATAGGAGTGGTGAGAGAGGGAATCCCTGTCCTATTCTAGTGCTCAAGGAGAATACTTCAGCTTTTGCCCATTCAGTATGATGTTGTCTATGGGTTTGTCAAAGATGTCTCTTATTTTGAAGAATATTCTTTCAGTGCCTAGTTTATTTAGGGTTTTTAGCATGAAGGATGTTGAATTTTATCGAAAGCCTTTTCTGCACCTATCAAGATGATTATTTGGGTTTTTCTTTTAGTTCTTTTTATGTGAGGAATCACATTTATTGATTTGCATATGTTGAAACAAACTTGCATCCCAGGGATAAAGCCTACTTGATTGTGGTGAATTATCTTTTTTATGTGCTGATGGATTCAGTTTGCTAATGTTTTTTGGATTTTTGCGTGGATGCTCATCAAGAATTGGCCTGAAGATTTTTTGTTTGTTGTTTTGTTTCTGTCAGGTTTTGATATCAGGATGATGCTGGCCTCATTGAATTAGTTAGGAATGAATCTCTCCTCCTTAGTTTTTTGGAAGAGTTTCAGAAGGAATGATACCAGCTCTTCTTTATGTATCTGGTAGAATTCAGCTGTGAATCTATCTGATCCTGGTATTTTTCTGTTTGGTAGGCATTTTATTTTATTTTAGTTCTGGAGTACATGTGCAGGATATTCAGGTAGGCTTTTTGTTACTGATTCAATTTTGCAACTCTTAATGGTCTGCTCAGGGATTCAATTTATTCCTGGTTCAATAATGCCACACACCTACAACTATCTGATCTTCAATAAAGTTGGCAAAAACAAGCAATGGTGAATGGAATTGCTATTCAACAAATGGTGCTGGAATGACTTACTAAGCATAGGCAGAAGTTGGAAACTGGACCCCTTCCTTACACCATATACAAAAATCAACTTGAGACTTAAATGTAAAACCTAAAAGTATAAAAACTCTAGAAAATAACCTAGGAAATAACCATTCGAAACATAGGACCTGGCCAAGATTTTATGACAAAGACAGCAAAAGCAATTGCAACAAAAACAAAAATTGACAAATAAGACCTAATTAAACTAAAGAGCTTCTATACAGCAAAACAAACTGACATCAGAGTAAACAGACAACCTACAGAAAGGGAGAAAATATTTGCAAACTATGCATCTGAAAAAGGTCTAATATGCAGAATCTATAAGGACTTTTAATTAACACCAAATTAAAAAGAAACCCAAACCATTAAAAAGTGAGCAGAGGACATTAACAGACACTTTTCAAAATAAGACCTATATGTTGCCAACAAACATATGAAAGAATGTTCAACATTGGTAACCATTAGAGAAATGCAGTTCAAAACCATATTGAAATACCATTTCATACCAGTCAGAATGAATATTATTAAAAAGTCAAAAATAACAGATGCTGGCATGGTTACAGAGAAAACAGAATGCTTTCACACTTCTGGTGGGAATGTAAATTGGTTCAGCCATTGAGGAAAGCAGTGGAGTGATTTCTCAAAGAATCCAAAACAGAATTACCATTCAACCAAGCAATCTCATTATTGGGTATGCACCCAAAATAATACAAATCCTTCTACCATAAGGATGCATGCACGTGTGTGTTTATATCCACACTGTTCCCAGTAGCAAAGACATGGAATCAACCTACATGCCCATCAGCATTACACTTTACTGGGTAGAGAAAATGTGGTATGTATGTACCATGTAATACTACACAGCCATAAAAAAAAAAATGAGAGCATGTCCTTTGTAGCAATGTGCATGGAGCTGGAGGCCATTATTCTAAGCAAGCTAATGCACAAACATAAAACCAAACACCACATGCTCTCACTTAAAAAGGGAGCTAATCATTTAGTACACATGAACACAAAGAAGGAACAACAGACTCCAGGACCTACTTGAGCATGGAAAGTAGGAGGAGGGAGAAGATAGAAAAACTACCTATTGCATACTATGTTTATTACTAAACCCCTCTGACACACAGTTTACTTATGTATCAATCTGTACATGTACCCCTGAACCTAAAATAAGTTAGGAAAAAAAATAGAAAAGAGAAGAAATTTGAGGACTGAGCTTGGAACATTCCAACACTTAAGGGTCAGTAAGATAAAGAAGGCTCAGCCCACAAAAAGGAGTAGTAATTACCAGTGAGATAGGTGGAACTACAAGGAGGGTGGTTTCCCTGAAGCCAAGTGAAGAAAGAGTTTCAAGAAGGATGGAGTAATTAACTATGCCAACTGCTTCCAAGAAGCTGAGTACGATGAGGACAAAGAAGGAAACATTTGATGTGGTGACATGGAAATCACGGAGGACACTGGCAAAGGCAGTATCAGTGGTTCAGGGACTTCTGAGTATAGTGTCAGAAGGAATGATACCAGCTCTTCTTTATGTATCTGGTAGAATTGAGCTGTGAATCTATCTGGTCCTGGTATTTTTCTGTTTGGTAGGCATTTTATTTTATTTTAGTTCTGGAGTACATGTGCAGGATATTCAGGTAGGCTTTTTGTTACTGATTCAAATTTGCAACTCTTAATGGTCTGCTCAGGGGTTCAATTTATTCCTGGTTCAATAATACCACACACCTACAACCATCTGATCTTCAACAAATGGCCATTCCTGACATAAGGGGTTCAAGAAAGAATGAAAGGTGAGGAAGTGAAGAAAGTTGGTATAGATAACTCCGTGTTTTTGCTGAAAGAGATATGAGTCAGTGAATTAATAGAAAGTATTTTGTTTAAATGCAAAGAAATGCAGCGTGTTTTGAAAGGAATGATATAGCAGAGGGGTAAATAGATGATTCAAGATAGGGGACAATTACAGAGTCAAGTCATTGAATTACTCATAGAGGGATGATCTTTAGGCAGGAACCAGGTCAACACACCTGCTATGACCCAAGAGAAGTTGCACTGTATGGGCACCAATGCAGGTATGATGGCACATTTGATGGTGGAACGGGAAATGATTCTCCTCTGATCACTTTGGCTAACATCCAGCTAATCCACTGATATGCAAGCAAGCCCAGCTAAAATGAGAACTGCACAGCCTAAATCATTGACCTACAAATGATTAAGATAAATACATATTTATTGTGTTAAGCCACTACGTTTTGGATAATGTGTAACATGGAACTCTGGTGGACATAGAAAACAGAGGTAAGGACTATTTCATTTCTATAGGTACATATAAAGCTGCCTCATTTTTTAAATAAATGACTACAAATAGCATTGAAGTAAAATATGAAACTCCAGCATCCCTTGGCATGTCCAAATAGTCCTGTTTCTGAGACAAAGAAGGACTAATAAATGAGCCTGACTCCATGCTAGGTTTTTGGAATACAAAATTGAATAGCATACTCCATTCCCTTGAAGAGTTGAAGGATTAATGGGATAGTCAGAAATGTGAATAATAATACTCAACCCTCACAGGCACTAGAATCAAATAGGAAAGTTTTTTATAAATATAGATATCAGATACAACTTGCCTAGGATGGAATCTAGGGACAGTGTTTCTAAAAATCACCTTCAGGGTACTGTAATAATTGAGGATGAAGAAGAAGAATGGAAGCCTTGGAAACTTTGGGTAAAGCAGAGGAGAGGCAGCCAAAGCAAAAGGAATAACATTGTGAGATTATGGATTATGGAAGATTAAGATAGCTTAATACTTTCAAGAACAAACTGTAAGTTTTGTGTTAAGTAGGCAAGACAGAGTATGTCTGGAGGAGCAAGGGGGTTGATACCAGGGAGGTGGGGAAGGACCAGATAATGAATAGTGTCCTGTGACAGCAAAGGTGTTTGAACTTTTGCTATTCACCTAAGATAAAGGCTCTAAAATCTACAAAGCCTGATACAAAAAGGAAATGATCTTTTTACCATTAACAGCTAGCAGTAATCTTTTGAGAGGTGTGTTTGTATCTCTCTCTCTCTCTCTCTCTCTCTCTTTCTCTGAAATCTCAAACAACATTAAAAAAGAGATCTGCTTTAAGGAATTGAAGGATAAACCACTTGAAGCATACAAAGAAAACTAAACCACAGAGAGATCTCAGATGTTATCTTTTTAAATTTAATTTTACCCGTTTTTCATCTCCACCAGGCACTGTTTTCTATGTTTGACTATGTGAAAGGTTACATAGTATAAGAAACAGTCATCACTGGATGTCAAATAACTTTGGCTTTAGTTTGGCCCAATCACAAAGAAGCTGTATGTCTATATCTGAGCCTCAGCTTCCTCATTCATAAAAGGAATTGGTGATCTCTACCTAGCCTTTCTAATGTGGCTTTGAGTGATTTAAATTACACTAACATTTACTGAGCTCATTAGACCTTCTCAAGTGAGATAATAAGATAATCTATGGTAAAGTGCATTATAAACTTTACAGTGCTATACAAATGTTAAGAGTCATCACTAAGACATACAGCAATTTACACAAACTGCTCACAATTTAGGTCAAATTACAATGCAGGAAAATAATGACAAAGCATGCCATTAACTATGTGTCAGACGATTTGTTGTTGGAAGTTTTATTTGATGACAAAACTAAACTGCTTATGTCTGTAAAGCACTTTTTTGTGTTTTGCCCAAAGAGCATGGTTGTCTTCTCACAGCTTTAAAAATTAGAAATGTTATTTCTCTTAATCCATCTCAGTGAGTGAAACTTGTATTTAGCAAATTATGCAGTGAGTCAGTAGTGAAGATGGGCTATGAGAGGGAGTCTCTGAATTTTGAGACTGTTACTTAGCACAGCAGGTTCATGTGCCTCAGGGGATAATTGAAACTCTCCACTGAGGGGGTAAAGGGACCAAATGTACATTTGATGTTTTACTATTAATAAACTTGGGTAATGAGTAATTATGAGACATGTCTCTCGACCTCTTTTTCTCCTTAACCTGTGAGTCACATTTTTTTGATTGGGAAATTGTTTCTGGCAAACATAAGACACTGAATTATTCATTCTTTTAGGGAATAATCCCTAATTTTGCTTCTGAGAAATATGTGTTTTGGAATTCTGTCTGTGAGGAGGAGGGAGAATAAACTATTTTTGTTATTGTTTATTTATCATTTAGGGGGAAATAGGCATGTCCTTTAGATAGTAGAGGTCAAATGACATATTGGTACATAATAAATATGAAAATACCAAAAAAATCTAAATAAAACACCGTTTCTGCAATATAAGGGCAAGCAGTTTCTAAAAGGCACATAGTCTATAGTTTTCTAGTTATAATTTTTGACTCTGTGCTCAGTTAAGCTAGATTTGAACCTTAGAGTTGCCATTTCTTAGGTGTGACATCTAATTCTCCTCTAAATCTTTTTGTTTTTCATCTAGAAAATAAAAACATTAATAGCGCTTACTACCCAGAGTTGTTCAGAGAATTAAATGATATCGTACACTGGAAGTGTGTGGCACATAATACGTTCTCAAAGATGGTGGACTCCTATTATTATCATTGCAGAAGTTGTTTTACACTCTAAGCCCCCAAAATTATTTTGGAGACATGAAGCAGAGTTAGAATTTTTGTTCAGACAATGGCAACCCCTTTTTGAAGTAAAAGTGGAAGAGAGCAGAGGAAGTATAAAAATTGGAAGTCTAGAGACTTTGGTCTTATTCTCACTGCTATAATTAGCTGGTTGTGTATGATTTTAAGCATATTGACTCAATTCCTAATCTTCCGACGTCCCCCTTCCCCATTTTCCTAAAAGTAGTGAATACACTAAAGAAAGCAACAAAATCACAATGAGTGAATAGCTACAGACAGTGTCTAGGCCCTCCTTCCAGTTAAAGTGTTTAATGAAATATACCTGTGGCTTTGGAGATATAACTTCTGTCCTGGTTGGGTCTTTAATTATGTCTGGAAACTCTTTTACAAAACCTTGGTTACCTCCTTTGTTTTTCACTATGATTCTTCTAAACATATTTCATTTTATTCAGTCATCAATTATCCTCTCACCCCTTCCCCCATCACCTCATCAGAAGACCTTGACAACAATTTCTTTGGGAAAATACCTATAGAACGTAGTTTCTGAATCGTATTCCCTCTGGTCTGAAATGTGTGCATTCTCTTAACTTTTGTTTTCTTTTTCTATTTTTCCTCTCCAAAGAAGATATTGACATTTTCATTCTAAAGCTGATACCCCTACCTATATTCGCAACTTTTTCTCCTCTAAAGCATTGCTCCATTGATTATTCTGTCTGTTGGATATTTCAACCGTCCTCCGTTGGCTTCTTCCCTTGATCCTACAAACATGTTGAAATATCTACTACCTTAAAAAATTCAAAATAAACCCTTTTCTCACCCCTGTTCTCTCCAAAGTCACAGTCTCTCACTCTTCCCTCCTTCTTATCCAGGTTTCTGGAAAAACTCAATACTTTCTTTCTGTATAGTTTTTTCCCATTATTTCTTAAACAACTGCATTCCAGCTTCTGCTTCAAGGACTTAATTGAAATGGCTTTTTCATAGGTTATAACATCTTCTAATCAGTAAGTTCATTAGCTTGCACTTTTCTTATCTGAACTTACTGCATTTTAGGCTATTGAATAAATACTTCTGAAACCATATCTTCCCTTGCATTTGGTGACATCACTCTCTCTTAGCTTTCTTCCTGTGTTTCATTCCTATGTCTTCAACAATCAGGTCCTCTTTTGACTCATTTTCCCTTGTTCAATCATCTAAATAAGAATTTTTAAGGTATACCTTTTACCATTTTTCTCCTTGTCCTGTTCACTATCCATGGCCAATTTAATTAATTCTTCTAGTTTTAAACTATCTCCCTTTTATTTGAACCATGTTTAAAGTTTTGGCAATAATTTTAAGTGCTTACAAACTCCAGGTTTGACTTTCTTTTATAATCCTGTGCTAAAACCAATTCTAACTCAATGTATACAGAATTCAAATTGCTATATTTCCTCCAAGGTTGCTTCTTTGATATTCTTCACCCAAAGGAAAATCTAGATATGTTAATTTCTGTCTTGAAAATTCCCACCACCTTAAAATTTGTACATGGTCTGGGTAAAGACTATTCTCCTGGGTGCTCAGCTAGATTGTTTCCCAGTGTCACTTTCAGGTAGATGGAGCCTTCTACTTTAGTTCAGGAAAATGGAATATGGGTAAAGAGAAGTGTCCAGCAGCTAAAACTGACCCCTAGAAGCCTCTGCACTATCTTCTACTACCTCTTTTTTTCCTCCCTTTGCTGAGTAGATACTGATGTTCAGGGAGTTGAAGATGGCAAAGTCTGCTTCAGTCTGAGCCCCAAAATAATTGTGTAGAGTAGAAGATTCTAAACAAGAACACTCAGTTACATGAATGTTACAAGTACAATGAATAGACTTGTATATGTTAACCTATTAATTTTCCAGGGATTATCTGCAATGACCTTTGACAATCACCCAAACTTTGTGAAAACATATGTAAGCTACTGTAATTTACATTTCCAATGTGATGTCTGTTTCTCTATCTTATGTAATCAATACTTAATTCAAACCATACTTGTATCCTTTCCTAGTAATATCATGTTATTTTATACCTTTTACCTCCACATGTGGCATACTACTGCTACATAGAAGTCTTTTTCAGTTCCTTTTCTTATTGCATTTGCTTATCTATTTTTTCCATACATAACTCAAATATATGCTTATCTGTGAAACTATTCCAAATTATCTAGATAAATTTCTCCCTTGTTTATGTCCTCATAACTCTTTATTATATAATTTTATCACATGAATCAAAACTTTTTAGCTTTTAGTATCCTCATGAAATTTTGAATGCTTTTTAAGAAAGAACATTATTTTTGATTTTGAGTATATCATATGCTCAGGTATGTTTAGGTACTCAAATAATTGAAAGAATAACCAAAGAGTCATATTTAAAAAATTTAAATTCCAGAAATCCAATAGTTTATATTTGCTTTGCAATATTTCTTTTTTTTTCCCATTTATTTATTTTATTGCATTTTAGGTTTTGGGGTACATGTGAAGAACATGCAAAATTGTTGCATAGGAACACACGTGGCAGTGTGATTTGCTGGCTTCCTCCCCATCACCTACATCTGGCATTTCTCCCCTGCTTTGCAATATTTCTACTATAAAGAGTTTGTGTTCGCTTTGCAATATTTCTACTAGAAAGAGCTCTATACATTTTGGATTTACAAAATAAACATAAGAGTAACATGTCATAGGGTTACTTTGAGATCATATAAAACAACATAAATAATTATTAAATGTTATTTTTAAATTTTCTAAGAGACCAAGTTTATTCTTGAGATTAAGAAAACGCAGGATATAGATATGATATAATGTGACTGTAATGCATCATATTCAAAAGGTGGTGTAAAAAATAAGACCATAACTGTAAATTTACAGAAAGGGACTGGTTGTGCCACATTTGTGGAAAATAGAGATCAATATCTAAAAGGCTCAGGAGAATTTACAAAAAGAAATAAGAAAAGCTGTGAGGTGATGATTCATGAGGTGATGAAATAGCTTAGCATCTGCCAAAAATTATTCAGGAAAGATTCCTGGGCCTAAAGGAGAATAGAGTAAAAAAAGTCTTGGGAATGAAATAGAAAAAAAAGTCAAGGCAAATTTCAAGAGGCAGTGAAGAGAAAAATATAGTTACTAGTCTTGAACAAGGAGTACAATATGAAAATTCTTCTGGAGCAGGAACAGGAGGAAAGATGTGTTTTACAAAATTCAACCTTGACTGTAGTTCACAGAGAAAATAAAATGGAGGTGGAATAGCAAACCTTACAGAAAAGGCCAAAGAGAATTTAAAGAGTGGGCTCATGCTTTAAGAACTTGAGTCTGGGATTAAATAGGCCTGCGGGAGCTGATAAGTAAAAAAGGAACAAAAAAACCTCCAAAATTAGAAGAAAAGGAAGGTAGAAAGGAAGCTAAAATCATACAAATATTTGGAGTGAACCATTCTCTCACAAACTACCATATAGAAGATAGTACAGTAGTTTGTGAGAGAATGGAAGGATATAGAAGTTTACAGTTGTAACATACTCTGTATACATACATAAGAGCTCTGAATACATACATAAAAATCAGTGGGGGTATGTTTTGTTTTCTACAATGAGACTAACTTGATGTTGCTTGCAACAGTCAGTGAGAGAAGAAAGAGCAATATAGGTAAATGTATTTCTTAAAACAAAATATAGATGTTTAAGAGATGTGGGTCCTGGGTAGGAAGATGTAAAGTAGGTAATATGAAAACCAGAATTATAAATATATATAAAAGTAACCACCTTTAAAGATAAAGCATCTTTGGTGTTGAACAATAAGAATACATGATTACAGGGAGGGAAACCTTATACATTGAGGCCTGTTGGGGGGTGGGGCCTAGGGGAGAAATAACAAGGAGTTGGGGGATAGAGGAGGGATGGTATTAGGAGAAATACCTAATGTATATGTCAGGGTGATGGATGTAACAAACCACCATGGCACGTGTATACCTAAGTAACAAACCTGCACATTCTGCACACGTATCCCAGAACTTAAAGTATAATTAAAAAATAAAGCATCTTCCCTGGATTTGGTTGAAGAACAGTGTGAGAGGAATATTAACTAAGTCTCTGTGGTAGGAAATGTGTACTTGGAGGATAACTGGCCAAAATTAAAGAAAATGGGTTTCAAACAAAAGAACTGTACCAGACAAATTGGCTTCTTTCATATTAATTAAGTTAAAAATATTTCTTTCTATAGCAAAAAGCAAAATTAATTCTTCCAAAGCTGATGTTTGGTTGAACTACAAGGGGGATAGGCTAATTGCTGTTGGAAGAGACAAAGCTTGTTAAAATAGTAAAGCAATGATGGAGGGGATGAAAATGAAAGCAATATTTGCTTTTTAAAATGGCAAGAGAAGTTGGGTCATGTTACAAACTGATAATAAGAATTATCTCAGGGAAAGTGCAATGCCTAAGGCTTGAATAAAGCTAAATGTGATCATTAGAGAAAAAATCCCTATTTTTAGAGCCTGTATTAGGGAGGTGGCATAGAGCAACAATCTGTAAAAGTTTTGCTAAATCTAAAGGCTGAACCTGCTAGAACTCCCAGTAGAGCATAAGCTCCATGGTAACAGTATCTTGGACTTCACTGGTATTACTCAATGCTATATCCCTGGAGTCTAGAACAGTGCCTACCACATAGCAATTACTCAATACATACACCTGGGACTGAACAGTATAACTTAGGTATTTAACTTAAATTTAAAGGTGGGTAGGTGGCACACTCAGTGGATGAGTTTCTCTGCAGTTCACAATTTGATCTTGGACAACCATCTGGTAATTTCTAAACTATCTCATACAAGCCACCTCAGCACTAATTTAAGTACACATTGGTACTTGAGAGTAGTAATATGGTGAAGAGGACAAAAGTCCTATTTTCCAGAACCTCAGAATATACACAGAGGGGAAATAGAGAAGTCAACAGTGTGAGTGATGCATTAGAAGAATCTACATAGCTAAATGGAAATCGACAATAGAATGGCCTACACTTTATTGCTTGTGGTGCAGGTAGAATTTTAAAAAGACTCACAGAGGAATTGAGAACTCAGATGATAAAAATTACTGCTTTATTTCTAGGTAGTATTTAATGGTCATGGGATTGATAGAAAGAGAAACATACAACAGACAAACATGAGATCATGCTGCAACTTTAAAAGAATTAACTTCCATTAGACCAATTTATTTTAGCTGTAAATTAGAAAAAATATATATTGCCTACTTCAAAGAATTTGGGGAAGGATTACATAAAAAGAATTGTGTACACACACACACACACACACACACGGCTTATCAATATGGAACAAATATTTCCTCCCATCCTTGCTAAGCACCCACTATATGCAAGAAATTCTGCTTAAAACAGGAACACAATATTAAGGAAAACAGATATGTTTTCTTCCCTGCTTGAACTTACGTAATAGTGCGAAAATGATTATGTTCATAGATATCAACCATGATACAGCCGATGCAGGAAGAAAATAGCGAACCGAGAAGATGCAAGCTAGAGACTGACTTCTTCTGAAGGATCAGAGAGGTCTTTCTTGAGAAAGTAGAACTGAAGCCAAGATCTGATGGTTTAGAAGGCATCACCTGGATGAAGAGGGATGCATGAAAGAACATCCCAGGCAGTGCATAAAGGTCCATAGGGAGAGGAAAACTTGAGATTTGGGAGGAATAATTGAAGGTCAGTGGGGCTGTAACACGGAGAACAAAGAGGAAGTAATGAAATGAGGCTGAAGAGGCATAGGCCAGACATGGCTGGTATGTTTCCCTGCCATTCCTGGTCTGACAGTGGCCAATCTATTTAATGATTTCTGAACTGTCTTGTACAAGTGATCTCATGTTAACTCCATTGAAACATTCTTATTCTTCGGATGCTTTATTCCATTTTGGACCTAGATGCTATTCTTCACTTGCAATGGCTTTCACTACCCTTCTTATACTAACACCACTTTTCCTTCACAACTCAGTTAAGTGCCTCCCCTGATGTTTCAGTCTCATTTAAATGCGTATCTTTCCCCAGCAAGACCCTTGCAGATTTTACCTAAAGACTACATCCCATTGCACTGAAATTAGTAAGTCCATTCCCTGTCAGACTCTAAGCTTCTTGAGGAAAGAGAATGCTTCCTGTAACTTGTGTTCTCACAATACCTGGAACAAGGTAGTCTTTCAGTAAAAGGAGGTTGGATAAATTTAAGAATACATGAATGTTTTGCCATCTACTTTATTTTGTGTTGAATAGAGAACATTGTAAATAGGTTCATAGGTGCTTTACAATGAGGAAGACAGCTTCCAATAGCCAATATGACACCAGAATGGTGCCTGTGCTAATTTTGTTCCCTGCTTCCTATGCAGAGGAAATAAAAATCATTTGCGAAAATTTCCATCATTTGAATATGGTGTAAATAACTATAGAAAGTCAAAGAATTTATTAAAAGATCGTCTTTAAATTTTCATATTGAAGCTAAGGAACCATAATATAAGCAGATTTTTAAAATCCTGTTGAACTCCATGGCACTCCTTTGGAATCCTTACCTAAAGAACTCAAGGGCAGGTCCAGGCAACTCCTTGTTTACTGTAGAACCATTTTGGTCATTGGTCATTTAGAACCAGGTGATTCGTGGTTATGATAATGGCTTATTGACAGATACAGGCCAGTTCTGTTGCATTGCCACCCACCTTCACACCCGCACAGAACACTTCACACAAATATTGTCTCACTTACAATTAAAGTATGCTGATTCTTTTTCTCCACTCCCTTAAGAAAGGATCCTTTGGAAATCATAATTACTTCTGCACTTCACCTGGAAATAACATGCTGAGTTTATAACCTGGGACCACAAGAAAAATAAAAAAAATAAAATAAGAAAGTGTACCTATCATTTGTTAATTATGATGTGAAGAAATTCTTGTGAAAAATCAAGGCCTGTTTGGAAACAGTATCCAATATAACAGGATTAATTGGGAACAATTTATGTATATAATAATAGGGGAAGATACATAAACAAGATGCACAGATTGATGATCCTATTCACTGACAGCGATGGCTATAAGGAATTCCTATGTCATATTAAATGAAACAGATACACACACAAACACACACACACACACACATACACATTGGTTCACTCATTTAATAAATCTATATTATATTCTGCGTGCCTTCTCTATGCTTATGATAGCTGATAGGAATCAGGAGTAAGACAGACAAACATGACCCCAGCAGCATGGTGCTCTTGGACTAGCAGCATCAGCATCACCTGCGACCTTGTCAAATGTGCAAAACTTTGGACCCCATCCAAGCCCTGCTATATCAGAAATTTTGGAGATGGGGCTGAGTAACCTATGTTTTAGCCAGTCTTCCCATGATTTTAAACAAGCTCAACTTTGAGAATCACAGTGGTCTATCAGAGAAGACAAATATTAAACAAAGTTGTATATTATAATTACATAAAGTATAGTAACAGACGGATGAGAAATTGTAAGACAGAGTATGAGGATAGGATGTAAAGTCTTTGCCTCTTTGAGGATTCAGAGAAAGTGCCCCTGAAAATCAGCTGGAATAAAGGTGGGTCATTAAATAGAATAATGAATAACAATATATATGTAATAAAGCAAGGATAATAAAGTGTTAATGGTAGGATCTAGGTAGCAAGTATACATGTTAGAAAATCTTAATGTACAATCTTTCATCTTTTGGAAATTGACATAATATGTCAAGGAAATTAGAGTGAGCTTTGAGGAAGATTAGAAGTGGCAGAATGGTGAGTGAATAATAATGAGAAAGAGTGAAGGCATTCCTTGTTTTTTTTTTTTTTTTTTTTTTTTTTTTTTTTTTAGACAATTCTGTTGTGCAGGCTAGAGTGTAGTGACACAATCAGAGCTCACTGTAGCCTTGACCTCCCAGGCTCAAGCAGTCCTCCCACTCGAGCCTCCTGAGTAGCCTGCATTACAGATGTGTGCCACCACACCTGGCTGATTATTTATTTATTTATTTATTTATTTTTGTGGAGATGGGATCAGGGTCTTACTTTGTTACCCACGCTGGTCTTGAACTCCTGGGTGTGAGCATACTCCCATCTCAGCCTTGCAAAGTGCTGGGATTACAGGCTTGAACCACTGCATTCTTGATATAGGGAAGAACATGTTCCAAGCTACTGAAATTCTCATTCATCTTTCATTCAAGTTTTTTTTTTTATTTATACAGATTTAGTGGGTACTAGTGTACTTTTTTCCATGAATATATTGAGCAGTGGTGAAGTCTGGACATTTATTGTAGCCATCACCTGAATACTGTGCATTGTACCCATTGAGTAATTTCTCATCACTCAACCCCTTCCCACCCTCCCACCCTTCCAAGGCTCCAATGTCTATAATTCCTCTGTATGACCACCATGTGTACACATTATTTAGCTCCCACTTATAAGTGAGAACATGCAATATTTTACTTTGTTTCTAAATCATTTCACATAAAATAGTGGTCTCCAGTTCCATCCATGTTGTTACAAAACAACTGATTACATTTTTTATGGCTGAGTAGTATTTGTGTGTGTGTGTGTGTGTGTTTGTGTGTGTGTGTGTGTGTGTGTGTGTGTGTGTACATCACATATTCTTTATCCAGTAGTTGGTTGGTGAACACTTAGGTTGGTTCCGTGACTTTCTTGTTATGAATAGTGCTGCAATAATCATAGGAACGCAGATGTTTCAGTTTTTTGGGGTTTTTTGTTTGTTTGTTTGTTTGTTTGTTTGGAGACAGTGTTTCACTCTGTTACCCAGGCTGGAGTGCAATGGCATGATCTCGGCTCACTGAAATCTCTGCCTCCCAAGTTCAAGCAATTCTCCTGCCTCAGGCCCCTGAGGAGCTGGGATTACAGGCTTGCACCACCACACCCAGCTAATTTTGTATTTTAATAGAGATAAGGTTTCACCATGTTAGCCAAGCTGGCCTTGAACTCCTGGCCTCGAACTCCCAACCTCAGGTGATCCACCCACCTTGGCCTTCCAAAGTGCTGGGATTACAGGCGTGAGCCACTGAACTGGGCCACAGGAGTCTTTTTTTAAATAGTGATTTATTTTCCTTCAGATAGATATCCAGTAGCAGGATTGTTGGATCTGAAGAAGATAGAGACACAACAAACCCTTCAAAAAAATCAATAAATCCAGGAGGTGGTTTTTTGAAAAGATCAACAAAATAGATAGACCATTAGCCAGACTAATAGAGAGAAGAATCCAATACATGCAATAAAAAATGATAAGGGGGATATCACCACAGATTCCACAGAAATAAAAACTACCACCGGAGATTACTACAAACACTTCTATGCACATAAACCAGTAAATCTAGAAGAAATGGATAAATTCCTGGACACTTACAACCTCCGAAGACTAAACCGGGAAGAAGTTGAATCCCTGAATAGACCAATAACAAGGTCTGAAGTTAAGGCAACAATTAATAGCCTACCAACCAAAAGAAGTCCAGGACCAGAGGGGTTCACAGCTGAATTCTACCAGAGAAGAGGAGCTGGTACCATTCCTTCTGAAACTATTCTAAACCATACAAAAAGAGGGAATCCTCCCCAACTCATTTTATGAGACCAACATCATCCTGATACCAAAACCTGGCAAAGACACAACTAAAAAAGAAAATTTGAGACCAATACCCATGATCAACATTGATTCAAAAATCATCAACAATATATTGGCAAACTGAATCCAACAGCACCTCAAAAAGCTTATCCATCACCATCAAATCGGCTTCATCCTTGGGATGCAAGGCTGGTTTAACATACGCAAATCTATAAATGTAAACCAACACATAAACAGAACCAAAGACAAAAACCTTATGATTATCTCAATAGATGCAATAAGGCCTTCAACAAAATTCAACAGACCTTTATGCTAAAAACTCTCAATAAAGTAGACAAGATGGAATGTATCTCAAAATAATATAAGCTAGTTTTGACAAACCCACAGCCAATATTCTGAATGGGCAAAAACTGGAAGTGTTCCCTTTGAAAACTGGCACAAGACAAGGGTGTACTCTCTCACTGCTCCTATTGAACATAGTATTAGAAGTTCTGGCCAGAGCAATCAGGCAAGAAAAAGAAATAAAAGGTATTCAATTAGGAAAAGAGGAAGTCAAATTGTCTCTATTTGCAGACGACATGATTGCATATTTAGAAGACCACATTGTCTCAGCCCAAAATCTCATTAAACTGATAAGCAGCTTCAGCAAAGTCTCAGGATACAAAACCAGTGTGCAAAAATCACAAGCATTCCCACACACCAGTAACAGACAAACAGAGAGCCAAATCATGAGTGAACTCGCATTCACAATTGATACATAGAGAATAGATGCCAAGGAATACAACTAACAAGGGATGTAAAGGACCTCTTCAAGCAGAACTGCAAACCACTGCTCAAAGAAATAAGAGAAGACACAAACAGATGGAAAAAATATTACATGCATGGTTAGGAAGAATCAATATTGTGAAGATGGCCCTACTGCCCAAAGTAATTTATGGAGTCAGTGCTATCCCCATTAAGCTACTATTGACCTTCTTCACAGAGTTAGGAAAAAACACCTTAAACTTCATATAGAACCAAAAAAGAGCTTGCATAGACAAGACAATCCTAAGGAAAAAAAAAAAACAAAGCTGGAGGTATCGCGCTACCTGACTTCAAACTATGCTACAGTATAGTAATCAAAAGGCTCTACAGTAATCAAAGCAGCATGGCACTGGTACCAAAAAGCAGATATAGACCAATGGAACAGAGCAGAGGCCCCAGAAGTAATGCCCCTATCTACAACCATATGATCTTTGACAAACCTGACAAAAACAAGCAATGGGGAAAGGATTCCCTATTTAATAAATGGTGTTGAGAAAACTGGCTAGCCATATGCAGAAAGCTGAAACTGGACCACTTCCTGACATTTTGCCCAAAAAAAAAAAGAAAAAAAAGAAAAAGAAAAAACTCCAGATGGATTAAAGATTTAAACATAAGACCTAACACCCTAAAAACCCTAGAACAAGACCTAGGCAATACCATTCAGGACGTAGGCATAGGCAAGGACTTCATGACTAAAACACTAAAAGCAATGGCAACAAAAGCCAAAATAGACAAATGGTATCTAATTAAACTTCAGAGCTTCTGCACAGCAAAAGCAATTATCATTTGAGTGAACTGACAACCAACAGAATGGGAAAATTTTTTGCAATCTACCCATCTGACAAAGGGCTAATATCCAGATATTATGAAGAACTAAAACAGATTTACAAGAAAAAAAACAAACCCATCCAAAAGTGGGCAAAGGTTATGAACAGACACTTCAAAAGAAGACATTAATGCAGGCAACAAACATATGAACAAAAACTCATCATCACTGACCATTACAGAAATGCAAATCAAAACCACATTGAGATACCATCTCAGGCCAGTTAGAATGGTGATCATTAAAAAATCTGGAGACAACATGATGGAGAGGATATGGAGAAATAGGAACACTTTTACACTGTTGGTGGTAGTGTAAATTTGTTTGACAATTGCAGAAGACTGTGGCGATTCCTCAAGGATTTAGAAATAGAAATGCCATTGGACCCAGCAATCTCATTACTGGGTATATGCCCAGAGGAATATAAATTGTTCTATTGTAAAGACACATGCACATGTATGTTCATTTCGGCACTGCTTACAATAACAAAGACTTGGAAGCAACCCAAATACCCTTCAATGATAGACTTAATAAAGAAAATGTTGCACATATATACAATGGAATACTATGCAGCCATAAAAAATGAGTTAATATCCTTTGCAGGGACATGGATGAAGCTGGAAACCATCATTGTCAGCAAATTGACACAAGAACAGAAAACCAAACACTGCATGTTCTCACTCGTAAGTGGGTATTGAACAATGAGAACACATGGACACAGGGAGGGGAGCATCACACACTGAGGCCCGTTTCAGGGGCTAGGGGAGGGATAGCAGGGATTGGGAGATTGGGTAGGGATAACATTAAGAGAAATACCTAATGTAGATGACAGGGGAATGGAGGCAAAAAACCACCATGGCATGTGTATATCTATGTAATAATTCTACAGGATCTGCACATGTACACCAGAACTTAAAGTATAATAAATAAATAATTTAAAAAAAAACAATCAAATGGTAATTCTTTGAGAAATTTGTTTCTTTGAGAAATTTCAATACTATATTCCATAGAAGTTGTACTAATTTACATTCCTTTTAATAATATATAAGCTTCCCCTTTTCTCTGCATCCTAGCCAACATCTATTATTTTTTGACTTTTTAACAATAGCCATTTTGACTGGTGTAAGATGTTATCTCCTTGTGATTTTAATTTACATTTCTCTGAATATCATGAGTCTTATGAGTAACCAAAAGGAAAATGTTGGTGCGGGGCTTTAGTGACCAAAGAGGAGACAGGCGTAAGAAGGCCAAAACCAGAGGAAAAGTTAAGCAATGTAGAATTGGGTTTTTAAAGGCCATATAAAAGGTTTGTTTGTATAATGTATTAGTAGTTCTTTTATTTTTATTGCTAAATAATATGGAGACACATAAATATGCCAGCTTGCTGTTTTGTTTATCCTGAGGGGCCACTCTGTGTCTATAATAGCTGATGGGAATCAGCAGTAGATAAGACAGAAGTGATCCCTGCAGCTTGGTGCTTACAGTCTACATCAGTGGTTCTCTACCATGGTCCATGCACCAACAGCATCATTATAACCTGGAAAATTATCAGAAATGCTCAATTTTAGAAGCCCATTTTGAGTGAAGGCATTGTTGAGGCAGGAAACAACATATTCCTGTTGATGTCTGTTACTATTGGACATCTGGATTGCTTGCAGTCTTTCACGATTGTGAATCTTTGACGATTGTGAATAAAGATGCTGTGAATATATGTGCACAAGTCTTTAGTGGACACATGATTTTATCCTCCTTTGAATGGAATTGCTGAGTCACACAATAAATGTTTTAAAAACAGCTAAGCAGTTTAGCAGTTTTCTGAGGCAGTTGTGCCATTTTACAGTTACACCAACAATGTAGCTAGTGGGTATATAGTGGAATCTTATTGGTTTCAATTTACATTTTCCTCATGACTACTGGTGTTGAGCACTTTTTCAGGTGCCCATTAGCCATTGGAACATCTTTCTTCATGAAGTGTTCCTTCAAATCTTGCTATGTTTAATTGAGTTGTTTTTTGTGAAAGACTTATAATACTTCTTTACATATCATTGCTTCAAGTCCTTAGTCAAATATATAGGTTGTGAATATTTTCATCCAGTTGTTGCCTTATCTATGTGTTTTCTTGATGTGCAGAGGGTTTTAATTTTGAAGTTCAGTGTATCAATATTTTCTTTTTATATTCTGTCTTTTCTGTATCTTTTCCAAAAGAATAACTGCCCTTTTCTTTCAAGGTTGTAAAGATGTTTTTGATGTGTTATTTGAAAAGTTTTATAGATTAAGCTTTCATGAGTATATATGCATTACACCTAAAATAAATTTTATTATATGGCATAAAGTGGGTTTTCAGTTTCCATGTCCATCTCAACCATTTATTAAGAACTCTTTGCATTACTCATTGAATTGCTATGGCACCTTTCTATTTTTACATATATGTGTGAGTTCATTTTTATACTTTCCATTCTATTCTTTTGATTTAAATTTGTACAGTTTTGACAGTCCAAATGGCCTTGATTACATTACCGTTACAATGAATCTTGATATCTGATAGTATAAAGCTACAATTTTTTTTTTCTTTTCAAGTTTTTTGTTGGTGGTGATGGAAGAGAGATCTATTTTAGGGTCTTGCATTACCATATAAACTTTAGAAAACAAATCTTTAATACTTTTTTATTACACTTTAAGTTTTGGGTTACATGTGCAGAATGTGCAGATTTGTTACATAGGTATACGTGTGTCATGGTGGTTAGCTGCACCCACCACCCCATTATTTACATTAGGTATTTTTCTTAATGCTGTCCCTCCATTTGCTCCACAGCCCCCAATAGGCCCCAGTGTGTGATGTTCCCCTCCCTGTGCCCATATGTTCTCATTGTTCAACTCCCATTTATGAGTGAGAACATGTGGTCTTTGGTTTTCTGTTCCTGTGTTAGTTTTCTGAGAATGATGGATTCCAGATTCATCCATGTCCCTGCAAAGGACATGAAGTCATCCTTTTTATGGCTGCATAGTATTCCATCGTGTATATGTGCCATATTTTCTTTATCAAGTCTATCTTTGATGGGCATTTGAGTGGATTCAAAGTCTTCACTATTATAAACAGTGCCGCAATAAATATACATGTACATGTGTCTTTATAATAGATTGATTTGTAATCCTTTGGGTATATATCCAGTAATGAGATTGCTGGGTCAAATGGTATTTCTATTTCTTGAGGAATCACCACACTGTCTTCCACAATGGTTGAACTAATTTACGCTTCCAACAGTGGAACAGTGTTCCCATTTTTCCACATCCTCTCCAACATCTGTTGTCACCAGATTTTTTAATGATTGCCATACTAGCTGGCGTGAGACAGTATCTCAATGTAGTTTTGATTTGCATTTCTCTAATAACCAGTGATGATGAGCATTTTTTCATATGTTTGTTGGCTGCATAAATGTCTTCTTTTGAAAAGTGTCTGTTCATATCTTTCACCCACTTATTGATGACATTGTTTGTTTTTTTCTTGTATATTTGTTTTAGTTCTCTGTAGATTCTGGATATTAGCCCTTTGTCAGACGGGTAGATTCGAAAAATTTTTTCCCATTCTGTTGGATGCTGGTTCACTCTAATGATAGTTTCTTTTGCTGTGCAGAAGCTCTTAAGTTTAATTAGATCCCACTTGTCTATTTTGACTTTTGTTGCCATTGCTTTTGGTGTTTTAGTCATGAAGTCCTTGCTTATGCAAATGTCCCGAATGGTATTGCCTAGATTTTCTTCTACGGTTTTTAGGGTGTTATTAGGTCTTATGTTTAAATCTTTAATCTATCTGGAGTTAATTTTTGTATAAGGTATAAGGAAGTGGTCCAGTTTCAGCTTTCTAGATATGGCTAGCCAGTTTTCCCAACACCATTTATTAAATAGGGAATCCTTTCCCACTGCTTAAGAAAATAAGAAAGGACACAAACAGATGGAAAAACATTCCATGCTTATGGTTAGGAAGAATCAATATTGTGAAAATGGCCATGCTACTAGGATTCAATGCTATCCCTATACAACTACCAGTGACCTTCTTCACAGAACTGGAAAAAATCACCTTAAACTTCATATGGAACCAAAAAAGAGCCCGCATAGCCAACAAAATCCTAGGCAAAAAGAACAAAGCTGGAGGCATCACGCTGTCTGACTTCAAACTAAACTACAAGGCTATAGTAATCAAAACAGCATGGTACTGGTACCAAAACAGAGATACAGACCAATGGAACAGAACAGAGGCCTTGGAAGTAACACCACACATCTACAACCATATGATCCTTGTTTTCTGACTTTTTAATTATCCTCATTCTAACTGTTGTGAGATGTTATCTTATTGTGATTTTGATTTGCATTTCTCTAATGACCAGTGTTGATGAGTGTTTTTTCATGTTTCTGGGCCACATAAATGTCTTCTTTTGAGAAGTATCTGTTTATATCCTTCACCCACTTTTTGATGAGGTTATTTGTTTTCTTCTTGTAAATATGTTTAAGTTCCTTGTAGATTCTGGATATTAGCCCTTTGTCATATGGATAGATTGCAAACATTTTCTTCCATTTTATAGGTTGCTTGTTCACTCTGATGATAGCTTCTTTTGCTGTACAGAAGCTCTTTATTTAATTAGATCCCATTTGTCAATTTTGGCTTTTGTTACAAATGCTTTTGGTATTTTAGTCATGAAGTCTTTGCCCATGCCTATGTCCTGAATGGTATTGCCTATGTTTTCTTCTAGTTTTTTTTTATTATTATTATTTATAATTTTAGGTCTTACATTTAAATATTTAATCCATCTTGAGTTAATTTTTGTATAAGGTGTAAGGAAGGAGTCTAGTTTCAGTGTTCTGCATGTAGCTAGCCAGTCTTCCCAGCATCATTTATTAAATAAGGAATCCTTTCTCTATTTCTGTTTTGTCAGGCTTGTCAAAGATCAGATGATTTTAGATGTCTGGTATTATATCTGAGGCCTCTGTTCTGTTCCATTGGTCTATATATGTGTTTTGGTACTGGTACCATGCTCTTTTGTATACTGTAGTCTTGTAATATTGTTTGAAGTCAGGTAGCATAACATCAGAGCAGAACTGAAGAGACAGAGACATGAAAAACTCTTCAAAAAAAATCAATGAATCTAGGAACTGTTTTTTTTTCTTTTTTTTTTTTTTTTTTGAGATTAACAAAATAGATAGACCTATTGCCAGACTAATAAAGAAGAAAATAGAGAAGAATTAAATAGAAACAATAAAAATGATAACAAGGGGTCACCACTGATCCCAAAGAAATACACACTACCATCAGAGAATACTATAAGCATCTCTGTGCAAATAATCTAGAAAATCTGTAAGAAATGGATAAACTCTAGGACACATGTATGCTCCCATGACTAAACCACAAAGAAGTCAAATCCCTGAACAGACCAATAACAAGCTCTGAAATTGAGGCAGTAATTAATAGCCAGCCAACCAGAAAAAGACCAGGACCAGAGGTATTCACAGCCGAATTCTACCAGAGGTACAAAGAGGAGCTGGTACCATTCCTTCTGAAACTATTCCAAACAGTAGAAAATAAGGGACTCCTCCCTAACTTATTTTAGGAGGCCAGCATCATCCTGATACCAAAACCTGGCAGAGACACAACAACAACAAATATATATATATATATATATATATATATATTTCCATATATATATGGAAAATTTTAGGCCAGTATCCCTGAGGAACATTTATGTGAAAATCCTCAATTAAATTCTGGGAAACCAAATCCAACAGCACATCAAAAAGCTTATCCACCACAATCAAGCCAGGTTCATCCCTGGGATGCAAGCCTGGCTCAACATACACAAATCAATAAACCTAATCCATCACCTAACAGAATAAATGACAAAAACCACATGAATGTCTCAATAGGTGCAGAAAAGGCTTTTGATAAAATTAAACACCCCTTCATTCTAAAAACTCTCAATAAACTAGGTATTGATGGAATGTATCCCAAAATAATAAGAGCCATTTATGACAAACCTACAGCCAACATAATACTGAATAGGCAAAAGCTGGAAGCATTCCCTTTGAAAACTGGCACAAGACAAGGATACCCTCTCCCACCACTCCTATTCAACATAATATTGAAAGTTCTGGCCAGGGCAATCAGGCAAAAGAAAGAAAGAAAGCGTAATCAAATAGGAAGAAAGGAAGTCAATTTGTCTCTATTTGCAGATGACATGATTGTCTATTTAGAAAACCTCATCATCTCAGCCCAAAATCTCCTTAAGCTAATAAGCAACTTCAAACAAAGTCTCATGATGCAAAATCAATGTGCAAAAATCACAAGCACTCCTATACACCAGTAACAGACAAACAGAGAGCCAAATCATGAGTGAACTACTATTCGCAATTGTTGCAAAGAGAAAAAAATGCCTAGGAATACAACTTAGAAGGGATGTAAAGGACCTCTTCAAGGAGAACTGCAAACTACTGCTCAAGAAAATAAGAGAGGACACAAACAAATGGAAAAACATTCCATGCTCATTAATAGGAAGAATCAATATCATGAAAATGATCATGCTGCCCAAAGTAATTTATAGATTCATGCTGTCCCCATCAAGCTACCATTGACTTTCTTCACAGAATTTTTTTTAAATCCTTTAAATTTCATATGGAACCAAAAGAGAACCTGTATAGCCAAGACAATACTAAGCAAAAAGAATAAATCTTTAATATTATCTTTATGAAAAATGTTAAAGTTTTAATTCAGTTTTTAAAATAGATATGTTATTCAGATTTTTTAATTTTTCTTCTAATGTTTTAGCAAAGTTGTACTACTTAGGATTTTTTTTTTTTCATTTCATCTAAGTTGCTAAAGTTACTGACACAAAGTATTTCTTATAATAACCTTTCCCCTTATTTTCCTTTAATGTTTGTGGAATCTGTGATGATGTCCTATCTTTCATTCCTGATATTGGTAGTTTATGTTTTTTTCTTAAACTTATTAGGCTTTATCAATCTATTAAACACTTCAAAAGATGTGAAGGACCTTTGGTTTTTGAAAAAATATTTAAAAATTTGATTTTTTCAATTTTCTATATTTGTCCCCATTTACTATTTTTTAAATTTCCACACATATTTTATTAAAGATTTTTTTCTACTTCTTTTGTGTTTAATTTAGCATTTCCTCTACCTTTTTAAGGTGAAATCACAGATCATTGATTTTTTAATTCCAATATAATCATTTAAATTTTATATTTTTCCCAGCTGCTTCCTACAGATTTTGCCATGTTTTCATTTTTATTTCCTTAAAATATTTCATAATTTTCCTTGTTTCATATTTAATCCATGAGTTATCTCCTGATGAGTTGTTTAATTTTGAAATATTCGAGGATTTTTTAGATATTGTCCAGTTATTGATTCTCTAATTTTAACGCAACTTTGATAAGAAAACAATCTCTATTTGGTTTTATTCTTAAAAAAATTAGGATTTCTTTTATAGACCAGCATATATTATAATCTTAGCAAATATTTGATGTGCACTTGAGCAAGAAAGTTAAGTTCTCCCTCATTTTCTCACTGATCAGTTAAGGCTCTGTCACACATCACGATCATTTTGAGACCCAGTTTGGTAAGGCAGCCTCTTTCTGATGCATTGTTCTTGGCACATGAGAGGAAAAGCAAAGTAGAAGAAAGCATCCACTGGCTATTACAAATTCTAACTAGATATGACATATAGTTCTTTCATCCACATTTCTCCAGCAAAAAAAGTAAAATGACTATTTATGATGTCAATCAGAAATGGATGCATAATCCAGTAAAAATGAGGAGCAAATAATTTGAATGCATACATAGTCCATGACAAGGACATATTAGACTTATATGACATGTTGATATTACCTCCAAGTGTCTCTCTAATCAGTCATTTATCTGCACCCCCATTGCCCACACTGTTGACCAAATTACTTATGGTCCATCTGGGTTGCTCCAAAAAAGCTCTTAATAGATCTGTCTGCATCCACTTTGGCTCCTTGACAGCAGTTATTCAACAAAAATCTGACCATGCCACATACACTATCTTCCCACTATCTTTATTATTATCCACCAGCCCTTGCATTTAAAATCCCTTAATGGCTTTTCCTTGCACTCAGGTTAAAATGCAACTTCTTTATGTGGTCTATAAGGTCTTGCATAACTTGGGCTCTTCAGGCCGCTTCAGGCTCACCTCTAACCATTCTGATCTTCACTCACCAGCTCACAGCTCTCTTGGTTTCTTGAATGCAATCTATTTGCAACTTCATGAACTTTGAAAGGCTATTCATGCTGCCTGGAATGTCCTTTTCTATACTCTTCTTCTAACTCACTTTAACACCCATGTTAGGGCTTCCCCTACCCCTGCCTATTCCTACTCATAGCATCTTTTTTATTTGATTCAGAACAGCTATTATAGTTTCTAGTTATAGATTTATTTGCATAATTATTTTTCTCCTTTGTGGACCACAGAATCGAGTTAGTCCTATCAGTCAGTTCAGGTGTACAATTATCCATAGATAATTGTCCATGTCAGATAATTTTTATGTTTTACTTTTATCTTCCATTATTTTTAGCACTAATTTCTCCTCTTCAAATTAGTTCCTAATTCTAATCAGTTTATAGGTTGTCTCTCCATTTTTCATTATGCATGTCAACTTTACACATACATACAATGTTTTGTGTGTATTCTGATTCTTGCTTTCCTTATGCAGTATAAAATGTCTAACATTTATCTGTGTTTTTGTGTGAATATCAAGTTCATTATTTCTGGGTAATATGCTGGGGTTATTATCACAACTTTACATATGAAAAAAAAAAAAGCTTCATGAAGCTGAGTAGTGTCTTGAGTTTTGTATTAGTCCATTTTCACACTGCTATAAAGAAATGCCTGAGACTAGGTAATTTACAAAGGAAAGAGCTTTAATTGACTCACAGTGGCTGGGGAGACCACAGGAAACTTACAGTCGTGGCAGAAGAAGAAGGCACCTTCTTCACAAGGCAGTAGAGACAGTGAGTGTGACTGAATATGGAGGAACTGTCAAACACTTATTAGGTCTCCTGAGAACTCACTCCATAAAAGGAGAACAGCATGGGAGAAACTGGCCCCATGATTCATTCCCCTCCCTCCCTATACATGTGGGGATTACAATTTGAGATGAGATTTGAATGGGGATGCAAAGCCAAACCATATCAAGTTTTATATATCCATAATCACAATCCAGGTTACTGCATTCTCATGGCAGTACTCATCACCATCCTTTCTATCAAGTCATCTTTGTTGTTACTGTATCTTTCTTAGAAATGTAGAAATTTGATATCAGAAAAGACAGATGATTTCCCCAAATGGTAGCCTTAGACTTAAAATCTATTTTTCTCTCACTATTGTACAGCACTGCCTCATTTCTTGAATGGGTCAGTTATCTCTAAACACACTGGTTAAATTCAAGTCTAATCTCCTGCCCTGATTTTATAATCCAGAGTTCTTTTTCTCTTCCTAAAACCAACTGCAGAAACTTGCTGAAAACCCCAAGCTCTGTGCCAGCTTTTAGCTTTGTGCAAAGCTTTCCTGTTTGCCCAGCCTCAAACCAGCTATTTGGAATTGGCAAAGCTGTTTATTTTCAAGCCTCCATTGTCAATAGATCAAGTAGAAACATTGATAACTCAATGAAGCTCTGGGCATCCTGCCCATCAGAAGCGACAACATGATACATTTCTATGTACAGGAAGATTTATCTCTGGAAACTAAGCAAACAGGAATTCCTGATTTTGATTCAGAATGAATATTAGTGTTGTCCACTTCTGTTCTTGCCAGGAAAGTGAGGAGGCTGTGCAAACATCTATCTTGGCTAAAATAGCCTTTTGGACCTTGTAGAATTCCAATAGGCTTGGGGCTTAATAGGCATGAACAAACAGCTTACAGGGACTGGAGCTGAGATTCTCAAATGATAGGTGAAGGAGACTACAACTTTCTGTCTCACAACAATTATTTTTTGAGTGTCTGCTATGTGACCCAGGATGGAATAGTCCCTATACTCAATATCGTCACAGCCCAGTGAGAAATAAGTAAAGCAAGTGAAGGAAGTAAAGCAATCCTACCCATGCTGTGCATTCCCCTCCAGTGATTGAGATCTAAGTACTATCTGACAAGGTAAACCTCAGAGTGGTGTAGAGAAGGCAGCTTCTGTTCCTGATGGCTATTTATATTTTGAGCACCTCAACAAACCTAGTGAAGACAGATCATAAAGCTGCAGCAGGCATAAGACTGAGATTTATTGGTGATGCTGTCTGCGTTAGGCATCCTGGAAATTAACTCCCAAGAGGTGTCAGAAAACATTTAAACTTTCATTTCCTAAATATTCTTCTTTAAGAAGAGGAACTTGGGTTACTCTATTTGTAACTTGAGAGCCACATGAGATGACTCACCAAGGAGAATTATATAAAACTGAGATTTATATATTTTATTGTTATTTTGACATCTGGTTTTCCATTAGATGTTCACTGAGTAGTTTTTTGTTTGTTTGTTTTTTTGCTTCTATCCTCTTCCTGAACACCCAGTGTCACTCTCTGCTACTCCATTGTTCCTGCTCTCCTTCTTTATTACCTTTTAATCACTTACTAAATATAGAAGGTAAAAAATTGAAACTATGAATATTATACAAGTTTTTTTACTGAATAATTGCCACATGTTCACCCAATTTATTCCTTTTATAATAGAACATTGTGTTTTAGAAGCAAGATATACCTTTCAGACATTGAGATTTATGCTTCTTTGATTATTGCATTTTAATCACTATTCTCAGACATTTTAGAATACATAGCTATCTTTTCTAGGAGAAAACAAAGCTGTATGTCTAAGCCAAGGCCACTACCTATGGTTACACAGATTACTTTAAGAGGTGCAGTTCACATTATGGTCTAGTGAAAGGCACCTTGCAGTTGTGCCATGTATAACTTAGGCAGCTATACCTGCCAGTCATGTCTAGACCTACATATTTAGTGAATCTCTGCTATAAAATTAAGGAATTGAACATGACATCTAATGAAGGGATTGAATATTGTGATAACTAAGATTTCCTCCTATTCTAATGTCTCTGATTCTAGGATTTCTACACATTTGAAAGAAACAGCTCTTGATTTTGTCTTGTGGACAGCATTGAATCTGAAAGATAGAATTTAGACTAGGATCCCTAAAAAAGAATTGATTAGACCAGTGCCTTGTTAGCACAGACCAAGGCAGAGATTTCGACTAATACCAAGAAAGCTTCCAAAAACGAACTGCCCGTTCCACAGAAGGGAGAGTTGAAAGCAGGGAGGGTGATACGACCAGACAGGCCCCTCCCCACACAAGATCCAGCAACTGGAGTCCCTCTCCTGTGAGTTTCACAGTTAACACATCCTCCACCAGGGAACAGTAGGCTCAGCAGAGGGAAAGAGCCCCCCATTGGGAAGGCGGGGCTAACCCCACCAGTACAGAAACCAGGTGAAGAATAAACACCAGCCTGGCTGAGACAGAGGCAGCCCAGCAGCGGCCCCACAGGCAGACAATGGACAGGCTGTTTCAAGAGGCACACTGACACCTGCGTTTAAAAAAAAAAAAAAGCCTACACAGGAGGAATAACCCCAACTTTAACAAAAAGGATGTCCACTCAGAGAAGATGGGAAGAAACCAGGACAAAAAGGACAAAAATATCAAAGTCCAGAACGCCTGTCCTCCCCAGAGAGATCACAACGACTTACCAGCATGGCAGGAAAACAGATCAGGAAACGATTTTGACGAGCTGATAGAAGTAGGCTTCAGAAGATAGGTAATAAACTTCTCTGAGCTAAAGGAACATGTTTTAACCCAATGCAAATAAACTAAGAACCTTGAAAAAAGATTAGATGAAATGCTAACTAGAATAACCAGCCTAGAGAAGAACATAAGCGATTTGATGGAGCTGAGAAACACAGCATGAGAACTTCGTGAAGCATACACAAGTTTCAATAGCTGAATCGATCAAGCAGAAGAAAGGATATGAGAGATCGAAGATCAGCTCAATGAAATAAAGAGAAGGCAAGGAAAGAGAAAAAAGAGTGAGAAAAAGTGAACAAAGCCTCCAAGAAATATGGGATTATGTGAAAAGACCTAATCTACGCTTGATCAGTGTACCTGAAGAGGACAGGGAAAATGCATCGAAGCTGGAAAACACTCTTCAAAATATTATCCAGGAGAACTTCCCCAACCTAGCAAAGCAGGCCAATATCCAAATACAGGAAATACAAAGAACACCACAGAGATATCCTCAAGAAGAGCAACCCCAAGGCACATAATTGTCAGATTCACTAGGGTTGAAATGAAGGAAAAATGCTAAGGGCAGCCAGAGAGAAAGTTCGGGTCACCCACAAAGGAAAGCCCATCAGACTCACAGCGGATCTCTCGGCAGAAACCCTACAAGCCAGAAGAGAGTGGGGACTAATATTCAACATCCTTAAAGAAAATAACTTTCAACCCAGAATCTCATATCCAGCCTAACTAAGCTTTATAAGTGAAGGAGAAATAAAATCCTTTACAGACAAGCAACTCCTGAGAGATTTCATCGCCACTAGCCCTACAAGATCTCCTGAAGGAAGCACTAAACACAGAAAAAAAAAAAATCCAGTACCAGCCACTGCAAAAACGAAGCAAATGGTAAAGACCAACGATGCAATAAGGAAGCTGCATTGACCAATGGGCAAAACAAACAACCAGTAACAAAATGGCAGGATCAAATTCATATATAACAATATTAATGTTAAATGTAAATGGCCTAAATGCCCCCATCAAAAGACACAGATTGGCAAACTGGGTAAAAAGTCAAAACCCATCGGTGTGCTATATTCAGGAGACCCATCTCACAGGCAAGGACACACATAGACTCAAAATGAAGGGATGGATGATCTACCAAGCAAATAGAGAGCAAAAAAAAGCAAGCGTTGCAATTTTGGTCTCTGATAAAATCGACTTTAAACCAACAAAGATCAGAAGAAACAAAGAAGGACAGGACACTACATAATGGTGAAAGGATCAATACAACAAGAAGAGCTAACTATCCTAAATATATATGCACCTAATACAGGAGCACCCAGTACATAAAGCAAGTTCTTAATGACCTACAAAGAGACTTAGACTCCCGCACAATAATAGTAGGAGACTTTAACACTCCACTGTCAACATTAGACAGATCAATGAGACAGAAAATCAACAAGGATATACAGGACTTGAACGCAGAACTTGAACAAGTGGACATAATACACATCTACAGAACTCTCCACCTCACAGCCACAGAATATACATTCTTCTCAGCACATCGCACTTACTCTAAAATTGACCACCTAATTGGAAGTAAATCACTCCTCATCAAATGCAAAAAAAATGGAAATCATAACAAACAGTCTCTCAGACCACAGTGCAATCAAATTAGATCTCAGGATTAAGAAACTAACTCAAAACCGCACGATTTCATGAAAACTGAACAACTGGCTCCTGAATCTTCACTGGATAAACAATGAAATGAAGGCAGAAACAAAGACGTTCTTTGAAACCAACAAGAACAAAGACACAACATACCAGAATTTCTGGGACACATTTAAAGCAGTGTCTAGAGGGAAATTTATAGAAATAAATGCCCACATGAGACAAGGAAGGATCTAAAATCGATACCCTATCACCAAAATTGAAAGAGCTAGAGGAACAATATCAAAAAAACTCAAAAGCTAGCGGAAGACAAGAATTAACTAAGATCAGAGCAGAACTGAAGGAGATAGAGACACAAAAAAAAACCTTCAAAAAAATCAGCAAATCCAGGAGCAGGTTTTTGGAAAAGATCAGCAAAATAGATAGACCACTAGCCAGACTAATAAAAATGAAAAGAGGGAAGAATCAAATAGATGCAATAAAAAATGATAAAGGGGATATTACCACTGATGACACAGAAATACAAGCTACCATCAGAGATTACTTCAAACAACTCTGTGCACAGAAACCAATAAACCTGGAAGAAATGGATAAATTCATTGGCACTCGCATCCTCCCAAAACTAAACCAGGAAGAAGTTGAAACCCTGAATAGACCAATAACAAGGTCTGAAGTTGAGGCAGCAATTAACAGACTACCAACCAAAAAAAGTCCAGGTCTAGACGGATTCACAGCCGAATTCTACCAGATGTACAAACAGGAGCTGGTACCAATCATTCTGAAACTATTCCAAACAATACAAAAAGAGGGAATCCTCCCCAACTCATTTTATGAGACCAATATCATCCTGATACCAAAACCTGGCAGAGACTCAATAAAAAAACAAAACTTCAGGCCAATCTCGATGATGAACATAGATGCAAATATCTTCAATAAAATACTGGCAAGCCAGTTCCAACAGTACATCAAAACGCTTATCCATCATGATCAAATAGGCTTCTTCACAGGGATGCAAGGCTGGTTCAACAAACGCAAGTCCATAAACATAATCCACCACATAAATAGAACCAAAGACAAAAACCACATGATTATCTCAATAGACGTAGAGAAGGCCTGACAAAATTCAACAGCCCTTTATGCTAAAACCTCTCAATAAACTAGGTATTGATGGAACCTATCACAAAATAATAAAAGCTATTTACAACAAACCCACTGCCAATATCATACTGAATGGGATAAAACTGAAAGCATTCTCTTTGAAATCCGGCGCTAGACAAGGATGCCCTCTCTCTCCACTCTTATTCAATATAGTATTGGAAGTTTTAGCCAGAGCAATCAGGAAAGAAAAAGAAATAAAGGGTATTCAATTAGAAAAGGAGGAAGTCAAATTGTCTCTATTTGCAGATGACATGATTGTATATTTAGAAGACCCCATCGCCTCAGCCTAAACTCTCCTTAAGCTGATAAGCAACTTCGGCAAAGTCTCAGGATACAAAATCAATGTGCAGAATTCACAAGCATTCCTGTATGCTAATAACAGACAAACAGCCAAATAAAGAGCGAACACCCATTCACAATTGCTACAAGAAGAATAAAATTCCTAGGAATACAACTAACAAAGGAGGTAAAGAACCTCTTCAAGAATAACTACAAACCACTGCTCAAGGAAATAAGAGAAGACACAAACAGATAGAAAAACATTCCATACTCATGGTTAGGAAGAATCAATATTGTGAAAATGGCCATACGGCCCAAAGTAATTTATAGATTTAACGCTATCCCCATCAAACTACCAAGGACCTTCTTCACAGAACTGGAAAAAAACGCTTTAAACTTCATATGGAACCAAAAAAGAGCCTGCATAGCCAAGACAATCCTAAGCAAAACAAACGAAGCTAGCGGCATCATGCTACCAGACTTCAAGCTATGCTACAAGCCAACAGTAATCAAAACAGCATGGTACTGGTATCAAAACAGAGACATAGACCAATGAAACAGAACAGAGGCCTCTGGAGCAACACCACACATCTACAACCATCTGATCTTTGACAAACCTGACAAAAACAAGCAATGGGGAAAGGATCCCCTGTTTAATAAATGGTATTGGGAAAACTGGCTAGCAATGTGCAGAAAGCAGAAACTGGACCCCTTCTTGACGCCTTACACTAAAATTAACTCCAGATAGATTAAGGACTTAAACATAAGACCTAATACCATAAAAACCCTAGAAGGAAAAACCTAGGCAAAACCATTCAGACATAGGCATAGGCAAGGACTTCATGACTAAAATACCAAAAGCAACGGCAACAAAAGCCAAAATAGAGAAAGGGATCTAATTAAACTTCAGAGCTTCTCTACAGCAAAAGAAACAATCACTAGAGCGAACCAGCACCAAGAGAATGGGAAAAAATTTTGGCAATCTATCCATTTAACAAAGGGCTAATATCCAGAATCTTCAAGGAACTTAGATTTACAAGAAAAAAAAACAAACAAACAAATCCATCCAAAAGTGGGTGAAGGATATGAACAGACACTTTTCAAAAGAAGACATATATGAGGCCAACAAATATATGAAAAAGTGCTCATCATCACTGGTCATTAGAGAAATGCAAATCAAAACCACATGGAGATACCATCTCACACCAGTTAGAATGGCAATCATTAAAAAATCTGGAGACAACAGATGCTGGAGAGGATGTGGAGAAATAGGATCACTTATACACTGTTGGTGGGAACATAAATTAGTTCAACCATTGTGGAAGACAGTGTGGCAATTCCTCAAGGATCTAGAAATAGAAATTCCATTTGACCCAGCAATCCTGTTACTGGGTATATATCCAAAGGACTATAAATCATTCTATTATAAAGACACATGCACAGGCATGTTCATGGCAGCACTGTTTACAATAGCAAAGACCTGGAACCAACCCAAATGCCCATCAATGATAGACTTGATAAGGAAAATGTGGCACATATACATCATGGGATACTATGCAGCCATAAAAAAGATGAGTTTGTGTCCTTCATAGGTACATGGATGAACCTGGAAACCATCATTCTCAGCAAACTGACACAAAAACAGAAAATCAAACACCATATGTTCTTACTCATAGGCGGTGTTGAACAATGAGAACACTTGGACACAAAGAGGGGAGCATCACATACTAGGGTCTGTTGATCATGGCTATGGGAGGGATAGCGGGAGGGAGGGTTGGGGAGGGATAACATTGGAGAAATGTCAGGTATAGGTGATGGAGGAATGGTGGCAACAAATCATCTTGCCATGAATATACCTATGCAACAATCTTGCGTGATCTATACATGTACCCCAGAATCTAAAGTACAATTTAAAAAAAAAGAATTGATTGCAAAAGAAGGGCCAAATGTAAGACTGAGTTGTCACCAGCATGCCTAACAGTCTTTAATTAAGTATTTAACTAAGTTCTGATGTCACTGTGCAGACAAGAAGTAAATGCCAGTAAGACAATTGGTTTGGTTTTGGCATTCAGAACCATTAGTGAAGTGGTACGTGATAAGCAGGATATTGCACACAGCAGAAGTATTCGCAAACTGTTGCTATAGTTTGATTACTTTTCTGTCTCTCTCATTAAATTGGCCATGTTGAGAGCAAAACTTTATACTCCATGCCTTGCTGTCTTATTGCCTAGATCTTCCCTTCAGGAAACTAATTATAAACAATGGCATATTAAGCATCTGAGGAGACCTACAAATAAATAAATAAACTAGCTTAATTTTGATTGAGCCACTGTTTCCAAACTAATACGACTGCAAAATCACATTTTTTATAGCCCAGGTATTACTCTCACAAAACCCCCAAGGAATAATCTAGACAACACAACTACCTTCCTCTTTGCCTCCTAAATTACATGATACAGCTGAGCTGTCAATCGCTATAATTAGGATACATTAATGCCCAAGGGATTGTTAGGTATAGAAGTGTAGTTGCTGGAAATTATGCCTTTTCTTTATGTCATCCATTAATGCACCAAGTAGCTGTTAGAACTCCAGCCATAGTTAAAGGACTCAGGTCAAAGTTGCAGAAAGTTGTTGGAAACCTCCATGGTTGCTCACTCTTTTTTGCTACTCCATTTTGCATCAGACTTCATGCAAAAGTCATACCACCAAGGGCTGCACTCTCCCCAAATGATAGAATTTGGAGCTGTCCTTCAAGGGGTAAAAGGCAGAATTAGGGGCACTGAAATAGTTACACATTTTAATGCATTTTCCTCTTTTGGTAACTATTATTGGACATTTAGCCATGTTTCCATTTTCTCTACTTCCCTTTGCCTGTTCTATGCCTGGTTAAACTTGAAATTTAATACTAGCCTTTTTTACTCTCATTCCTAAGGGTCCTACTTCAGTCCCATTACCAAGCTACTGTTTCCTTCCTTCAGGGCTAAGAGTATTTGCAACCAGTGATATATATCATTATCTAGTCCTAGGATTTGACTGGTACTTTTTCATACTCTAGACTCTTTTTGCTGCTGGACTTTTTTAAATCACCAATGTTTTTCATGGGGTTGTGAGATCTTTTTTATCCAAATCAAAAGAGTCTGAAAAAAATTTTTTAAGGTGGCAGTCTGTGCACCTAGGCATGCCAACAGTCCTGTGGCATCTTAAAGAAACAAAATTTACTCATGTCATTCTTTCCCTTAAAGTTCTTCAAATGTTCTCGAGGGCATAAAGTATTAATAACAATAATAGTTAGCCTTTATCAGGGATTCACATTGTATGCATCTTTATACTAAACTCTTTAATCCTCACAGCAACCTATAAAATGTATATAATTATTATCCCCATTTTATGGGTGAATAAACTGAGATTTAGGCCGTCCTGCAGACACAAAAATAGTAAGTGATGGAACCAGTATTCAAGTTGGGAAATCTGGATAGTGCTTAGGCTTAACCACTAAAAAATAATGCCTTATTTAACTCTGGATGAAGTACTAAGGTCTTACCTTGACAAATTAAGATTCTTCCAATGGAGGTCCCAAATTACTTTCTACATATTTGTCCTATCATTCCTATTCATGCAGCCTACATGCATTCATTCATTGAACATTTGCCGAATACCTACTGCATTCTAGGACCTGAGCTTAATATCACACAGTGGCCACACTAATCTGACTGTCTTAGTCTGTTCAGGCTGCTATATAAAAATGCGGTAAACTGGGTATCTTATAAACAATAGAAATGAATTTCTCACAGTTCTGGAGTCTGGGGATGTTCAAGATCAAGGATGAATCAGTATCTGGTGAGAGCCTGTCACACAGCTCCTAGGGAAAAAGGGCAAGTTACCTTCCTGGGACCCTTTTTTTCTTTTTTTTTTTTTTTTTTTTTTTTTCGAAGTTTTACTCATTGCCCAGGCTAGAGTGCAATGGCCTGATCTTGGCTCACCGCAACAACCTCTGCCTCCCAGGTTCAAGCAATTCTTCTGCCTCAGCCTCCTGTGTAGCTGGTATTACAGGCATGTGCCACCACACACAGCTAATTTTGTATTTGTAGTAGTGACAAGGGTTCACCAGGTTGGCCAGGCTGGTCTTGATTTCTTGACCTTGTGATCTGCCCACCTTGGCCTCCCAAAGTGCTGGGATTACAGGCATAAGCCACTGCTCAGCCCTTGGGAACTCTTTTTAGAAGATACTAATCCCATTCATGACGGCTTGACCCTCAAGATCTAATCACCTCTTAAAGGCCCCACTTCCTTAATACCATCAGTCTAAGGGTTAGAAGTTCAATATATGGATTTTAGGGGCACAGAAACATTCTGATCATAGCACTGGTTTTACACAATGATCGTCCTACACATATCTGTGATTTTACGTGTACCATCTCTTCTTCCTGTTATGAGATTTTCCTCCTTCCTTTTCCTCTCTCCTTTTGGAGTAATTTCTGTATACCCTTCAAGATTCCATTCAAAAGTCATTTTCTCTATGAAGCCTCATGCAGCTCATCTAGGCACAATGCCTCCTGGGCTATCCCTGAAGTTTATATACACCTCCTTTATACCATGAATGTCTATCTGTCTATGTGTCTAGCTATTCATCCATCTACCTCACTCCTGCTCTTTTGTTCTCAAATGTAATCGCCTGAAGGACTCCTGAGCCATGCCTTCATAATTTTTCTACTTCCTCACAGAATGTCTGACATTTAATAAATATTGTGAAACTAAATTTTCTTGCTACTCTGAAGTCAGAAAAAAACACCAATTGGATGTTCTAAAGGATTGTATTTGTAAATAACCTTTAGGCTACATTTTTAAGTGATTTACTCTGTAAGAACCCATCATCAACAGTCTCCCAGTCTAGTAAGAAACAATCATAAAAATAAATAAAGAAGAAAATTAACCTATTGTTATGAACTGAATGTTAGTGCCTCCCATCCTTGTCAAACTGATATGCTGAAATTTTAAGCTCCAATGCAATAGTATTAGTAGCTGAGAACTTTGGGAGAAAATTAAGTCAAGAGGGTGGAGCTATCATCAATAGGGTTGCAGCCCTTATTAAAGAGGCCACAAAGAGCTCTCTAGCTCTCTTTCTGCCTTGCAAGGACACACAGAGAAAATGGCTGTCTGTGAACCAGGATGTGGGACTTCACCAGGCATTGAATTTTCCAGGGTCTTAAACTTGGACCTTCCAGCTTCCAGAACTATAAGAAACAAACAAACAAAAAACATGTTTGTTGTTAAAGCCACTCTGTCTAACCTATTTGGTTATAGCAGCCAGAACTAACTAAAACATTTATAATTGTGACAATAGTGAGGCCGGTACAATAGCAACAGAGAATAGAGGAGAAAGTTATGCAGGCCACTTGAAGGAGTCTGGAAATGCTTCTTTTAGGAAAAATAATTGTGCTAGGACATAGATAGTGAATAGGTCTTTACTAGGTCAACAGCAGGGTAAGTATCCTTTAGGTACACAAATGTGCAGTCCATGTGAATGTGGTCCATTCAGGGGTCCAGGAAGTACAAAAGGATAAGTGTGTATGTGTTTAGAGGAAATAGAAATAAAATACTATAAAAAGCCAAATTACAAAGGGTCTGACATGCCATGAAATAGAGTTTTGATTTTTTTTCTACCTAAGTAAAGGGAAGTTATGGAAGTAGTTTACATCTAACATGGAATGATCAGATGTTCAGTTATAAAGATAACTCTGGCGATAATATAAAGGGTAGAATTTTTGGAGAAGATTGCATTTATTATCCAAGAGGCTATTATCATCTCTTCCAACTTTTCACATGCATGTGATTTTAAAAGCCATAGAACAGACCCCTGGGTCAAGAAGCTCAAAGTCCCTGACCCAGTCCTCTGGCTGATGTTGTTCCTGGAGTCTCTTGGTTCAAGACACTTTCCTCTTTGCTTTGTGGTCTCCTGACTTGTTTTTCTTCCCAAGGAAATTTCAATTTTTTCTTATACATACCCTCTATTTAAGGAAAGCCTAATCATCTATAGCTGGGTCCCCAAAGATTTCTAAACTTTCTATTTTCAGAATGCAAAAATATAAATCCCCTATTCTGAGACATTCTTTATTCGTTAGAATGAAGATTATTTTGCTTCCAAGTGACAGAAACCCAACTTAAATTAGCTTGTGTAAAAAAGTGAATTCATTTGCTTATGTAATCAGAAAGTCTCAGAGGGCTGATTCTGGTCAGGTAAAACTAGACACAGTGTTTCAAATTGTCAACAGGACTCTCTTCACGTCCTGGCTTTACTCTCCTCTCTGCTTTGTTTTTACATACACCCTTTTTCTAGGGTAGCAGAGATGGTGATCAGCTGCTGTTCATTTACACTGTCTGTACAGCCTTAATTCCAGAAGAAAGCAAATGGCCCTTTGCTCACAAACATCCATACAGATTCCTCAGAAAGTTGTTAATGAGTCTAGTCTGGATTTATGTACCTGATGCTGAACCATTCACTATGTCCAGAAGGCTGTGTCATAATTGGTGTGTTGGTGGTGGCTTAATGAAGCAGGCTTGTATAAACGTGGCACATCCCAATTTCATGCCTCTCTCCCATGTCCACGTTTAGTGATGTCATGTTATTAGCTTGAAGTCAGTCATGTAGGAGAGTGGGGGTGTGTATACCACAGAGACACTACAAAAGCTAATGCTACAAATCAGGACCTTCTTGTTTGGAGAGGCAGGTTATGAGCATGCCTCTGCCTATTAGTGTCATATGTTTCTCATACTTATCTTACAAACTAATGTGTTTCATGAATGACATCTCCAATAGGATCATCTGGAGGAAGGAAAGTTCCAAAAAAGGAAAGCATAAAGAACATATCAAAAAGCAGCTGGCATCTATCACATTTAAAACGTATTTGGCTCTTGGTCACAAAAAGTAAAACCTGCCCCTTTGGAAGGATGGAAGTATAGTTTTCCATGTCATTTTTATGTCATGTCATTCCCCAGGGACCTGCTTGTAGTTACTATCTTTAGAAAACAGGGGAAGGATAGAGAGAACAAGACTTACTCTTCTTGCCTTTAGAGCTCTCTCCACCAAGAAGTGATCTACTGGAGAATGTGAAGATTCATGACAAAGGTCTTACCCAATAGAAGCACCACCCAACACATTGTGGAAGTTCAATAAATATTTCTTAAAATACTATAAGCAGTGGCCATCTCAGTTTTATCAGATGTCTTATACTAATATTTATATACTTCATTAGCTGAACCAGAGCTAAATTAGCCACTATGTAGAGTATGGTGACACCTCCTCCTAAGATATCTTAGAATATCATAACTCTCAAGAAGGGAGGGACAGAGTGAAGTGGGTACCCAGAAATATCCATTGCTTTGCCTGGAAACTAAGAACCAGATGAACTAAAAAGGCAAAATTTTTCTGTAATTATAAATATCTCTGCCAAACTGTGTTTCCTTTACCCTGCACAACTGGAGACACAGATGACTCAGAAAACACACTCACCATTATGAACTGAAAAGACTATTACTGTAGTGCAGATTCCCTTACCTGACCTTTGTGTTACTATATAAACATATGCTTACTCTCTAACCAGCCCTATCATCCTAAGTGATTGTTTTCTCTCAGAAGAAAACACCTTTTACATAAAAACATAATTGCTTCTAAGACCCCAAGCAGCTTTTCTGTTGAACTCACTCAGTTAAAAATTAAACAGAAATGGCAGAGTTTGGTGATATAAAGGAGACCTGCAGTAACATAGGCTTCCTAGGGACTGCTTGGGGAATCAGAAGTCCGGGGTAATAGCAGTAATGAGGAAAGTGGCCTGAGACCAGCAGAGCAACACTGGGCACATAAGCAGAGGAATCACAGAACACCAGGTAGTAAGATACCCTATGCCCCACCAAACACCAGAAGAGTCAAAAGAAGAAAGCAGCCTTAACTAGTCACCAAATATGCAAGGAATATCCAAAAAACCTTTGGGGTTTTCTTGAATATTAACACAGGAAACTTCCTGGAAAGCAAAGAACTTCCTGATAGTGTGGAAGGACTCAGTACACCTACATGTGATTCCTTACTGTAAAATGTGACCACAATTTTAATTGCCAGCTAGTGAAGCCTGTGATTTTGAGTTAAAATAAACTATTATTAACAAGGTATAAAGATGGTGAAAGTAATAGAGTGATTTCCCATATGATTCTGTTTTCCAGTCAAGAAATCTGATGACACAAATTCTCCTGATTATGCAATTCCTTATTAAAAACCCTTCATTAGTTGCTTGTTTCCTATTAGGCAAAAGCTCTGCCTAGCTTGTCTTGGCATGACTCTCTCCTGGTATGATACCCTTGTGGTATGACTCCTGCAACTTTCTCTAGTCTTATCTCTTCCTTCTCTCTCCTATATATCCTGAAATACGGTCATATCGGTCTGAATCTATGTCAAGGAACATATGGTATATATGTTCTGATGCTTTTAAATATGCTGTTCTTTCTGCCTGGAATGCTTCACATGGCTGTATCCTCTCCATTTGGTAACATCTTTCTCATTCTTCAAGAAATAAATAGTTTTCAGCTTGCTTCTGACCCCATACTTTCTCCTTGTTTGCTCCTATCTACCTCAACCCACCCTCAAGTGATGTTAGGTTCAACCCCTCTGCTCTCCTCCTAAGTAACCTTATGAAAGTATTTAGATCACATTGGCTATATCATGAGTTCCATAAAAGCAGGGATTTCTCTCTGGATCCTTTTCTGCATTTCTTAGGTCTATCACTCTATTCTCTACCCAGTGGGCACTTACTGCATACTAGATACATTTAAACAGTCAAAAATGTAATGTTTGAACTCGAAAAATATAAAAAACTCAATGAAAAAAATACTTTTAAACTTGTATTTTTAAAAATAATGACATGTATTCAGATTTTTAACATTCATATTAAAATTGTTTGCAACTCCCTGTGTAAGTAGAAATTATGGGAAAACCTAAAAATTGTTTTATAATGTTTACGCCACTATTCATGAAGCGGAAAGAATCCCCTGTAGTGGAGTAAAGCACATTACTAAATACATTAATTAATTGATTCTAGATAAAGAAAAAAATAATGAATTGCTAATTATGATGTTCATGTCAACAGAGCAATGGCCATTCAGCAGATAAATGAATGGGAAAATATCTATTTAGTTAAATGAGAAAAATATGGCCAGAGAAATTCCAGCTACACCAGCAATAAATCACAATAATTTGCATACATTTTAAATACCAAAAGTGCAGTGTTTTTTTCCCCAAGAATAACAACGTTTTCATGTGGAAAGTTTCCTGTAATAAAGGTAAACATTAAAGCAGAATTAGCTTATTTCCAAAAATGAATGTATATTCAAATATACACACACACATATGTGTATATATGTGTTTACTCAAAAATTAAATTTATTTTATGAAATGTAGTTATGAGTCTTGAGTCTGTATTGATCTGACTGACATTTAAAAGCCATAGTGTTAATTTTCAAAAGCAAGCCAAACTGAAATTAGAGGCTTTATTTAATTGTTTGCCATTCTTATTGTTCAATAAATGTTGTGGCTAAATATTGACTATGGGAGGAGCATGAAATACAGTAAATAAGTGGCTCACTGAGATGTTGTTTCTGAATATTTCATTGGCATTAATTCATCAGAATCAAAAGCAGATGGAGGTTCAGTAGCCACATCTCATCCCCTAGTGCTAACCCTCTTTGATTTGAACATAGACTTACTTGTTAAATTGAAATTAAATGTTTACCAAGTGCCTAAGGTAAATACTTAATTGTGAGGAACTTAAAGATAATATATATTCCCTTCCCTTAAGTGGCAAATGATCCCCCCAAAATAAAGAGATGAATACATTTACAAATATGTTCTAACTATCATATACTAAGCACTTACTGTTTCCAAGGCATTGGTCTAGTATCCACATCAGAAAGGTAAAAATGATCCAGTTGCTGAATATATTGCTCTGATTGGAAGAGCACCTAAGTTATAAAATGTACTATATGTTCGCTGGGGTAACATTGACTCCTTAATCTACAACGGTCTTATATAAGGTACATAGGAAAAGAATTTTACTTAGAATTGGAAGGTAGAGTCATAGAAGCCAGAACTCATTAAAGACATGCAGGGACTTAAGTAAACAAAAAGAAGTAAATGTTGTAATCAATGCTCTGCATGAGACTAAGGTCTATTCCAATTATCAATGACTTCAAGCCTAAGTTACTGGAAATGCCTTGCAGATTGGATATGACTCATATTAATCTGTTAAACAGTCAAGAAAGATACGGAAAGACTCATTTGCATAACAAAATCATTAGAACTGCAAAGCTTAATATGTCAAAACAAGAGGTTAATATATTAACATTAACTATGTCAATGGGTATAGACTAAGCTGAGCTGTGATAACATTGGTCCTGTAATCTCTGTGGTTTAACACAATAAAGATGTATTGCATGTTCATGCAAATTCTTATGTGAGTTGGAAAAAGAGATCTCTAGAGTACCTGTGCTGCTCTAAGTGACTATAATTCAAGCTGTTTGGAGCTTCTTAGGCGGTTCTTTATGGGGAAAGGAGATATGATGGGTTGAACACCAACTTTTAAATACTTTATTCTGAAAATGATACATTTTCCCCTCTATATTTCACTGGCCAAAGCAGTTTTATGGCATGCCTCACTGCAAGGTTGCTGAGAAATATGCAGGAGTGCATGGCTATTCAATAAGCAATAAACGTTTATGCCACATTGACAATTAATGCAAGTCCAGTAGAGAGGATGGTTGCTAGGATGAAATGGCAGAGACTGGCTGAATGCATGCACTGTGTGGAACAAGGAAATACAAGCAGAAATTTGCCCTCAGATGTAGGGAATTTTGCTATTGCAGGAAAAGAGAATAAAGTTACCAGGAATTAGTCCACGAGATCAGCATATAGAGTAATAGTTAGAATTTCAGATGAACCTCTAAGTAAAGTTAGGAAACACATTAAAAAAAAAATGGCCAGACACAGTGGCTCATACCCATAATCCCAGTAGTTTGGAAGGCTGTAGCACAAAGATTGCTTGAGGCCAGGAGTGTGAGACCAATGTGGGCAACACAGGGAGACCCCTTTTCTAATTTTTTTTTTTTAACTTGGCCAGGCATGGAGGAGTTGGAGGCTGCAGTAAGCTATGATTGTGACATTGTACTCTATTCTAGCCTGGGAGATAAAGTAAGACCTCCAACTCAGACAAGAGAAAATTGAGCACAGGGGTGAGAGTAATACTACTAGTAAAACAAAGATTCAGAAAATTATTCTCAAAGTTTCTTGAAATTTGCTTATTTTAAACCAAGAAGTCTGCAATGAGACAGACCCAGGATAATTATTTTGTAAGTAATCCAGATGATTCACATTTGGTAGGTCCATGGATTCTATTTAGAGAAATACTGGTTCAAGGGATATGACAAGCCAGGGTTAGTATACATAAGAAAGCAAAATGATAAGATCAAATAATATCAGTTTTATAAAGTGGTGTACAACTAGTAAAGTAAGTACTCCTTTGGATGAGTGCTCAAGTTGAGTAGAAACTAAAATTACCAACGATCTAAAGTGGTGATATCACATCAGCTTGTAGAATGACTGTATTATACTTTTATAATTTATCTTTTAAAATAATTTTTATTTTAGATTTAGGGGTACATGTATTTGTTTGTTACATGGATACATTGCATTGTGGTGAGAGTTGGGCCTCTAGCATACCTATTGCCCAAATATTGTACCCAATAAGTAATTTTTCAACCCTTACCTCCTTCTCATCCTCCCTACTTTTTGGATTCTCCAGTATCTATTATTTCCATCCTTAGGTCCATGTGTTTCTGTTGTTTAGCTCCCATTCATAAGTGACAACATGCAATATTTTTCTGCTTCTGAGTTAGTTCATTGAGGACAATGGCTTCCAGCTCTATTTATTTTGCTGCAAAAGACATGATTTCACTCTTTTTTATGGCTATGTAGTGTACGTATATATACTATGCCACATTTTCTTTATCCAGTCAACCATTGGTGGAAACCTAATGGCTTTACTTTTGTAAATAGTGCTGCAATAAACATATGAGTGCAGGTGTCTTTTTATGTAACAATTTCCTTTCCTTTGGATAGATGCCTAGTAGTGGGAATATTGAGTTGAATGGTAATTCTATTTTTAGTTATGTAAGATAGATCCATTCTGTTTTCCACAGAGGTTAAACTGATTTGCATACCCACCAATTGCATCCTTTTCTGCATCCATGCCAACATTTGTTGTTTAGGCTTTTTAGTAATAGCCATTCTGATTGATTAAACATGATATCTCAGTGTAGTTTTAATTCACATTTTTCTGATTCATGATGTTGAGCACTTTTTCATGTGTTTTTTTTGGTCTCTTATATTTCCTCTTTTGAGAAATGCCTGTTCATGTCCTTTGCCCAGTGTTTACAGGTACTGATCGACTTATGACCTATGCAACTTACGACCATTCGACTTTACGACCACAATCGCTAGCCACAACTGCTCCCCGTCTGGCAGCGCAAACGTTGCCCAGCTGGGCGTACGACAGTGCGGACCAGCTTCTGGCAGCAATACCATCTCCATGTGCACCATGTCAACTGTACATATAGCCTACTCAACTTACGACCAAATCGTGTTACGACCGGCCTGCCGGTCCCAATTGTGGTCGTAAGTCAAGCACTAGCTGTAGACTTTTAAAGCTGGTTATCACCAAAAACAATGTTCCAAAAGAATTGGAAGCCATCATAAATCATGACCTGGGCCCACATGGCCTGAACATTTTTAAGCCAGTGGGTAACAAAATTACATCTATTAAAGCAATGCTAATTCCTCAGGCCAGCACATTATAGGATGTTAAAAATAATAAAGAAAAAGAAAACAGCAAGGAAGAATGTATGTAGCAAAAGCTTATGGTACTGAACTCTACAACCTGAAGGCCTTTGTTGTTTATTAAGTTCTTGTATCCCAGAATTCCTTCAGCACCATGGAGTCCATTTTTATTATCGTGTCCCCCTTCAATATCTTTTTTGAGCTTCCTTTCTGATCTTTTGATTTTCCTCCTTAATAGCCAGCGTTCTCAGCCTGGTTACCTTTGTTGCTTCACACTATTGGCAGCAAAGGGCTTCTTGTATTTGTCATCTTAATCATTTGATAATTTTGTCCTTGAATTTCTGAAGAGTTTGCCCTCAAGAGGAATATACACACAGGTATTATGATGCAGGATTCATGAACTTGACTGTCTGACCAGCGTGTCTAATAAAAAAGGAGGTGAAGCAGGAGAAAAAATTGAGCCCCATAGGATGGATGGAATTCTTTTAAGGGAGCTCACCACAATAGAATCTGGCCATTCCACTAATTCTGAACCTTAAATATTATTTTAGAGTTGGTCTTATTTTCATGATTCTACTGTACATACTCATAAAAGAGGGAAACACATAAACCAGAATTCTAAAATGGAAGTTATAATTACATTGTTGCTGTTGGATGGAGATAGGGGTTTCCAAGAAAAACTATGATTTATGCTGATTGTCTTCCTTGAATGTTCAACAGATAATCAGGAAATCTGGAGTTTCCTTTTCTTTTGCCACGTGGAAGATGAACAGGAGGAAGAATTCCATAGAGGGAGCAGGGTTTGGGCTCTGGGCTCTGGAGTGGTGGTTTGGTTTTGGATGATGGGAGGTGGCCTAAGACTGAATGTATTTTTTTTTTTTTTTTTTGGCTTTGGGACCACAGTTGAACTGTCTTTTCTCATAATCTATCTCAATGGAACATGTTCAGGGAATTTCCCTCCCACTCTCTAGAGACCTACCTAGTTGAAGAAGAAATAGGAAAAACAGGGAAACATATTTTTAGGTAATCTTTTCTGTCATAACCTCAGTTATCTCTTCACTGTATCTAATATATCTCTCTCTCTGTCTCTCTCTACACACACACCACACCACACACACACACACACACACACACAAAGACCTTAGGAAATGTACCACATCTCTTTATACATAAGCATGTACATATATATATACACACACACTGTATTGGAAACATACCATATCTCTTTATACATAAGCATATATACATATACTGTATATCATATATAGAAATGTATGTATTTGATGTATATGTATATATACATGTATATTGTGTCACTATGTATAACAAAGTACAATGCCTTTCCTAAGATCATACAGCTGGTAGGCAGTCAAATTGAAATTAGAACCAAGATCAGCTAGAGGCTCCTAACTCACTGTCTTTCCAGTGTAACACATTGATTAAGAACTTTTATGCTTTTTTCCACAATGTCTTCAACTAGATTAAGGAACTATGGCCTTTTTTTTTTTTTTTTTTTTTTTTTTTT